>NC_050451.1:81000183-81361016 GCF_903995425.1 Onychomys torridus | reverse complement strand
CCTCTGCCTCTGTAAACCCTGCAAAAATGCCATAGAACTATATATAAATGGAGCTGGCTGAGGAAATAAGCTTCCTTCATGCATCTTCAAATGGAACAGCAGTGGGCATAGCATGTAAGTGCTAGCCGTCTGCAGATGATAGCCATAAGTGCCTCTGCAAACCAAGGACCAGAAATCACTGCTGGAAAAGCCCTCCCTCCAAGCCACACTAATTTCATGGAAAAGCTTGAACTGCTTGCTTTGTTGAATAAACCACAATTAACCTGTTAATACTGTTTAATAGATGGAGGAGTATGTATGGAGACACCTATGCTAGAATATTGCTGGGCAGCAGTTATTGCTTCCCAGAAAGAGGAGCTAAATCCTTCCAAAAGCAGCAAACAGGCACACAAACAAATCAGTGGGGAAAGCCAAAGGAAGCAGCAGTATTTGTAGTAACAAAGGGATGCTGTCTTCCAGCAGCAGTAAAAGTTCAGTGGTTGAACCAGAGGAGTGCAAATGTTCCTTCTCACATGAGCTGCTTTATTTAAATTGACAGCATTACCGTCGTTCACCACTTCTGTAAACAAACCAACCAACCACACACACACACAAGAAAAAGTTTTATTTGCTTGATTCTCAGTAAGTTCGTAAAGCCCACTTCCTTGTCTCTATCAGGCAGACTTAGAAGAAGGTTTTTATATTCATGGGTAGAATGAAACTTCAAAAATAAAGGACGCATGGTTATAGCACTCTTAATTAAACCCTTCACATCATAGATAAAGAATAGCTTAATGTAAGATGAGAGTATGTTACATTTTGATGTTTGCTCTACTCATCTAATGACTGGAGATATTTGATTAAAGCTTTTCTAAGTTTATCTGTATACAGTTGTTCGCAATAGTTTCACTAATCAACTTACAATATAATTGTGCATGCATAACATCATTAGTTTTATATTATAAAGAAACTCTAAATGATACAATATCAAATGCATTCCCAAGAAGCTCTATTATACAATATTGATAAGGATTTAATTGATTATACCCCTTTTGACTTTTAACTTTCTTTTTTTGTTATTGTGCCTCTTTTATCTTAGACATTTTCTCCTTATCTCAGGCTAGCTAGCCTTGACTCACTCTGTAACTGAGATTGTCTTGATCCTTCTGTCTCTAGCCACTAAATGCTCAGAGTATAGGCATGGACCACCAAATTAAATTTCCTTTTCATTTCTAATTTCAATTGCATATGTGTGTGTGTATGTGCATGTGCATGTGCATGTATGCACACATGATTTAGTTTCATTTGCAAAATTTATCAGTGACCCTACAAATTAGATATAATTAGAGTTTTGTCAATTTAGGTTTAATTGTTACCCTATAAATTAAGATTTTTGTTGATTTAAAGTCTGGGAAGAGGTGGGGTAGGGAAAACCATGTTTAGAATATATGATACAAAGAAATTATTTTTGAATAAAAAATAAAAATATGAACTTGTGTGTTTTAGTAAGTTACACATTAGTGGGAAAGATAGCTAGCATGCCAGTAACAGCACATAGGCTCATAAATGGTTCCATTTCTTAATGGAAAACTTTAGAGTGAGGTAGATACATAGCACGAAAGCCAGTTAACCAGCTGCAATACAGTATTGACAACATGGGTGTTAAGGTCAAGCTAAGTTGAGCAGCAACATTATTGCCAGCCATTCTTTCTTTTAGATCCAAACTTTAATCCACAAAGGCTGTAAAAGCCTCAGGTGGAGGTTGGGTGATAATGGTGCCTGTTATCCTAAGGAACAGATGGTAGATTGAGTGACATCTATAAATGTGCAGGCCGTGTTGCTTCAGTGACAAGATGCTAAACCCTTCTGGCACTGAAGTAAAAAAGACAGGTGTCTCAACACAAAAAGAAGTATCACAACTCTGTCTCTAACCACGGCTAACACTGGAGCAAATTCCTCAACTGAAGTGACTGAAAATCTAAATTGGTGTGAAATGGTTATGGATGGGATTTACTTGTGGATCTTTCTCTAGATTCGTTATTCCTTTCTCCCTAATTCTATCCATCCCTCCCTCCCTCCCAAACTTCTCCTTTATCTTCTTCAGAAGTTTTCCTTCCTTCCTCCTAATTTATGTAGTTTTTCTGCCTCTACTAGTAGTATATCAATAAGAGATCACTGTAATGCAAGTTTCTCCTGTCACAGGGTTCATGAAGTTATGTAAAAATCCTCTATAGTTTTTCTTTGAGAGAATTAAATGTGATAGTAAAAATTTCAGTTGTATTTATGTGAGCATTTGGTGTAGTATGAACTCAGTCATATCCCAGTCTCTGCATAGATGTGTGTAAGTGTGTGTGTGTGTGTGTATCTATATGCATACACATACATATAAATGTGATAGATTTTAGTAGCCCTAGAGTCATTGAGATCACTCAGTATATGTATAACAATAATGTGCATATATATCAGTGGAGAATGTAAGTGTGTGTTTATGTATGTATGTGAGTGTGTCTGTGTGTCTGTGTTAGGGATTTATTGTCATTGTAATTAGCAAGTAAAGTAGAGAGATTCATTTGGCCAACAGGGGAAAGACAACAGCGGAAAAACCAATTTAACAATGTACTTACTTTGAGTTCCATTACCATGTCCACAGATTACTCCTTTTAAAAGGTATTAAAGCTAATAACATTTAATCTACTTGCTTGAATGTAACAGAATTTCTTGGAAGCTAATGAAAATAAGGTTCAATAATAAAGTATAACAACTGTTCAAGTTTGGGGTCTAATTCTTTCAAGAAAATATGGTCTCATAGCTGACTCCCTATCAACCATTTTTAATGGATGTAGTCCAATATCTTTCTAGAAAGAATGATGAATGTGCTGAAACAATAAACTATTTTACACTATCCCAATGAAATCTTCTGGTAGTAGTAATGATTAAAAAAAAAAAATCTCTTAGAGGTCTTAAATTAGAACAGGAAGGATATTTGGCATAGTTTATTGCGGTGGTTATAGGAGCGAGGGGCACCACCGTAGACAAGCAGTGAAGATATTTAGAGCTAATTAAGCTTTGAGCCTGCTTCATTGAATCTATAAAATCGGTGACATATCCAAATTAATTCCAAGTTCTTATCTAGCTTTATTGTTCGGAATTCTATCTCCTTCTCATTCAAATACAGCAAAAGGAAGTTTTTCACTGCTACAATAAATCTAATATTTGACTAATCATTGCAGATGGTTTGTGGCATGTGTGCAATCAGGATTAAATAACATTGGGAGCCCAAGATCTCTGCAGACAAATCTATGATGCCTGGATGATGTTCATAGATTCAATGTGGTTCATGTTTCTGGTATTATGACTGTCATATAGCAATATATTACACTCTCCTACCCTAGGCCTGGAGAGATTGCTCAGTCACCAAATGTCTCCTTGGGAATCATGAGGAACTTGTCAAAAGCCAGGTACAAGGCATAAGTCTGTAAACCCAGAATGGAAGGTATAGACAAAATCAGCTTCCTGGAGCTTATTGGCAAGCCACCCTAGCTCAATCAAAAAGCACTCCATATTCATCAATAGACCCTATCAGAAAGTTCAGTTAAGAATGATCAAGGAAGATCCCTAATATAACTACTCAAAGTTGATTTTAGATTGCCATATGTACATATACAATTTCTTTTGTATCTCTGGGGGGGGGGGGACAGGACCAAGGCACCTATAGAAGATGGGTTTTATTTTGTCTTATTGTTCCTGCATGTAAGCAGTCTATCACCATCTCAGGGAAGCATGGCAGCTATGGCCATCAGACACCAGCTAAGAGCACACATCTTGAACAACTAGCTAGAAACTAAGAGTAAACTGGAGATAATGTCTGGCTTTGAAACCACAAAGTTAACCCCCAATGGCATACTTTCTCAAGCAAGTCCACACCTTCCCTAATATCTCTACCAGTTAGGGATGCACTATTCAATGAAAGAGCTAGGAGGAACATTCTCTTTTAAAACACAACAACGTGATGAACATGTACACACACACACACACACACACACACGCGCGCGCGCGCACACACACACACACACACACACAGATATACATAGACACACTATTTTACCTATGTTATAGATAGTATATATACAGTATTTTTTTAAAAGTAAATCAGTAATATATGGACATTTTAATCTTGTTAATTTGTTTTATTTTACAAAGATTCTTACAAAATAAAATCAATCAAATAAAGAGGAATTATCTTTTATCACTGGATTTCACTACTGAAAGTTACTGATTTCTAAAATATTTTAGTGGTTTTATTTAACATTTTAGGTGCCATACGAATTGCTTGGTTTAAAAAATGTACTTATTTTGCCATAATACCATGTGACAAAAAATCTTCATACCTTTAGATAAGAATGCATGTGTCGGTGTGTGTTCTTATGATGTTTTGAATTATCTAATTTTTTGGTGTTAACTTATACTAGTACCATAAATTACCCTAAATCTGTGAATAAAACCAAAAGTTATACCTATGATGTATGTTTAGTAAAACCTTATATTTGCATTACTTTCAATTACTTTTTCCTTAAAATGTTTTACCTAGAGACATGCATTAATCCTGAGTGCTCACTATTGTTGTGGAATTCTTTATATGTCCCTGGAATAATTCCTAAAGGAGACAAATGAGTAAACAAGAACTTACTTTCAATGAATGCATTATGTAAAACCACATGCATATACTTTAATAGACCTTCAGAGTTTTGTGAAGTAAAATTTTCAAACCACACTGGTGGAGCAAAGTAAGCATTATAAATAGGATATTATTGATTTCCATTGTAAAATTCATAACTCAGGTCTTTAAAAGTCTTGAAATAAGTATCTATTGACTTTGGGTCAGTGGAACAAAGATTTTTTTGGTGCATAATTTAATATGTTTGGGTGGTAATTGATACTCTATAATATTTTTTATTGTTAAATAAGTCCACATGATTGGCCAGAATCACGCGAGTTCAGTTTATGTATCTATAAAATTATTACAACAGAATATTATTGTATGTATGCACAGGAACCCAAAAACCTTTACATTCTTGTCATTCTAACAATTCCACAAAACTATATTGATTGTATTGAATGATTTGCCAGTGGAACACAGTAATGAATTGAAGTTTTCATTCTTACTTAAATGTTTTGTGTAATGCTGTACAATTATACCATGCCATACATTTCATCACTAACTCAAAACAGAGCAATTGCCAAACATTAAATATTCTGTGTTTCTTACAACTCATGAACCATGATTTTGTTGTAGTCCTGCACACTGTATTGATTTATGCATGTCTTTAATTGTGATAGATCACTGTTATATTATTAGAGATTATTAGTGAAATAATGGAAAGAAAAATGGCTCCACTTACTCTTGCAATACTGCCAGTGCGTGGAGTCAGATGATAGCTAGCCTCACACAATAGCTTTCACCTTGCTACAGCCTAGTAGGATGCACATCAGCATGCAAACAGCCTATTTAGAAATGGTCTTGCATGTGAGTATTAAGTTGCCTACTTTGTTTGATTGATTATTGAAATTTAACTCCCACAGAGAGTCTACAGTGACTGGCTAACATACCAAACAACTTTACAAACAATTCAAGTGATTAGCCCCCTATATGACAGGAGCTTTGTTTTTTTAATCCTACATACAGTTTTATAGATTAAGTTATGTGTAAAAATCTCTGTTCCAAAACACAAATATTATATATGAGCCTGGGAACTTGACACAGAAATAAGGATGCTAGATACACATGAAAGAAGTCATATTTATAATCATTGCATAAATATAGAAATTTCTCTAAATATTGATAAAAAAAGTTAGTTTTATTTAAATAAAATCAATAAGTAGGTTGCTGCTTTATGCTGTGCATAAATACCTTTTAAAATAGATTGAAATATGAGACAGGTAAAAGTAAAATTTTTGAAAATATTACATAGGAATACATCTCTATGTAATGGAATTCCACAATGAAGACAAAATTGCAAACTGTTTAGACAGAGTTAATATATCTGACTATAAAAGCTAACAGGACCATGCACGTTGGCATGTACCTATGATCCTAGCATGCTGGAAGTCACATAGAAGGAAAGGGGTTGAAGGCCCATGATGGGCACTAAAATGAGCCACTTACTCAACCTTATTCAACAACAGGAATAAAAATACCCTATCAACAGGAAAGAAAGATAATCTTATGAGACATCACAAAACAATGAATAAAAATTAAAAGTAGAACATTTGCCAGTGTTTGATTTGTGAAGGATTACTATTCAAAATATTTCATGTACTCTTATGCAAAAATATGATAACACACAATAATCATTTGAAAGCACAGTGGCAAATATTTTCTGGGATGGCCACTTCTGAGGATGTAGCTCGGCAGCAGAACATTTCTTTAGCATGTTCAACAGGGGAAAAATAAAACAAGAGTACATAAGAAAAGTAAGCAAAAAGCTTCTACCTTTATGAAGTGTTATCCTATCTTGTTATCATGAAAAATCTTAATAAAGCTGCCATGAAATAGTATCTCACACATATCAGATTGACTGAATACATAGAGATTTGACAGTCTGTTTGTAGATTAATTGCAATCTAGATTACTTAAGAAAGACCAGTTTAAAACATTCTCATTTCAGACTTACCCAAAGAACCCCATGCCATTCACCATTTCCACTACCAGATGAGTGTCTAGACATCTTGGCTGATAGCAGCATAGGTAATATTAGTATCATTCAGATGGACAGATTTGTTAATAATGCAGAATAGAGACTCTAGGCATCATTTATAATTAGTTGTTGAGAATGAAGCCTCAGAGATCACCAACAAAGTTCTGCCCTCATAGATCTTGCATTTTGTGAGAAAGCTGAGCTGAAGAACAAACAAAGGAGTCATTTATAACTTACATGGCAGATAAAATTGATAGTGGGATCAATAGAACATACAAGACCAGCACAGAATGCTGAAAAGAAGTTGCAATCTTAAATTTGGCTTTGCTTGTGGAGGGAGAAAACATATGGAGTTCATTTGGGATTGCAAGTGTAGTTTCAGTGGCTAAGTACAGGCTATGTTCCAAGCCAACATATTTTTAACTTGAACAAACAACAACAATAAGAAAATCAGAGAAGATGCCACAGTGAGTGGATTAGTCTTATACTGATTAGAGATGCTCTGGAGATGCAGTTTTAATTTGGCCTGACCATGAAGAAAAGAAACATTACAATATGCCCCAGGATAGCAAAATTTCAAACAGAAATTATTCCAGTATTAATAGTCTGACTGGCATGAACTATAAACCTCCAAGGAGACTGCCTTGAGGTAGATGAGTACTTGGCTATGAAGGAAAAAAGACATTTAAGGGGTGTCAATGTTGCCAGATTTTACCAATCAGAACTTGAACCAGATAGTGGGGAATGGAATTAGCCATTATCCACAGGAATTTTCTGAAGATTAAAGGGGAAGGCATCTCTAAACATCTTAAGCCAAACAGTGACACATACAATCTACTATAAATGGAGGAAACTCACCACTGAAATTATTTCTAGGGGATTAGGAAAGGTGAAGGTAGCAGGATGAGAATGAAGGAGAGAGATATAACCTTTTTTTTTTAATGGAGTTTTTGAGAAGGAATTCTGGAAATTTCAATCAGACTGTAGTCATATGTATGGGAAGTTGAGCCTCAGTCTTGAATTGATAGGAGGTAAGGAGACCAAATAGGAAAGGGACAAGCAGTGGACCAGTTTTCGTGCAATGACCTTTCCAGGAGAATGCATGGAGCACATTTATTTCACCGAGATTGGTTTGTTATGTTTGACTTTTTTCTGTGGAGCTTTGAAGATACTGTCTTAGTGGCCAGAAAAAAAAAAAAAAAAAAAAAAACAGAAAACTATTTATCTTTGTTTCTGGAGATATTCTAGAGCAAAAAAAAAACCCAAACTTTGGAGAAGCCAGTCCAAGAAGGCATGTACAAATAATAGGGATATGGTGGACATAACAAGCAACATGGGAAGTAGTTTTGCAATATATAATATTTAACAATCCATTGCTATGATACATAATATATATATATATATATATATATATATATATATATATATATATATACTACACACACACACACACACACACACACACACACACACACACACACATATATATATATTACATATATGCAATCCATACACCAGATACTAGTGGGGATAGTGAAGTAAGTCATAAAACTTGCCCAAAGTGTATGGGCAGATGTCTCAGAATGCAGAGGACACAAGTTTGGTTCTCAAAACCCATTCAGTGGTTCACAACCAGATCAAAATGTCATTAATGTCATAGAAAATTTAAAAAATTTAAACTTTATCCATCTGTATTGTTTCATTCAGTACCTCTTTCATTCCACACATTCTTCTTGTTATTATATGGTTGCAGGTGATATTATAAGCACTTTTCTGCAAATGCACATGATACTCATAAAGCACCCCTTTCAGCCTAAGATTCTCCTTTAATACTGTAGGGCTAGTTTTCATAACATAGGTAATTATTGGACAAAGCAACTTAAAATGATATCACCTCTTACTGAAGTTGACAGCTTTATATAGCAGAGACACACCAAATAATATTGGTTTGTACAAGAAAGGAAGAAAATATATTTTGGACATTTACACATTTAACACTGGGGCCAATGAGCTGTAGAGCCAAAGGATCTTGATGAAATCCTTATATAAAAATCGATGCAGATTATATTTCTTTCTTAATAGAACTTAAAAATTAAACTAAATAATGTGGAACAAAGCAACTCTTTAATGTCTAGGCTATAAAACACAGTCAACACACTGTTTTCTGATTGTTATCATAACAGTGTTACCTTAATTCTTCCCAATTTTCAAGTACAGTAGCTCTCTGTACAGATAGGTGAAGGACAATCTTAAGTAGGGGACTTTTTGGGGTGAATAGGAACCACAAACCTCAACAATGATCAGTGAGTGAACATCAAGATGCAGCATGACCCATGCATGGCCTATTGAGTGATGTTTCTCTATTAAGGAAAATGATGAAACACTTGGTGAGTTAAGACTCTCATTTCGTCACTTGCTTTTCATTGGATTATAGAATAAGAGGTGGTAGATCAGAATGATAGACATGGAAAAATTTCTCTTTAGTGTTCTTGGAATCCTGTGATTTATCAGTAGAACTAAATGTTCAGAAGCAGTAATTTAAAATAATGACACTCTAATTCCCTTAATAGATAATATTTTTCACTCCGGTGAATTTTTTTTATAATAAACACATGTTTATATAAAGACAAAGGAATTTTTAATCACACAAATGCAAGTTAAACAAAATTATTAGCTTTTATGTTTAGATGAAGAAGAAGATGAATTTGAAGTTTTATGTCATGTCTGACTTAAAATACATTCACCAACTTTAAAAATGCATAATAAGTTATTCATGCATGGATATAGTTATTGGTTAATATATCATATACTTAAGAATTAGAAAAATCCTTCAACCCACAAGTTCAAAGATTTGTTTAATTCTGTACATTGTGTTATGTTTGAGAACATTTAATAGCTAATAGAACTACTGTGATATGAAATAATGAAAGCATAAATATGTGGTTGATAATAACTCACTTTTTAAAATAAAATATAATTAATATATCTTGTGTGTTACATTTATAACTAAATGACAATGAGTTTCAAAAAAGAGAAAAAGGAGAGATACTACAAACAAAAGAGTCTTTCAAAATTTAGAGAAAACTACTAATAGATACTTATTTAGAAAGCTATTTTTTAGGAAAATATGGGACATACAACTATGTCCAATTTATGCTTAGAAATAGCAAGCTGCATTACCTCCAGCAATATGTTTTAACACTGTACTTACATGAGAATAGTATTTGCAGGCTATTCTTTGTAAGTTTAAATTATGTGCTCAAGTGAGTGTAAAAGATTGCCATGTTCACAAATAAACCTATATAAACATTTCATATCAACAGTCCTTTGGAAGAAATGCTTCCATGAATAAAAATAATAACTTAGATGCAACATTAGAAGAGCCTATCAATGAGGATTAAAATTGGCTGCATATAATAAATGCAAATTATTAGTCACTTAAAACACCTCAACATTAGCCTGGGGACACAGTTTAATAACAGAGGACTTGTACAACATGCAGAAGTTCTTAGATTCAATTCAATCCTGAGCACAATTAAAATAAATCACTAAAAATAAATAAATAAAAACCACATGAATGTTTGGATACTGATTTATCAAACCATGGGTTTTACTTGAAAACGAGCGGTATGGGTTTCTGGATTTCTTCCCAGTGTGCCTAGAGACTTACATTAACGTCTTGGAATGTAGCTCCTATTTGCAATCTTACCATAATCCCAAGAATGCTTTTAGAACTCTAAACTATAACACTTTCTTCCAGATAACTAGACTCCTTAAATAGGGAAGAGAAGGGAAGCAAACCTCATGTAAACAGAATTGTGAGATGTGTTTCATATTTCCCCTGAGAGCACATTGGTCAGATTTTAGGTATTTTGTAATAACTTGATGTAAAACTTAGTGACAGTCTCTTTTATGTCTGTGGCAAGTACTGGACTGAACATTATATGTTGAGTTCCTTGGGAAAAAGAGAAGAATGTCTGTGTGGCTAGGCGATGAACAAACACCACAGATACAATTCAATTTCAAATGTAGATGACTGTGATCTAGCTATCATTTCCTTGAAAAAATTTATGTTTAATCGGAACTGTTTCTGAAATTATTTTCAATCATGTAATCTAATTTTGTTCTTTGGACGTTTGGGATTTATTCTGTTAATATTTCAACACTTTGAGAAAATTAAATCATACGCAGTGCCACGACAACCCTTAAACTACTCATTGTAGCGGAGCAGATATGTGATCTTGCATATGGTTAGATAATACTAAAGATATTTTAATACTTTTGTGTTGTACTAAAATCACATTAGAAAACACGTAATTAGAAAAAGAGAAATGCAGTTTAGAGAAAAATACAAATTGTGTCAAATTCAAGTGTTACAATTGCTGAGGGAGAAAAAGTACTATTTTGTCTCTCATTCCATAATATTTATGATTTTTTGTATATAAATTTAAACACTAAAATAATAACAATTTAAAACCATATACATCATCAGTAAACATGAAAGGTTGTGATTTTTATGAGATAACATGTATTTATCTCAGTTTTCCTGCATTTGCTCTACTGTTATGGAAATTGTTCATTATATACCAGTCTGCACATAGCAGCTGCAGTAGAGGGAAACTCTCTTCCCAGCCTGTGCTCAGATGTCTATAGTCTAGTTGTTCAATGTCTGACCTAGTTGATAACTGTGTCCCACCCTGACTCATCATGCAACATCAGCCAGTCATAGATGAGCTATGGCAAGGTATGACAGCATGTGCAAAGAAAAGCTGATTCCCACTTTAGAGTGCTTGACACAAGATAGTCAGAAATCAACTGGGGGATGCTGGAAGGAAAGCTACCAAATTAAAACACCACATGTAAAAATGTTGGAGTCAGTTTTCTGAGGACACGTAATGGCCAAAAGATGAAAGAATAAAGGAAAGCAATTGTACAGGAAATTGAGGGCATTTAAGTATGGATGAAAAGGATAAAGCTAACTAACACAAAGAGAATAGAAATGTGGGTGCCACCAAGATGACATAGTTTGTCCCTTTAGCCAGCTATATGCCCCAGGACGTACTTTGACATTGTCCCAGAACAACTTTATTATTAAAGTGCATGTTTGAATTTCTTTACTGGGAAGAACTAAACCACATACATGTGCAATGGTTTAATCTTTGTTAAATGAGTCATAACTGTATATAGAGTCATTAATTAAGAAATGTTAATAGCACTCATCACTTCATGACAAAAAGAGAGCTTATTCACTTGAATGAAGTTATATGTAATTACAACTTATGTGACAAATCGCTATTTGAGATATACTTCCTGAACAAATTGCAAATCATTTCTCCAATGAAATTGCATAAGACATGTAATTCTATTTGTCTAAAATAGTACTTCATTGTGAGGTAACTATGAAATTATTGGTGAGATATATTAGCTTTCTTAGAAATAAAAAAAATATAGAAATGTTTTACATTTAAAATACATCTTAGACTTTCCAAATTTCACTTGCTCAAAAGCACATGTGATCACTGCCTACCATATTTGGAGGTTTTGCAAATTGTTCTAATTAGTATCCCATTTATAAATATGACTTCCAGCTGAGAGTCCTTTCTCCTACTTTCCTTTGCCCCTCCAGTTCCTTTATTAGAAGAGAGAGAAATTGATGGTGAATAGTTATTGAACAAAATGTATATCATCTTAAGCATTGCATTTATAATTAAACTTATTCTAAATAATAAAACTTATAGGAGGTAAAAATTAATTTAATTAATACAATGAATGTAAAATCCCAGCTACAGTGAAGGCCGCTCATCACAATAATGGTGGTAGGAAAGAGGGACTGAGTACTAAGGGAAGAAACAATGAGGCAAACCAATTAAAATGGTAAATGAAAATACTAGTACTTTAGTTTGTTGATATTAACTTAAGCAAAATAATCAAAATATTTTCACTTATTAATTTTTTTTTGAATAATGGTAAGTTTTAACAACTACCTACTGTTGGTTGAATCTTTATTTTTTAAAGAAAATGCCTTATTGCTCTTTATTATTCATGCTATACTTTTAGTCATTTCATCTAGAACACTGACTTTTTGAAAATTGAAAACAGAGTCTTTTGTCATACAATACACCCTGACCACAGTTTCCCTTCCCTTACCTCCTCCAAGCTCCACTCCTCTCTCCATTCCTATTACAAAAAGATCAGGACTCCAAGAGATGACAGCCAAATAGGATGAAACAAGACACAGTAAGACAAGGTAAAAGCTGTCGTATCTAGACTGGACAAGGCAACCCAATGGGTGGAAAAGAATCTCAAAAGCAAGCAAAAGAATCAGACATACGCTGTTCCTGCTGTTAGGGGTCCTACAAAAACACCAACTCAGAGGACCTAGTGCAGACGCTTAGTTGATTCGGGTAGGTCATGTTTTCCTGGTGTCTTCATCTCCTGGGACTCCTACAGTCGTTCTTCCTTCTCTTCAAGGTTTCCTGATCTCTGTGGGGAGTGACCCAATGGAGATCAGCACTTGAGACTCTTTCCATCAGTTTCCATCTGCCCCCGGAGGGAGCCTCTCGGATGACCACTAGACAAGATAGCTATATATGAGTGGAGTAGAATTTCTTTAGAAATAATTTCATTGATTCTTTTCCAAAGTTGTTCGCTTCTACCCTAGAGCTCTTGAGCTATCCAGGTTCTAATTCCTGGCCATCCAGGCAGTATACGGTATGGGCTCCTTCTAGTGGTCCTGGCCTCAAGTTAAACCAGTCACTGGTTGGCCACTCCCATAGTTCTGTGCCAGGCTTGCCTCAGCACATCTTGCAGGTGGAACTCATTGTAGGTCTACAGTGTTGTGGTGGGGTTGGTGTACTGGTTTCTCTATCTATACCCTTTAGAGTACCATATTGCGCCAGAGACTAGAACTGGTGGTAAAGTATTTCAGAAACGTTAATATATTGAAAAAATCCCCAGACTCCAAATCACATTTTAAACATGTGAATTCACACATTCTAACAGTTTACCATATTATCTAAGCTATTAAGTCTGGCCTTGGCCAAAACAATATTTCACGAAAAGCCCAAGATACAGTAAACTAATATGTGCTTAAAAATTTGCTTCTTCCAAATGTTTTCTTTTGGTGCCAAGGACAAAATACATGTGGTTAGCTAATAAACTCTTTGGAGACCAGGCCCCTACTAATTATAATTTCCTATGCTGCTTTCTAATTTCTTTGTAATATCAGTAAGTGTTTTAACACCTTGTCAGGCATTCAGGAACCTCCATCTGTGCAGTATGGTGTATTCGTGAACTAAGCCCATCTGTACAGCTGATTAAAAATGGGATCGAATCCATGTTTTGACTTCTCCCTGCAAGAGGTGAATTGTAGTACAGTTGTTGCCTTTCAGGGAAGATTCTGGATTGACTTACAATCAGGGAGGTAACAGACTAAACATTTTTTCTTTGAAAGTTTGGTGGTCAAATTTAATTCAAACTTACTTTAAATATAATCACATATTATTGAAATTAGATGTAATTAATTAGCTGAGTTAGAAACAACACATATTAAATTTTCTTTTTATCTATCTATTTATTTAGTATGTGCATGAATGTGTGTGTGTGTGCATATCAGATTGGTACAGAAACCAGCTGAAGTCAGAAAAGAATATTGGATACCCTGGCACTGGATGGTACATGTATTTGTGAGTTACCATGTGGATGCTGGACACAGAACATTAGTCTTTTGCAAAAGCAGTAAGCACACATTATTGCTTTGCCATTTCTCCAACCTCAAGAAAAAGGAGATACATTTTATGACCACTTTATATCAAAAGGCATATCCTTACCATACTCCACCCACTTTTATGCTATGGTCTATATTAAATAATTTTTCTCACTTAGGATTTATATTTGGAGAATATAAAGGGAGAAAACTACAGAAAAATTAGATATATGCTACAAAGAATTTTAATGCAGTCCCATTAACTAGAACACCAAGGAGATTGGTTTAAAGCAGAGTGGTCCTGCCATTGAAGAAATAGTAGTTGCATGAAAATGATAGGCTACAAGTAAGCTTGTAATTTGTTGTCATAATATAGGGCACTGTGGAAACAGAACCCTCTTACAGGTTAGGGGACCACTACAGTAGATCTGATGAAGGGCAAATGCAGGACCATGTGTTCAGAATTCATGCCAAGGCTCTTGCATTGTCTTCACTCTTTAGTTCATTGTAGGATCCCATGAGTTCATTGTCACAACAGTAGGAATCAGGTCCTATTTTCATGAATTTTAAAATTCGTTGTTACAAAATAGGAACCCAAATATAAAGTTAGAAAGATTTGATTTTGGGACCAAACTTTCAAAATTGCATAGTACTTAAGGAGAAAACACATACAAGTCACTTTACTACAAAATTATGAATGGTCTCAATGCAGAAAAGACCAGGGGATAGTGACTAAAATCAAGAATCCTAAAAGGAGGACCCTATGATGAAGCCATAGTTCTTAGATATAGAATTTAAGAGAATAAGAGAGGTCAACATAAACTGAAGACATTTAACATCAATGTCCTTAAGCTTCAAATCCTAACTGTCCTCCGGTATAAGGTAAAACCATGAAAATAAGATGGTTTATTTGCTCAAATATATGATTATGAGGATAAAGAGGGACACTTTAAGCCTTTTCCATGGGAAGGTATTTAATATTATCAGAAGAGAGAATGCATATAACTGACAGAATTGCTAGTCACAAAGAGGAGATAAAAATAAATAAATAATGAGTCTGACCAAAGTTTGAATACAAGTTCCATACTTCATGCAATTACTTGTTGAATCACAAAACAGAGTTTAGGGTTTTGGGTGTTTCTGGTTTTCTGTGTTCCTTTAAGTCAGTGTCTAAAGTCTTATTATATAGCTGAGAATGGACTCAGGTCAGGGTTCTCCTGCCTCAGCCTTCTTAGTGCTCAAATCACAAGTATGTGTCACCACACTTGAACTGTAGTATGTGTGTATGTGTGTTGTGTGCATGCTTTCATGCATGAATATGTGTAATATCCTAGTGTTAGAAACATTATGTTAGCATAGAAGTGAGGATGAATTATTTTGGGGGTGTTTTTTCAGTGCAGGCTTTTGGGGGCCAGTATGTGGAATAAAGTTTGTAACAAGGTGATCCTGTACCATTTCCCACTTCTGCAATTAGCTCTTGGCCAGTTTTCTTTCAACTCAGTTGAAGTCACTTCAGCCCAATGAGTTCAAACCCAAGAAAAAGCATGCTCCCCAGTCATAGAGTACTGATATTGACCTAATTACCTTCACTGTAAATAGGCATTTATTGTCTAACATGACAGCTAAAAAGTATAATACACACCTTGTAAATAAAGGAAATATTTTCGCCTGTGTTACTGAAGTATTCGAGGTTATATTGGGAAGACAACTATATGCAAACAGCAGCCCAAAGCATGAAGATGCGTCTGAAATGGAATTTGGCAAAACATTACAAAAAAGTAGGATGAAAAGAGAGCAGTGTGAGAGCTATGACTTTCTGAATGATGGAATTATTCCAATAGACTACGTAAATTGGCTGTGGTTCCTCATGCTAGTATTTAATCCCCATAAGAGACTGAAGGAAAAGATGTGGACTGAATTTAAAGCTAGACTGGGTTCTATAGTGAGTTACAACTCAGCTGGGGCCAACATGTGAGACATTATGTAAAAAGAACAACAAAGTTTTAGATAGAAATAGAAATGTCAAGTTTCCTTGTAACAGGGCTGCTCAGTTTTCAGTACAGAACAGACAAGGGGTGTGAGAATATTACCAAGGATTATTTACCACCCAAGGAAGCATCCCAGAATCTATCTAGGCATCATGAATTTGAAGGTCACTATGCCTTTGTTTAAGTAGAGATAGCCTCCATTGACTTATCCCAATTCTTCCACTTCTGAAAGAGTTCCTTGTATAACTACAGAGACTCCCAGCCAGACGTTATACAGAAAGACCTCAGAACACAAAGTGCTAAATTTGAGGTTTCCCTCCACAAATCTCTCCCCTCAGAACTCAGAGAAGCCTGCCCAAGAGGAGATGGAAAGAGTACAAAAGCCAGAGGCAATGAAGAACACCAAGAGAAAAAGGTCTTGAAATCAGTTGAGCAAAGTTCCTCCTCACAGAAAATTAAGCAGCAAACACAGTGCCAACACAGTTCTGCATCAGGTTCCTTCATAAATATTACAGTTATCAGTGTAGTATTTTTATGGGACTCCCACATGTGTGAACGAATGGGTCTCTGGTTTTATGCCTACTCTTGGGCTCATTTCCCACTGTTGAGTTGCCTTGTCAACCTCGATGTGTTGGTTTTGCTTTATCTTACTGTATTTTACTTTGACATGTTTTGCTATTCTCTTGGAAGCCTGTTCTTCTCTAATGAGAGACAGAAAGGGAGTGGACTCAGAGAGAAGGGGAGGTAGGGAGGAGCTAAGAGGAATAGAAGGAGAGGAAACTGTAATCAAGATATATTGTATTAGAAAAGAATCTATCTTCAATAAAAGATAGAAAATTGAATTGGAAGGAGGGGACTGAACCTGCCTGTACTGAATCCACCAGGTTTAAATGAATCCCCAGGGGAGTCTTGGCCCTGGAGGAGATGGGAATGGAGGGGAGAGGATGGGGGAAAGGTGGGAGTGGGGGAGGGAGGGGGGAGGACAGGGGAACCCATGGCTAATGTGTAAAATTAAAACACAAGTATAATAAATTAAACAAAAAAGAAAAGAAAAGAAAAAAGTAAAAAAAAAAATTGAATAGAAAGAGTTCTTTTGAACAATAACCTATGGGGCACTTTAGTCTGAAAAGCAACATCAGAAATTAATAAAAACATAAAGATGACTTTTCATTTTCCTACATGTATGCTTTGCCTCTTGAGATGCTGATAAAGTATCTCACTTCTTGTTCTTTAAAACTGAATTTTTTAAAATACTAAATAAATGTTATGTCATTTTTTAAAAGAAACAATGTGCTGGATCATGATTCATAAATCAAAGCTACTCAGGTAAAAGGCTCTTGCTTTTGTAAAGCATTAACAGTAATCAGCATAAAAAATAGAAACTTAATCATCATGCAGATAGATGGTAATTATGAAGGATTTCAATGTCATCCATTTAGAAAAATAATATCCAAATTAAATCAACTAAGAAAAAGCAACAAGCCAGTGGGTGCTAAGTAATATGGAAAAAAATTCCCAGGGTACCATGTATCCAAACTTGAGCAGATAAAACAAGCTTATGTGATTGAAGGTGAGTAAATATGGACACGGGGTAAAGTTTGAGGTACATGGTAGTTGTAATTATACACAATAGAATTAGTGCCCACTGAGTCCTGATTTTACTTGAATGTAGTCCATCTTACTGCTTAGGTGATAATAACAATACGTCATTCAGGGTATTGTAAATAACCTCAAGGGTTTTATATGAAAACTCTGGGGCTGAACAATACCCAGGTGTTCACACTTTGATGAAGTGCAATAAATACATGGGGGTTCTTTTATAGAACAAACAGGATGAAAATATAACTTCTAAATACTGTGTAAGGCAAAGTTAGCTCATTGTTTCCATTTTACATGCTCAGAGAATATGTTAAATATCTTGTAAATTTTGCTGACAAGGTTCTCCCTAGAGTAAAAACTAGGAAAAGAGAATGCAGAAAGAATGATGCCATCATTTCCCTCCTCTTCTTCAGCACTGTGATAGCCATCTGTTTGGGAGCTGTTTTCTTCCAGTTACTCCAGAAGCAGACGGTGATTTGCTTAGGGACAGTGCAAGCACGTTAGGTTTGCAAGGTGGCTTTTTATTCCAGCAGGCAAAGAGCAGGTGAGTCAGACACTTGCTCTCATAATAGCAAGTCAGTCTCCTGTGACCTTCAGTCCCTTATGAATAGCACTAAAGAGACTTGAGAAGAGTCTTATTCTGCTTCTTGAAGCAGATTATTATATGTTTGGACACAATTATCTTGTACCTCAATGCAAATGTTAATGGAAAAAAAAACAAAACAAAACAAAAAACACTGCAAGAATGGGTGCAGGTACCGTTGTTTACATGTGTTCTTCTGTACAGGTCTTTCTGTAGGAAATGTAGGAAGCAGTAGTGACATGTTTCTGTTTTTACTTAAATGAATTGAAATCAGGCTTACAAATCCATTCTGCATGATGGTAAATAGTTTTTGAGTGTTTAGTGGCCATGTGTAGCTAGACCTATTGTAACAGAGTGCTCAGTCACAAAATATCCAAATCACCAGAGAAATACCTATTAGAAACTGCTAGTCCTGCAGGCCATTTTCTTTCATTTATTGTCTGATAAGTGATAGGCTCATAAGTGGAAAAACAGCAGCTGAATTGTCATGTAGCCTATTAGATATTTGACATTACCATAAAAAGTGAAGTTTTATACATTTCAATAATTTTATTCAGGTTAATGTCTAATCAAGCTAAACTTAAGAGGTTTGTTCACATTCTTTGTAATCAGGCTAAACTTAAATAACTGAAAGTATTTTTGTTAAATTTGTCCTGGCTTGCCAATGAAGATATGCCTACCTATGTATCTATCTGTCAGTTTGTCTGTCTATCTGTCATCTATCTCTCTACTCTCACCTACCATCTATCTATCTATCTATCTATCTATCTATCTATCTATCTATCTATCTTTCTATCTATCTAATCATCTATCTACCTATCATCTATCTGTCTATAATCTATATATGCCTAGTTATCCATCTATTCATTGATTTATGTGACTTAAAGATACAATTGATTCTACTATGCTAGATATGACATAGCCCTATGACATCTGTCTTACAATCTTGTGTTAAGAATTTACACATTTGTAGTTTCAAAGTGAACAATCAAAACAGCACAGATGAGATTTATTGTGAATTTTGTAGATGAATATTTTTTGAATTCTATTTCACTCAAATGTTCTCTTAAATCAATGTTGATTATTATATGTCATATTTAGAATATCAGTCTACAAAGAGGATTAACATGATGTTACGCATAATTTTTATTTAAATTCACATGGAATAATATACATCCAAAATGAAATAACATTTCTAAAAGATGGCATTTTCTGAAGGGCAACTCAAGTACTTGAATAATAATGTTTATAACATTACAGTATGCAGTCCTCATTAGACTACATATTACCAAACATAAAGCATAGACAAATATGTTTTTTAATAAACAAAGAAATAATCTAGGAAGTGGAAAGCTAGCCTGTGAATAAGTTGTGTGGCTGCCACGAGTGTCTGACCTAACTCTGTTTTGTGCATTAATGTCAAATAAAGCTGCACAGGATGGAGCTTGAAGAATGTATGGAGGCATGATTTCTTTTCTTATTCCAGGTGTCTGGAGACAAACAGTGATGCCTAAAGCAGATCTGATCAGATTTATGCATGAAACACACTGTATTAATAAAGCTGTTTTATTGCTTTTTTCAGGTGGCTTCTTATACTAAAGCTATATTTTTGAAGCTGATATATATTTTTCCTCAAATTCCTCATGGCAGAATATCAGATACCTTATGTTTTAACTTTGAATTCTGTTATTGCGTGGCTATGTGAAAAATCTAAATATCATCTATTTAAATTCTGCCTTCTTAAAATAAGAAGAAATTGTTTTATTTGATCCCTTTTCTCTTCCCTTTCTTGCAAACCTATACATAGTTATAAAGCTTCCCTTCTAGGAATGCTCTCATGTTACCTCAACATGTTACTAGTACTTACTTTAGAGATTCATGTAATGTTTTTCATGTAGATTTATAGTAAGCCCATGTAGTGATTTAGGCAAGTCTCATTTGTAAAATGAGAAACTGAAGACTAAAAAGTTAACCAATTTGCCCAGCGGCTCCAGGTAGCGGAAGTCAGAATTCAAAACTTGAATCAAATTTGTACTGTCTATACACCCCTATTCATTCTGAAACCTGTAAACTTCCTTCACAACTTAAGGCAGTCCAGTGCTTGCCAGTTTCTTATCTGGCTTCTCATGCTAATGCAGGAAAGATGGTTCAGGACACTGAATCTTTCTATTACTCAAAATAAAAATAATTACTTTTTAAACATTAAAATTAGTAGTTTTAGCCAGGCTGTGGTGTCACATGCCTATAATCCCAGCACTCAAGAGGCAGAGCCAGGTGGATCTCTGTGAGTTCGAGGCCAGCCTGGGCTACCAAGTGAGTTCCAGGAAAGGCGCAAAGCTACACAGAGAAACCCTGTCTCAAAAAAAACAAAAAAAAACCAAAAACAAACAAACAAAGAAATTAGTAGTTTAATATTGGCTTCAATTTCACAATTTAATACCTAGGAATGGAGAAATTATGTTACAAATGGCTAAATATAATGAAAAAATAGATGGAAAAGAAAAAATATTGAATGGTACAAACTAAAGACAGAAGAAAATAAATTAGAAGAGTCTAAAAATAATTACACAGGCTATTAAAATCAAAGTGATTCCTATGAAAATATATAGAAAATGTAATTCACATCAAAAATGGAACATATCTTTTGCTCTGAGTTCTGAATGACAAACAGGAGTAAATTAAAATGAAACTTAAGTGTTGGGAATCATTCAGGATTATTGTGTTTTATGGTTCAGGCTAATATAGTAAGATTAAGATCAGGTATGTATCAGTGTAATGTGCATGTATGTGTGTGTGTGTGTGTGTGTGTGTGTATGTGTATGTATTTACACTACATATACATTCACATAAGCACACATATGCAATTGAGGGAATCTATTTGTGGGACCAGCAAGTATACACACACACACACACACACACACACACACACACACACATATAGATATATATATGTATATCCATGTGAAAAGGTCAGCCTAATGACATTTGAGCCCTGGATGTCACTACCTACACCTGTATTTCTGTTCATCGCACTTGAAGATGGTGTTCAGTTGACTGCATATGTATCTGTCCACGAGGAATAGCATGCTTGACACAAATTAGGAGTAAAAGGATTAATTTTTCATCATATATTTATAGATTAATGCATTTAAGAGATGATAGAAATTTATTCTAAGTCCTTGTGGCATATTACTGAAAGAAAAAAGATTTTGGATGCCATCAAACCTAGTGTTTAAACTAGTTATTTCCAAATGAGAATAAATAAATAATACTCATCCTGTGTATGATAATAACTGCATGTTGCTTCCCCTTTTGTTATATAAAAAGATAAAAGGCACACCTCCATCTTATTTTCAGTGTAAGTGCAATGATTTTTAACTTGTCACCTGGACACTTCTTTCAATAGTTATTTGTTTTAAAAATACTGTAAAATGTCATTGAGACATATATTTATATCAGTGGGTTTCACTTATTTTTCCAGGGGAATTTTCATTTACCTGTGAAATCAAATCGGGTTGCACATTTTCTAAGCCTGAAAAAAAAAAAAAAAAAAAAAAACCACAATCTTTCTTTAGACCTTCTATGTATTTGTCGCCCTTCAACTGTAATGATAGGGAGTTTGACCACATGAACAATCAATGAAGTTCCCTGAAGTTCTAAAATCCTGTGGTTTTATTTCTTGGAAAATCATCTAATTGAAAGCCAGTGTTTGTATCGAGGAACTTGAAGACATTATCTTCAAAAAACAGCAGTGCACTTCAACTTCAATCACAGGGTGATAGGATCTTGTTGAATTTCTAATTGAAAAGCAGCTCATGTGTTCTGCAGGTCAATTTTAATAGCATAAGTCTATTTTGGTTGGTAGAATTACAACCACACTGTTATCAAAGTGGCTCCAAGAAACCCTAAGAAATAGCATAATTGCAAAGAAAGAAGCATATTGGTATTAATGATGCCAGAGAACTTCAGGAGCTCGCCTTACCAAATATTAATTTTCTATATTATTTCTGCTTTCATTGTAGTGCTACACCCAATTAAAGCATCAAGCACTTAACCTATACTTGTGAAAAAAGCAGTTTATGATGGGTGTAATCATACTCCCATAGGTCCAATTATCTCTGTTGGCTTCCAATTAATCCATAGAGTTGTTAGGGCCTCCTTTTAATTAGATCTCAGGCTCTGAAAGAACAATCTTTCTTTTTTTTCATATTTCACTTTATTATTTCCTTTACTGGAACCCTGCAGGGAAGGAATAGTACTTTGAAATGTACTTGTCTGTTTGATGGCTGGTTGAGATTAATAAAGATGATATTTTAACTGGCAACTGCTTCTGAGTAGAGATAAAATTGTTAGCCCTTTTCCATGAAAATGAAATGCAAATACATACAAAATGAGAAGAGATATACCTTGTATTTTTATGTTAAACATGTTTCTCATTAATTGATCTTTCCATCACTCCTCTTAGTGTGAAAAATATGCACAGAATTAGCCTTTTCTTGTTTATGCAGTTTGTCTGTTAGCTTTATTACCTTTCAGAACATTACTATGTACCTTAATTTAAGATGTAATAAAATGAGCTGTAGGTGGACGACATTTGGTCCTTGTGAAAAGTTGCCTGTTTAACTTCCTGTAGATCACAGACCAACCTCAAGGTTAAAATATTTCTTTGTTAGCAAGGGCTCTTCAGCATACTTGAATTTAGATAGTTGCTTACCTCATGAGTTAATTTTTAAAATTCCTTAAGAAAATTCTGAAACTATAGGTTCAGATCCCAACACATCTCATTCTTGGCTGCCAACCTTCAAAACTGTGAAAAACCATTGTCTTATATATGAATGGAACATTTTTATTTGCTTCAGAATTTACCCAGTCTTGCTGGAAAATAACCTTTCTCACAGTTGGCATCTTGGTTGTTCCATGGTCAAGGAGTGCATTTCTCTGAAGAAGAAAGAACTAAACTATTTCTGCTTTAAATTTATTCCTATTGCAGGTGCTTAGGAAGTTGGCCCTCATAGAAGTTAAATTACCTCAGAAAGTGTTTTATGTTTAATTTTATATAAATGAGGATACATCTAATTTTCTGCATGGAAAATGTGGCCAACCATATGAGATATATCCCACTGTTTGACACTTTTGATAGTATATACCATTGTACTGTTCCCATAAGGGAATATTTATTTACATATTTAGTGGAGCCATATATTGACAGCATGTCAGTAAGTAGTAAAATGTCACAGAACTATAATTTGAACATCCTATGGATATAAACAATCCAGACACAGGTTATCTTTCCAAATTAGCAACAATGATCAACTGGCAATTGCTTACTCTTCCTTTCTCAAATCAGAAACCATATGCTATCATTATGACTTTCCAAATCTGTTCCTTGTACAAGTCTTGAGAATACTGGACTCAGCCTCTGGAATTTCTGCTGTGGTTCCAACTGTTTGCAAACTGCTTCGGATATTTACAAGGCTTTCAGCAAATGTTTATGGATGGAAAGTGAGGAGGAAATAAACTAAAAGGATTATTCTTAATATTTATTTGGTGAGATTATTCTATATCTCTGTAGACGTGATGGACTATTATGACATGCTTTTAGTACCCCAGGAAAAATAAAAAGAAGGTATACTGAACCGAGTTCAGCATAATTCAATGTGTCCTCAATCTCAAATCTTGGTGAGGACTAGTGGAAAAAAATGGCAGAGAATCTGTCCTTTGGCTGTCAAGTTGTCCTGCATAGCTTTCTGAAGATTCCCATTTTGCAGTTTGGGTAGAAGTCTAAAAGAAACCGTGATACGATATGATTAGTTTGAGCCAGTTTGCTTCTTTAGATGGCCTTAACTCATACCCTGTGCATAAATGCTAAACCCTATATACAAATAATTAATGAAACTAGATACCTGAGTAAAGAAGAAATCCAGGGTTATGCAGAATGATTTTCCTTCTAAATTTTTTAGATGAAGAATTGAATGCAAAGTAAATTATCAGGATGTTCTTTAGTGAGTAAGGAACTCTAAAAGTGGGAACTGCTCCAAGTAATCAGGCTGCAATAATCTCAACATAAAGCCCCTTCCCTTTTCACAAATGAGTTTCCCTTGGCTCTTACAGAAGAACATATCCCTGAAATGTCCTGGCCTTCACTGCTCTTATGGATTGGGTGCTCCGTTTCCTCTGAGCTTTGCCACTCATCCTGCAGCAGCTTGGTAATAGTTTTCTCTGCACACATATATATTTCTTTATCATTTTCTTTCATTACCTTCCCATCTCCTTCTCTTTCCCATCCTTCCATTGTTTTGCACTTGGAGTTGCTGAGGTCAAACCCAAGTCCACATACATACTAGACAATCCCTCTTCAACTCAACTACCCAGAGATTTCACACAGATATTCATCCACTATGGATAACAGATACGCCCTAGAACAGACTCGAGACTGTGTGTGTGCAGGGACTTTAAATGTCTTTATGCAAATCATTAAGCAGCAGCCATATGACTTCACTTGGCTGACTGTAACATTACTCCACTTCCTTTTTTCAGGACAACCCTCTTACAGTTTAAATGGCATTATTAGAAACCCAAATCCTCAGTGAATGAATTCACCATGTGGTACCATAATACCACAATACATTAGTTGATCTCAGTTGTTATAAATATTACCTGGGAGATCAAGATAACAACTAATATGTGGGCTTGTTGTTTATGCATTAAGTGCCAATACATTCTGAACTGTGGATGGCTGCTTCAGTCCTCCACCAACTGAATTTTCCATGCGGTAGTTAGTTGTTGCTGGGTTTAATGGCACTATTAATGAACAGTGATGTGAGTTGAGTATTCTCTTTCCCTCTTTCCTTTTCTCTGTTTCATTTTTCCTTTCTATCATTACCCTTAGCTTTCTTCCTACTCTTCTTCTTCTTCTCTTTCAAACATCAGGTGCTTTCCGGACAGATTTGTATCCTGTCAGAGTTCAAATCACACCAGCATTGTGCACATCCTCTTCAAATTAAAATACCTCTGAGAATTGCTGATTGATATGTCCAGTGGTGGATCTCAGGTTTTAGTGATGTTTCCTGTAACACTTAATCTTGTTTGGAAATGAGTAATTAGATGTGTTGTTGGTGAATCAGTCACCGCAGGGGATTCCTTGTTACCTTCCTTTGCTGGGCAATGGCCTCTTCTACCGTGGCCAGGCCATGTCCGGCAAATGGATCTTCATTAACCATTCCCTCCAGAGCTGAGGTCCTTGCTGTCCAGTTGTCACAACTATCAGTTCAGACTCAGAGTTTTGTGCCACTAATAACCACCCAATGCTTTCATCAACTCATTTCTTCATTTCTCTCCTCTCCTATTCCAATCTATTCCCTTTCCTTCCTTTTCATTTTTATCCCACTTTGTGTGTTCTTTTTTTTTTTTAACATATTTACCAGTTAGATTCTTCAATTCAGTCTAACCTCTCCACTGTGATTGTACAAATGATTGCACTCAACTTCTCTACAATCTTCTGTAGAGCAGCTATCATCCCATAAACTTTAGGAAAATGTAACTGAGTGAAAGTGAGCACATGCAAATTGGCTCCAACACAGCTTTGAAACATGTTTTTAAAAATATTTTTACCAAGTTACACTACTACTTTTCTATACCAATGATAACTTGTTTTACATTATTTATATTACTTTTTATTACAGACAATGTGAAATATAGTGTTAGAGATTATTATTATTATAAATATTTACAAAAAATACCTTATATGAAATAAGTACATCAATCATGTTTGCTGTTAACACTGTGCACAATGGTGCACCAAAGAATTTCTGAAGTAAAGTGGTAGATTGCTATGGCCATCCTTAAAATCAGTAAGAATGAATTCAATGTCGCATATTAGGATTACTCCTAACACTGCATATGTACATGTATATATATATATATATATATATATATATATATATATATATATATATATATACACACAGAGACACACATACACATGTGTGTCTGTGCGTGTATGTCTAAATGATTAGAAAACATAATATACATGTTTACAGTAAATGGTTCCTTAAATTAAAAAAATATTATTTTTACTTTAATGCTTTGCTTTCTACCAGAACTTCTTGGTAAATGTATATACTCTATGTAGCTGTTGGGAAAAATGTTTCTCCTCTGATCTTATAATTCATAATGCTGTTTCAGATTTCCAGGGACAAGTTTTAAACACGTGTACACACACATACACACACACACACACACACACACACACACACACACACACATTATTGGTTAATCAGGGCTTTGGGTGTTTTTTTATATTTATTTATTTATTTTTGGTTATTGCTTGTTTGATTATTGGAGACAGGGCCTGGCTATGAAACAGAGTTGTTATATGGACCAGAATTAACTCAAACTTGAGGAAATCATACTATCCCAGCCTCTAAGTCTTGCAAAAAGCCAATGTGAATATCTACTAAGAATACTGAAAAACTATAGAAGTATTTTTTCAATGTTATTTACTTCTTTTTTTTTCCCACCAAAACCACTCGATGTGTGTTGTCTTCTCACTAGTGTGGTAAAATTATATATACAATTTAAGAGGAGGAAATGTGGCTCCTGGTTTCAGGGGTTTAAATCCATGGTCACATGGCTTCTATATGAGATGAGGCATTCTGTCAGAACAGGCAGCATGTGGAAGGGCAAAGTGGCTCATTTCATGGTAGACAGGAGACAGAAGGAATGCCAGCCAGTGATCCTAGGACACAATAACACCTCCAAATGTATGTACCCTGCAACTTATATCTTCTAACTACATCTTACCTTAATGTATCACATGCCTTACAATTCTACATCAATCAATCCACTAATGAAGTTATAAACCTCACCGTCCAATGCCTCCTCAAATATATCATCATCTAAAAAACAAAACAAAACAAAAACAAAAACAAAAAAACTTCTAATAATGAGTCTGGGATTCTGTGTATTCAAACCATAGTACTGGTTTTGTTCTGTGCTAGGAATAGATGTGCCTGAGTATGACTTCTCATCTATTTCATATGTCCAGCTGGTGTAGAATAACAGTAATTATTCTTTCTGTAATATCATTTTCTTTCCTTTTGAAAATCAGACATTTTAAACTAATTAAAATTTTAAGAGTTCTCACTGCTCTTACAGACTACCTGCATTTGACTTCCAAATCCCACATTGTGGACTACAACTACCTGTAACTCCAGTCTCAGGAAATCTAAATTCCTCTTCAGGTGTCTGGGAGAACCAGACAAGTAAATGTGCACATACATTCATGCAGGAAAACATGCATACATATAAAATAAAATAAAAGTAAATCTTTAAAACGTTACATGTGATTAAAGGAATTTTTGTCACTTTGTCTCACTCTGTGACCTTCAGCTTTAGAGGTATAAAGTAGTGATCTATGATTGTTTCAATGTCTAACACTGGAACATTTGCCATAACCCATATAGAAAGTTTTACATGTAAATGTTAATGGCTCTGACCTAAATAGACAAAGTTACATAATTCATTTTACTGAATCACAACCTCCTTGTTGTCTAGGCCATTTTTTAATTGGCTTCAACTTTATTTAATACATACCTTTTCCCTGAAATTACATCAGAATATGAATCAAAGGTCTCTTTTTAGACACACACATAAAAGTGTGCTAGTGGGAAGTAATTAATCACTATATAAGTTTAGAATATAAATCTCTTCTATTTTCCACTTTATGAAACATATAATATTGAAAATCCAATGTAAAATTACCCAATTTCAACTTTTAAATTTTTTTTCTCATTTTTCTTTATTAAGAAATTTTCTACTAACTCTGCATACTATCTACAGATTCCCCCCTCCTCCCTCCTCCCTCCTCTCCCCCCAGCCCTCTTTCCCAAGCCACCCTGCATCCCCACATTTCCCAAATTGAGGTCTCCTATGAGGAGTTAGCAGACCTCAGCACACTGAGCCTAGGCAAGGCCAAGCCTCTTCCCACTGCACCAAGTCTGTGCAAGGTGTCACACCACAGGCACCAGATTCCAGAAGCCTGCCCATAGACCAAGGACAGAAACCTATCCTCCTGCCTGGGTGCCCCCCAAACAGTTTGAGCTAAACAACCATCTTCCATATCCAGAGGGCCTAGTCCAGTCCCATGGGGGCTCCACAGCCACCAGTCCACATTTCATGGGCTTCCACTAATGTGGCCTGTCATCTCTGCATGTCCTCCCATCATGATCTCAATGTCCCTTGCCTGCAGTATCTCTCTTCTCTCTCATCAATTAGATTCCTGGAGCTCAGCCTGGTGCCTGACTGTGGATCTCTCTATGTGCCTCTATCAATCACTGGAAAAAGGCTTTATGATGACAGCTAGGTTATTTTCTAGGCTGGTCACCAGAATAGACTGGTCCAGGCACTCTCTGGACCACTGAAAGCAGACCAAAGTGGGGTCAACCTTGTGGATTCCTGAGAGCCTCTCCAGTACCCTGATTCTTCCTATTCCCGTGATGTCCTCATCTATCATGATATCTTCCTCCCTGCCCTCCCACTCTGTCCCTGTTGCAGCTTGACCCTCCCATTTCCCTATGTTCTCATCCCCCACTCCTCGCCCTCTGCCACCCCTCCATACCCAGTCCACTCCTGTAGATCTTGTCCACTTCTCCTTCACAGGGTCATCCATGTTAGCTAGCCTCTCTGGAGTTTTGGGTTGCAGTCTGGCCATCCCTTCCCTCACATTTAGTATCCACTTATGAACTTATGAGTGAGTACATATTATGTTTGTCCTTCTGTGTTTTTTTTTTTTTTTTTTTTTTTTTTTTTTTTTTTTTTTTTTTTTTTTTTTTTTTTTTTTGTGGAGCTGAGGACCGAACCCAGGGCCTTGTGCTTGCTAGGCAAGTGCTCTACCACTCAGCTAAATACCCAACCCTATGTTTGTCCTTCTGAATCTGGGTTACCTCACTCAAGATGATATCTTCTAGTTCCATCCATTTGCCTGCAAATTTCATGGCATCACTGTTTCTATTGCTGAGTAGTACTCCTTTGTGTATATGTGTCATATTTTCTTTATCCATTCTTCAGTTGAGGGGCATCTAGGTTGCTTCAAGGTTCTTGCTATTACAAATAATGCTGATATGAACATAGTTGATCATGTGTCCTTGTGGTATGATTGAGCATTCCTTGGGTATATGCCCAAGAGTGTTATAACAGGGTCTTGAGAAACACTTATTCCCAATTTTCTGAGAAACCGCCATACTGATTTCCAGAGTGGCTGTACAAGTTTGCATTCCCACCAACAGTGGAGGAGTGTTCTCCTTGCTCCACATCCTCTCCAACATAAGCTGTCTTCAGTGTTTTTGATCTTAGCCATTCTGACAGGTGTAAGATGGTATCTCAGAGTTGTTTTGATTTGCATTTCACTGATGACTAAGGATGTTGAGCAATTCCTTAAGTGCCTTTCAGCCATTTGAGATTCTTCTGTTGAGAATTATCTGCTAAGCTTTTTTAATTGGCTTGTTCAATATTATGATGTCTAGCTTATTGAGTTCTTACATATTTTGGAGATCAGCTCATCTGATGTGGGGTTAGTGAAGATCTTTCCCCATTCTGTAGGCTGTCATTTGGTCTTATTGACCATGTCCTTTTACTCTATAAAAACTTCTCAGTTTTAGGAGGTCCCATTTATTAATTGTTGCTCTCAGTGTCTGTGCTGCTGATATTATATTAGGAAGTGGTCTTCTGTGCCAATTTGTTTGAGACTGCTTCCTTCTTTCTCTTCTATCAAGTTTAATGTAACTGAGGTATTTGATCCACTTTGACTTGAGTTTGTGCATGGCAATTTTTTTTGCATCTATTTGTAATCTTTTGCATGTTGACATCTAGTTATGCCAGTACCATTTCTTGAAGATGCTTTCTTTTTTCCATGGTACAGTTTTGGCTTCTTTGTCAAAAATCATATGTTCATAGGTGTGTGGATTAATGTCAGGGTCTTTAATTCAATTCCATTGGTTCACATGTCAGTTTTTATGCCAGTACCAAGCTGTTTTTATTACTATAGTTCTATAGTAGAGCTTGAGGTCAGGGATCATGATGCCTCCAGAGTTTACTTTATTATAAAGGATTCTTTTAGCTATCCTAGTTTTTTTTTTTTTTTTTCCGTATAAAGTTAAGTATTATTCTTTCCAAGTCTATGAAGAATTGTGTGGGAATTTTGATGGAGATTACATTAAATATGTATATTGCTTTTGGTAAGATTGCCAGTTTTACTATGTTGATTCTACCTATCCACAAGCAAGGAAGATATTTCCATTTTCTGATATCTTCTTTGATTTCTTTCTTCAGAGACTTAAATTTCTTATCATACAAGTCTTTTACTTCTTAGTTAGAGTTACCCCAAGATATTCTATATTATTTTGGCTATTGTCAAAAGTGATGTTTCTCTGATTTTTTTCTCAGCCCCTTTTCCATTTGTATAGAGGAGGGCTACTGATCTTTTTGAGTTAATCTTGTATCCTGCCACCTTACCCTTACTGAAGGAGTTTATCAGCTGTAGGAGTTCCCTGGTAGAACTTTTTGGATCACTTATGTATACTATCATATGATTTCCAAATAATGAAAGTTTGACTTCTTCCTTTCCAATTTGTGTCCCCTTGATCTTCTTTTATTGTCTTATTGCTCTAGCAAGAACTTCAAGCACTATATTGAATAAGTATGAGGAGAATGGACAGCCTTGTCTTGTTCCTGATTTTAGTGGAATCATTTTGAGTTTCTCTCCATTTAATTTCATATTGGCTGTCATCTTGCTAAATGTTTTAGATTACTGAAATACACTTACAAAACTCATGACCTAAGCAATCTTTGATTAAGATTTTTGGAAAAAGAGAATGAGTCTCTAGACTGTTTTATTTGACATCCATCTTAGTCAGTGTTGGTGATATCACCCCTTCCTTACAACTTCTCTCACTTTTTAAAATAAAATGACGTACACATATTCTTTTATGGGCCCTGCAAACTGGTGAATAATTACTTTCAGGTATTTTCTATCTTCAATAGTCAGGTTTTTTTTCCTGTTTCCAGGGATGGGTTACTCTTTTAGTCCATAAGTTTTATACTTGCACTAAATTTTCATCTTAGACAATAAGGTGTTTACATAATTCAATTGCTATTAGTTTGTTAATTTTTTAACAATGATAAAAATAATCTGGGTTTTATACTGATACAGATTTTATAGAATTCTTAGGGACTCAGAATTAAAATAGCATTTACAGATTAATTATAACCTCTTATTGTCTTAACCTCATCATAAAAATATTTGTTGAAACCTTTGGACTATAAGGCTCAATACAAAAGAGAGTTTCCTTCTTCCTGGCTACATGGTGCCATATGTACACAATTTCTACAACAGAAAGAGTGAAGAAAAAGTCATGATCCATTAAAAAATGTATAATAGTTCAGAAAGTAATGGACAACATTGTCTTCCAAAAAATAGAGAAAACATGACTAAATTGATGTCCTTGATACTTAGTGTGATTCTCATAAATGTGCAGTCATTACTATGAATTGCCACCAAATTTGTGTTCAAAACATTCACTTGTTTCATATTCTTCTTTATCACTGTTTCAGTGGACTAGTTTATACTTAAGCAAATTAATGTTTGTCTTTTTCCACATTATTAAACAAATGATAATCTCATTTATCTGAGAATTCAGTAGTGTTGAGTTTGCAGAAACCACACACAAGATTTTCTCTTTTTAAAGTGTGTTTATTTAAACACAGAGATTAGATCAGGATGAAGAGACAAATGATACACGTTAGGTATTATGGAGAAATGTGGAACACAACGGGTCCTCTGCTCACCTTACAGATCCTGTCAATGTCCTCCCTTGACTGGAGATCTTTAAGTGGATTTAATAGTAAAAAGATTTAATATATTTATATTGACTAGCTACTAAATTTTTGAGAGAATGCAAATGTGGAGTGAAAGAGAAATTGTATTAAAAAGTGGAAATGATCATAGGATAACATTTATTTCAATAGATGAGTAGAATTTTTAAAAAGTCAGAAGTTCCCCATCCATTGGCAAGTTGTATATCTTGTTTTAAAGATTTATTTAACTTGGTTGTGTGTATATATGTTCATTTATGTGTCTATACATGAGTGTGTAGGTGTCTACCAAGGCCTGCAGTGGGAGTAGGAGCCTCTTTACATGGATGCAGGGAACCAAACTCAACTTGAACACAAAGTTCAAGAAGTTAAAGTCTTTAATTAAAATACAATAGTTTATTACATCATATCAGAACATTTTCATTATAAAGTTTAAAATATTCAAGACTTGGGTTATTTATGGCTGGCATATTTAGGCTTTGCTATAGTTTCTCCCTTTGACTGGATCTTTTTCTGTTCCTCTACTCCAGCTATGCATTTCTCTAGAAAAGCCGAATAATTAAGACTGCTACTTCATAGCTACAAAACCCTTTCTTGACCTGTTTCTGCTTGAAACTTTCTAAGGTTCCTGTGCTCTTGGTTGTCTTCTCTCTCTGATCATATTAAATCATTCACTGGTTTTCAGAAATGCTATTTTCTACTCTGTTCTTACTTTTTATTCTTTTTCTGTCTAATAAGCTCCCTGAAACCCGTGCTCTCTTCACCTATAGTTACACACCTATCAGACTATCTGATGTCAGAAAACAATTGGAACTGAGCTGGCTAACGGTGTAACCAACACATGAATGTGGATATGTTGTTTAAATTTTAACTAAATACAATTAGAAGTAAATACTGATAGTTACATTCACCATATTTCACATGCCAAATAGAAATATGGGACTCTGGGCCACACTGAAAAATTTCCTTGACTAAGGTGATAAAGAAGAACTTTGGAATGATTGAGATGCCACTGCCCTGTGTTTGAAAGATTACTATATCTTTCTACAGAGACATGAGAAAATTAACATTAGAATGGTTCATACAAATCATATGCTATCAGTCCATGATGATCATGAATTTCTTCGTTTTAGATAAAGACAAACAGATATGAACAGTAGGAAATGTCCAAAATTGCTATTAGTTTTTCTGGCTTTTGTTTATAGTTGGTTTTTTTTTTCCGCTGCAATGATGTTTTGTTGTTTTATCTCCTGACATTAAAGAACATAGATTTATACATTACAAACCTTGTTCAATTCTCCCTGAGAAAATTTCTCTTTGAAGTCATTGGGAGGTCCATAAAGAAAAAAAAAGTTAGAAGAATTGAGCCAGGGGGCATAATAGTCTTCCTTTTCATGTATCTATAAAGTAAAAAAAATAAAATATATTTGATGAGTTGCAGTCTATTTGCTCTGCTTCAGAACTTTCAAGGTATCTATGTTCCTATGAAATATAGATGCTGAGCAAGGCTAGAGTCCTGTAAGTGGGGCTGGGTATGTCAGCAGGCAGAGGGGGTATGGCAGCAAAGGGATCACCTGAAAGATGAAGATGTCCGAGTCCATTGTCAGTTGTTTGATGTAAGTCAGTATTTCAAAGAATTAAAAAAGCCCCTGTGTTTTCTATGCTCCATGTCTTCAAATGTGTATTCACTAAATCTTAAACAAATGCTACACATTACACATCTGTGATAAATTGAAACATCATTTTACCTCAAGAGATTTCAGTACTAGTTGAATGTGAGTGGAATTGCTCCAGGTTTGCTTTTCCAGTGTTTCGTGGCTATAACTATGCTCATTTCTTCTTTTCATAAGTATTCCTGAACATTGCTTATTAAACCTCTTTGTGTTTATTTTAGGAAAAATATTTTTAGATTGAGAAATGCAGCACAATACATTTATATGTTAATTTAAGGGGTTAATTTAAGTAGTTACAATGTCACATTTTGGTAGGAGTTAAATTTTGTTTTTCACTTGACATTTTAATTCATCCCTTTATAATTTATCTTTTAGAATTCTTTTTAAATAAGTACTTTGAAGGCCTAGAGTATTTGCTTTGTATTGTCATAAAAGGAACACAGTTTAAGCCAAGTAGAAATCTCGCTTTTAATTTGGGATATTTTTTATACAATGAAGGGAGATCTTAGACACTCTCTGCAGCTCCTTTCATCAGGATGGTAGGGTAACACTTCCTATAGCCAACCTCAGTTACTGGAGTTACAATCCTGTGTTACAAAAGCCCAAGTCTCCTACACCCCCATCTCTGCTCCTGCTGCCTGCCCCCGCATAAATGAACAACTAGATTCTGTATTACAGAGGCTGTCTCATTGCCCTAGATGTCAGGGTGACTCCCTTTGATTGAAAAGGAAATGTAGTTTCACTTTCCCTCTGGCCTCAGAAAAAGAAATTGACAGGGTTATGTCTCAGGTGGGCTGACACATGTCAAACTTCTCTGCAAAGTTGAAATAAGTTTCCCACCCAGTTTGTTTAACCTCTGCGAGACCCATCATCCCCAATGACAAGGTGCAGAAGAGAATGAATTAGGAGCTTCCTCCACCCTGGCCCTATTGAGTGAGGAATCCCCACCCTAGGCTGTGTGGCTTGGGGAGCACAATGTGAGCTCCACTGGAAGACAGTAGTTTTTAGGGAATTTGTGGTCATCCTGAATACAGGATGTGTGGTGGTATTGTGTTCCCCAAAATATTGTGTGTTCCCCGAAATAAACTTATCTGGGGTCAGATAACAGGACAGCCACAATATTAAACATGAGGATAGGCAGTGGTAGGTAGCACACACCTTTAATCCTAGCATTTCAGAGACAGAAATACTTCTGGATCTCTGAGTTCAAGGCCACATTATAAACAGCCAGGCATGGTGACACATGCCTTTAATCCCAGAAATCCAGCCTTTAGTCCTAGGGAGTAATGGTAGAAAATAGAAGATTATATAAGCTGTGAAGACCAGAAACTAGCAGCATTTGACTGGTTAAGCTTTTAGGCTTTGGAGCAACACAGTTCAGCTGAAATCCATTTTGGATGAGGACTCGGAGGATCCAGTCTGAGGAAACAAGACCAGCTGAGGAACTGGTGAGGTGAGGTAGGTGTGGCTTATTCTGCTTCTCTAATCTTCCAGAGTTTACCCCAATAACTGGTTTTATTTTATTGATAAGAACTTTTAAGTTTCATGCTACAAGGATGAGAACACTCACCTACTCTCCTACACTGTTCTCTCATTCCTTTCTACAACAACCCTGGGGTTTTCTCTGGCCTAGCCACTGAACACAGATCTGGTGGTCTCAAAGAACTATGTGGGCTTTGCTGATCTTCTAGATAGTTGAGAAGTTAGGACAGAAATGTGGTTGTTATTACTGGATAGAGGCCATGCTTGCTATCAAAGGTGAAACATGAATGGAAGAATCGCAGATAATTCCAGAAGAGGCTCCTCTCTTAGTTATCTCACTTTATCCAACAGCAAATTTGTTTAAAATTTTAGTTGATTCATAGTTATCAACATCAGTTTTTATTGCATCTCTGGTTATCCCAGTAAAATGGTGGACTACTCTGAGGAATTGTTTCCTCACACACATAGACCAATCAATGCCTTAGAGTTCTACATGCTAGGTTTAATGCCACACAATTGCCACACAAAATGTCTTAGTAATTGAATCAAAGGACCCAGTCTTTTCTCTTTTTCCCCACAAATCACATGGTCATGCTGATTAATTTCATCTAGAATGTGATTTACCAGATTTGTCTTCAAAGTATCTCTAATTTCCTCCTTTTGTATAACTTCTGCATTCCAGCAGGAATCAAGATTTGCCTATTTGATTCATAAGTACTTCATAAAGCCTCTTTCTCTCACTTCTATCACCCTTTCTTAATTTCAGGAAAACATTATCTCTCACTCACACCACTATAGTTCTCTCAGGGCTCCTTTTGTTCTTCTCTGTAATTAAGATTTCATACGGCTAAGAGTCATCATTTCAAAATACATAGAGAATCAAGTTTGCCTGTTGTTTAAGTGGTTATTACTCATGACAAACCACTTGGTAAAATCACCATTCCACATTTCTTACCTGTGTGCTCTGTTTTGCATGTATAATATGCTGCCTTATTGTTAGCCAATTAACTCATCTAAAAATGATGGTATTCTATTAAAGGATATCATTCTTTTTCAATAATAATATCATTTTACTTTATCTAAGGTTTGCTGATAACCGTGCTTCAGAATAAACACATACTAGCACCAATGTGATTTCATTTGTGTGTTTTTGTGTGAGTGACAAAGATATAGACAATAATATGGAAATTGATAGTGCATCATTTCCTTGTACAGAAACGGAATTTTTTCTTGAAACTATTTTCAGTGACAATACTTAAACTTTATTGTTCTACATATTGGTTAGGATTCATATCTGAGATTGGTAGAACACAAGAATTGGGCAATGTCAAGTCTCTGTGCTTTTGATTCACTTGATAGTCTAGTTCATCTTCTTGAGCATGAACAAACAGGATATGTTGGGAAACTAAGATCCATAGCCAGGAGAGAGCCAGGAAAGGTAAGGACCTGAGATGGTTTGAATAGGGAAAATCTCATAGGCACATATATTTGAATCATTTTCCTTAGTAGATGGAACTCTTTGGGAGGAATCTGTAGGTGTGGTCTTATTAGAGGAAGTGTGTCACTGGGGGGGGCGGGGGCTTTAGGTATCAAAAGACTCTAGCAACCCATACCCATGCTTCCTAATTATAGATGGAGATGTAAGCTCTTGGCTGTTCCTGCCACCAGGCCACAGTTCTTCCATCTTGTACTCTAAACTTCTAAATTTTTAGTTCTGAATTGAACACTTTCTTTTATAAGTTGTCATGGTCAAGGTGTTTTACCACAGCCACAGAAGAGTAACTGACACAGGGCACATCTTCTAGTATAGACATTTTCTGTTTTGCGGCATGCATTTTTGCTTTAACATAGGTTAGGGACAAATTCTAAATTCTATTTCTGATTAAAAAAAAATTTCTATAGCAATAAGATGAATGCTTTGAGAATTTAATTGAGTTCTGATAAAACACATCTTACTTTATACAATTATCTTCTTTAGGCACTAACAAGCTTTCCCTTACCTTGCATCAGATTGTGATACTTTGGCTGTAAGTTACTCTTAGGATAAAATATAAATTGCATGGCACATGGTAAACACATTTAAAAATTATCTTTTTAGTTTATAATGCAATTTTTTCTTCTACCACTTTATCTTTTCTTCCTTCAATCAATTTAAATAATGGTTGACTATGATATTAGTATGCTTATTTTAGTGCCCCACAGTAGCTCTTTGTAGAGGGCAAATTAATTTGACTGTCCTCTAGCTATCCTATGATTTTTCCGAACACTAGTGCAATTTGTGCTTGATGAAGTCACTGTGTACATTTCAGACATAGTGTAGTGTCTGCACCCACACAGCCTTACTGTTGGAGGCAGTTGAACAAAGATAGACTTCATGCTGTCAAAGAGTAAGCAACCTGTCTGAGTGCTTCATGTGTGAGCTGGTCTTTTTCAAAGATATCAGGTTTTCATAGTGAGGATTATAAATAGATACAAACTCTCACAAATAATTGTCTGCCTTTACAGTTGATTCCCTTTTTTTGAGCACCATGAACAACTCTCAGGGAGCTGCAATATGGTGCACCCCATGACTGTGAGCAAATAAAAATGGATATATAAATATACAAGATAGCTATGGAGGTAATAATAGTTTTGAAGGTAAATGAGATCAGATAAAATGTACATATGCATTTGATACTACTTGACTACTTCTAGAAGAGATTCTCAATGATTTTTTTTTATTCTTCTCTTATAAAACCTTTGCTAAACTACAAATCCCCTCTCTCCTCTTCTCCCAATCTCTCCCCCATTCCCTCTTTCCCTCAGATCCAGTTTTTCCTCTGTTTGCCTTCAGAAAAGGGCAGACCTCCTGGTGATAACAAACAAACATGGCATAAAATGACTCAGTAAGACTAGGCATAAACCTTCATGTCAAGGCTGGTAGAGGGAAGCCAGGAGGAGGAAAAAGTGTCAGAGACAACCTCACTCCCATTGTTAGGAGTCTAGCAAAACTCTAAGCTAAGGAACCACAGCATGTACTCCAATGGTCTAGTGCAGATCCATGTATGCTCAGTGCTTGCTGCTTCAATCTCTGTGAGCCCTTAGGAGACCTGTTTAGTTAATTCTGAAGTACATAGTGTCCTCAGTCTCTCGGGTGCCTACAATACTCCCTACACCTCTTCTGTGGGCTCAGAGAACTCTGCCTAATGTTAGCCTGTGGGTCTCTACATCTGCTCCCATCAACTCCTGAAATGAAGTCTCTCTGAAAATGATTGGGCCAGTCACTGATCTATGAGTACTGAAGAATATTATTAAGAATTATTTCATTGACTTTTTTTTTTAATCACTAATGTTTGGTTCTACCCTAGGTTTGGGAGACACCCAGCCTCCAGGTTCTGGCCATCTAGGCAGTGTAGGGCATAGATTCATTTTCTTGGTGTGAGCCTTAAGTTAGATAAGGCACTTTTGGCTACTCCCACAAGCTCTGATATGGAAATTTAGAATGGAAATAATTCTGAACCTTCCTTTTCTAATGTTCAATGTTTAATAATGTTTAAAGTGCTCTGCACTCATCCACTTCCTACATAAGTTCTAGTATTCACAATTTCATAAGTCTGCCGTTGGTTAAATGAAAAAAAAAATCTCATTAAAATTGCCCCAGTAATACCAAAACATGTATCTTAAAAGCATGTACTCTTAACAATATATTATGGTTGGTTTGGGTCTCTATACCTCTTAATAGCTATTTGGGTAATTTCTATATTACCCAAATCTCTCACATCTGTACTATGCTTTGGGATAGATCTGCAATTCAAGTTTTTCTGCTTAAATATGCACTTTGGTATTATTAAACCCAAAATATGAAGGTCTAATGAACTGATTTTAATTTTTTTCACCTCCTTAAATGTCTTTGTTTTAATTGGTTACACCATGCTGTACCCTGAACTACAGAAAAAAGTTCACAACATTGGTGCTAATGGTCTCTTTCTAATTACTACATAATGAACAAGGTCTGACAGTGCAGTTTTGGAGGGTAGACACTACAATTAGTAATTATCCTCTTCTTTTTATGGAACAGAAATCTTAAGGCTTCAACTGTATTGTGTGATTTATATAAATATATGTGTGATTTTTATGTATATGTATTTGAATGCATTTCAATTTTTACATAAATGGACAATGAGATGTTTTATATTTATGTGGATTCACATATACATGTACACATATTGGAGAAAACACTGCATATTAATTAAATTCTCATTTTATTTGGCAAGTGTTACATCTCCAATTTAATATATACTTTCACAAATATATTATAACACATATATTTTCCTATAACATATTGTCTATCTGGCAAAATACTCCAACAAGCCAAAATTAAAATTCTGTGTATACAACTTACAGGCACATCATGTATTAAAAACATGTGTCAATATGTATTAACAGTATAAACAAGTTTTCGTCTTGTTATATAATATGTAACAGACAGGTCATAAATTTTCATTGATGAAATTTGGAGAACTAAGACAGGAAGTTTTACTTATTTTAAGAACTTATCTGAACACAGACTCTTTTTCTGATCAAAAGTTTTAGAGAAATTCCACGTGGTCCTGGTGAACATCTGAAGTCGACCAGGTCATACAATGCATACTGACATGCATTTACTGAAAGTTTTTGAAAGAAGTTCAATTTTTTTTTCTGTTTAACTTTGGAGCTGTTTTATTTGAATGTCATTACTTCCTCCCCTTGGATACCTGATTTCAGTACTACTTTCTCTAAGACAGTCCATCATGTTATCTATCTGGATGATATAATGTAAAGGGTATGTGTGCAATTTCCTGAAAAATATTATTTATTTCTAATATTTTGTTCTATGCATATTTTGTATATACTCATACATCAAAAATTTCAATTTTTAATCAAAGACAACTATTCTTAAAATTTATCTTCATTAAAACATATTTTCTTACTTAATATGTCTTCTCATTATTTTTATTAGCACATCATTATTTTCTGTCTTAGGCCATATAAATGATGTAACTATGCCATAGTCTCAACAAACAAAAGTAGTAACTTCTAAAAATCTGAACTCATGTTGTTTACAAACTAAAATTATGAAAAGAAAAATGATAAATAAAGTGATATGTGACCACATATAGGCAATGCTAAGTACTGGAGGGAGAATTTAGAAAAACTTTCAATTAATATGTTTAATCAACATGTTCAGAAGAAATAATCAGAAATCAACTGGCAAGTTTCATTTTTTGGAGAAGAGAGAGGTGAGTATCATTAGAGAGCTATTTAAACATTACACAGGAGGCCATGGGAGTCATTGACAGGATGGAAGGGGGCAGTAATGCATTTCATTGGAGGAAAAATGTTCATCATATTGTCAAAAACTAATTGTTTCTTACTGTGACAATTAATTAGACAGCTAAACACTAGCCACTCACCTACTACAAAACCTAAATTTTACTTTAGGTGCACAACAAATTACTCTTCCATACTCATATTAAAATACATATACAAATTCCCTTTAGGAGGGGAAGTGTTTAAGGCCTGCTTTTGGTGGAAATAATTGTTATTAAGTTTAAGTGACTCTGAACAGTCCATTAGCATTCCTGTTCTATCTGTACATAGGAATAGAGGGGCATCAGGCTGACAATGTCTTGGTGGAAGCTCTCCCACGGTTTCCCACAGCTGCTAAAAATCACAAACATTTTAATCTTATTAATTCACCATGAAGAAATCATTAACATTGTACTGAGGGTTTTGGTTCCAGTGCATTCCTGCTTGGTTGCTTGCTCAAGTAAAATTAGGAAACTTCTTGCTTCGGAGTAATTTACTATTTGCTGAATAAACCATAGTGCTCTGGTCACACTGGGGAAAACATTCTCCCTGTTTGCTTTAGAATCATCATGGAATCAAACTCAAGACTGAAATTATACATTGTGGTTTGCAAGATAGAGCTTTTCTGATTTTTATGAATCAATTCATACATGTTACCTAAAATAAATTAATAAAAAGTTTTAGAAGAATAAGAAGTCATCATCATTGTCATCATCATCAATTCTAGCATTTAGTCATTATCAAATACTAGTATTGTGTAGTATGAATCTTAAAGGTTCTTATTAATTAAATAAAACCTGAGGCCAGTTATTGGGGTGAACGCTGGAAGATCAGAGAAGCAGAACAAGCCACAGATACCTCACCTCGCCAGTTTCTCAGCTGGTCAGTTTCCTCAGCTGAACTGTGTTGCTCCAAAGCCTAAAAGCTTAACCAGCCAAATGCTGCTAGTTTCTGGTCTTCATGCCTTATATAATCGTTCTACTTTATACTATCACTCCCTGGGACTAAAGGCTGGATTTCTGGGATTAAAGGCATGTGTCACCATGCCTGGCTGTTTATAATGTGGCCTTGAACTCAGAGATCCAGAAGTATTTCTGTCTCTGAAATGCTAGGAATAAAGGCGTGTGCTACCACTGCCTATTCTCATGTTTAATATTGTGGCTGTCCTGTTATCTGACCCCAGATAAGTTATTTTGGGGACACACAATATTTCAGGAACACAATACCACCACAGTATTGTTCTCATTTCAAAAATTAAACTTACACAATTAACCATCCCAAATTCCTTAAGAGTTTGACACAAAGTCACTTCTCTTAGACAAGGAAGATTTTCTGAATTCATATAGCTAATGAGTGATGTAGACTAAGTTTGATCCAGGACATCTGACATTAGAATGTGTGATCATTTTATTCAGGTGAATGTGCAAATGTACACAGGGAAAAATATAGGGAGAAAAGAATCCAAAACTTTTTGCTCTGAGATATTTACCAGCAATCTGATTTTATTCCTGGAGGTGAGGAAATAGTCAGTAAATGCCAGAAGTAATATAAATTTGAGGTGTCAGATTTATGAAAGTCAATTTGCCAGTGGATCCAGCAGAGACCAGAAGCCATATTTTCTTCCAGTCAAAATTCTGTCTGCATTTACCTTCGGAGAAAAACATATTGAGCACAGTACAATTTTTTAAGCATCTATATTTCTTTGTGTGCTAGATATAATAAGGGGGATGGTGAGAATATATGATCTCTATATCACATTGCATTTCCTTAATACATAATAGCATTTAACTCTTTGTCTTTATATTTAAGTAAACACATTTTGGGGTATATATGCTTTGGTGTCCTGGATATTTGAAATGTAATATATACATAAAATCACTATTATGAGGTGTCTCAGAGAATCCAAGTTTAATCAAAAGAGCCAGCATAGAAATAAACAGGATATGGGAGAGGGTTATTATAATCCTGGTAGTCGGGAAGTAGAGACAACACATCCCTGAGGCTTGCTGACCAACCACCCTAACCCACATGTTACCTCTATGGCAGAGAAGGAACCTATCTCAAAAATACTATTGTTCATCACTAGAAAAAACAACCACAGTTGTCCATTAGCTTCACCACACCAGTATGCACACAAATATGTACATGAACACAAACCAAAGTATTTAATTTTAAAGGTACGCCTCTTGTTCAAAAATCTAAGAAGCCCTCCCAACAATTTACTGACAGGCCCTATGACCATGTTTTCAAAGTCTCTATCTGCATTTTAATAGGGTGTTGATCCACATACATGTGCAGTTTAATCCAGGAACAGAATTAGAATGTCTACTATGTCAGGCCTTTCATATAGCAAAAAAAGATCTTTATTTCATAAAATTTGGATTAAATAACTGAAACTAATAAATGAAAAACTTGATATCTGTATAAAGGTCTACAGTTTAAGAAGTGAAGAGACAAAGTTCAGTATTCTTTTTTATCCAAATGTTCAGGACTCTGCTTTCAGCTATAGTATTAGGAGATGATTTCAAATGACCCACGAGTAATGCCAATACTTTTTGCACTGGCTGAGTACTTATGCATGTGTGATATTTATTATGTGTCTTTTCCTTTTGATACCTCTTTTGTATATGTGGTATGTGAAGAGGGTTTGTTTGTGTGTGTAGACATGTATTTTTCTAAGTAGAAGTAGGGATTGTATTTTATGCATCATTGTACAATGCCTCATGACCTTCTAGGTTGTTTCTTCAAAGATTTTTAAAATTTACTTTAAATCATTAACTTTTAAATTTGTTCATTTTTGACAAACATTACAATTCATTGTAATGGCTTATAATTTCATGTTTTGAAACATGCTTTAGTTGTGAAATGGCTAAGTCAAGATAATGTATTCATTATTTTGCTTATTTGTCTTTTATACTGCATGAGCTTAGATTTTATTTTCAGCAATTTTCAAATATACACTACATCGCACAACATATATATCATATTATAACATAAATGTTATAATGAACTTGCACCTATTTTATTATGAAAATTTTGTTACCCTTGATGAATTCTCTACTTTTAAATTTAATTTAAGTAAAATAAAATGCAAATATGCTGAATGAAATGAAATGAAACAGTGAGACAACATATTTTATTCTATTTGTATGAATGACTACTCTAAATTTTTGGATCTTATTTCAAATTATCCTTCAAACAGCATGCATGAAGATTTGTCCATGGAACATTCTATCTGGTACTCCAGGACAAGTGTATTAGTGGTTATGCTTATTGGTGTGTCTGAGCATTTGTTAAATCTAAAACTGATTTTAGAGGTGTATGTATCTCTGTGGTGGGAAAGCATGTCTATGCCTTTTAATTAGTTCTAGAATAGGCAGATATTTCAGGAATCACAAGTGTGTAGGTAAGTAATGGACAACTATGGGTAAGATACATTTATCATTTTCTTCACTGTGCTACAGCATGACAAGAAAGCTGATAATATCAAGTATGAGCAATTACATATTTTATATAGCAAGTATGGTACAGGGGAATATGGGTACATGCAAACCAAGAATACTTAATATTTTTATGTAGATACTTAGTTTCTTCTTTATAGGTAGGATTCAGAGGGTTGGAAAGGAAATATGTTTCCAAATTGAAATTCTGTAGCATACATAGAATTGACATTGTCATATTGTAGATAAAAAGATCATAAATTTCCATTTGTATTATGTGTTGTGTTTAGTGGCATTGAAAAACACCATGCTCAATTGATGAACAAGTATTATTACAATACATTAGGGATGATCTTGAAAGCTATTTATAATTTATATTTATTAGAAGATTATAACAAAATACCATTAATACAAATTTATCTATAAAACTAGACATTATAAAATATCAGAAATTTACTTACTCCCGTATCTGTGACTGAAAATCCAAATTAAGATATATGATTGAATGTTTGGTTTCCCAAGAGGTTTTTAATTGGGTACACTCCCTGTGTCGTCATATGGTCTACATGTTTTGTGTTTAACCACAGCTCTGGTGTTACTCTGTGTAATCAAGTTATACCCCTCAACAAGACTCCTGATTTTATTTGAACAAGTATTAGTTTCTCTTGCTGTGATAAACACCATGACCAAGACAACTTATAGAACAAAGAGTTTATTGGGGCTTATAGTTTAAACAATAGATGTCCATCATAGCAGGGGAGAGACAACTTGGTAGGTGGAGCAAGAAGCTGATTGCAAGGTGCAAAGCAGAGGGAGAGAAGTAGGAGTTAATAGAGTCCTTACGTCTTCAATGCTCATCCTTGAGACATAATCCATCCAGAAAGCTGCATTGCTTAAACCTCCCAAATAAAGCACCAAGTAGTGAGGAAGTGGTTAACACCTGAGACAGTGGGAAACTTCTCATTCAAACCACCACAGGGCTCACATATTTTGAACATTTTTTTTTTTTAAAAGCTTAACTCTTTAAAAGTCATGTACCCAAGAATAGTTATATTCTGAGTTAACTGGATTTGAGGCTTCAAAAGCCAATTCCTGAAGTATATATGTCAGCTCATAACAGAGCCCAAAGTTAAAGTATGAGACAACTCCTACTCAAAACATATCAAACCAACATGATAGGGATATTTATGTTGTAAAATATATTAACCAAGGTTTAAGTTTACTTAATTAACTATTATTGAATAAGTATAGTGTCATGGTATATGTATGCACTATGTATTTTTATGTACTACTTCTAAATTTGACTTTTAAAAAATGACAGCATGAGAAAGTAAGACCAAGTTTACAGAGTAAACTATACCAGTTTTAATCTCATAACATTTTGACTCTAAATTAATTGCTTTAACTACCATGGTTTCCTTAATATACAGCATATTTTCTATATATAAATTTAAAATTATAATTTTTAAATTATTATAATCTTAAATTTACTCTGCTCAAGTCACATATTTTATATACACAAATAGGAGCATAAATAACATATATATATATATATATATATATATATATATATATATATATGTTTATGTATATGTTTATATATGTATGTCTTATATGGAATATAGTTTATCAGTGTACAGTATAAGTCATCTTGAGTTTGTGAGATACTTTATTTCCCAACATCTTTTCATCCTCAATTAATTTGAAGATTCTTCTTTTAATACACTGAGATTCATTTTGCACAAGACTTTGCAAATGTTTGCTAGTTAAAAGTCATATTAAACTTTGGGGCATCTGGTAGCATATTGTGTGAAATAAAGTAGTGGAATATGCCTAGGATATCTCAGCTTGCCTAATTAGCTTATACTCACTTGAAACTTCAAGAAGTCAATAGTAAATATGTCATAGATAAAAATGTGTAGTACACGACTATCTGAAATTTTTGGACCACAAAAAAAAAAATACCCTATGCCATATTCTCATGGCTAAACAAGATATTACTTGTATTTTCAATAATTGTGTTAATCAAAATTTACATACTACTTTAGCCTTAGGATCTTTCAGCATTAATTAGATCAACCTTAAAACAGAATTGAGAATGGTGCTGACAAGGAGAGGCCATATTTGGTCATTTGGTTTATAATGGTGCTGATTTTGAAGTGTTACTTTAATTCATCATAAATAATAAATCTTAAAATAGTTACTGATTTCCCTTTGCTTTTGGAATTAGCAATAATTTTACTTTTTTGTGAGCTGATCGGACAACCTAGCACAGGGTTAGACATTTGCACTTATAAGATATACATTTTAATTATTCAGTCAAATATATAGCTAAGCAGAAATAGTTTGGGTTAGTATAATTTCTAGAACAGAATAGTAACAGGATAGGTGATTGACAGCTGTGTACTTCTAAGGGTTATTCAAACTTCAAATCTGGAGTCATAGTCTCTACATTATCTTTGATTCTCAAACCAATTGCAAGTTGGAGGCATTCAGAAAAATATTTTCTGGTGCAATAATATATGAGGTGGACTTAGAGAAATCAATGTAAATAAACATTATAGTTAATTATAGTTCACAATACATACACAGCAAACAGCCAAATAAATAATTAGATAAGGCACAATCTGATAAGGTTCCTAGTTGAAAGCCTTCATGGTCAAGATGAATTACCTCGACAGCATGTGTTTAATGAAATGGCAGCTGTTTCAAAACAAGGAAACTCACTGAAGCTCTGTTTTAAGAAATGTATTGAGGGGTGTTAGTGGCACAAACCTTTAATCCCAGCACTCAGAAGGCAGAGCCAGGTAGATTTCTGTGAGTTTGAGGCCAGCCTGGTCTACAGAACGAGATCCAGGACAGGCACCAAAACTACACAGAGAAACCCTGTCTTGTAAAACCAAAGAAATATATTGAGGCTTTATTAGATAGTAATTAAGTGAGTGATTATTGGATGCTTATTTAGATATATAACCAACTGTTGTCATATAGCTTACAGTCTCTATCTTATTTGGCATTAATTAATAAAAGGTCATAGTTTTGCACTTATGGAAATGATGCTTAATAATAAGAATTTTGGCAATTAACAAAGTAATAGAAAGTGAGAAAATATACTTTAAATATTGCTTTTTGATGAAAATTCAATAATAGGCTTGATAGTCAGTGTTAAACTTAAAGACATGGACCAGTTTGAATTTCAATATATATATATTTCAGAGTTCTTTTTTTCAGTCATATTATTTTTAAATGGGCTCATTAGTATCATTTTTCTGTAGTTGGAGTTTTCCTGCCTGGCCCATAGTCAGGACAAATCTCTCTTACCCACCAGTCCCACAGTCGCTCAGACCCAACCAAGAAAGCACACAGAAACTTATATTGCTTACAAACTGTATGGCCGTGGCAGGCTGCTTATTATCTACCTTTTCTATCTTAAATTAACCCATTTCTGTTAGTCTATACTTTGCCACATGGCTTGTGGCTTACCAGTGTCTTTACATGTTGCTTTTCATGGCAGCGGTAGGCGGTGTCTCCCCCCAACCTTCTACTTCCCAGAATTCTCTTCTCTCTTGTCCCGTCTATACTTCCTGCCTGGTCACTGGCCAATCAGAACTTAATTTACACAGAGCGATATCCACAGCACTTCCCCTTTTCTTTTTTTTTTTTAAGGAAGGTTTTAACATTTACATAGTACAATTACATATAACAAAACAATTATCTAGCAAGAATTACAGTTACAATATTAAAGAAGATATCCTATCTATCTTATATTTGTGAGTCTAAGGTTTTATATGTAACTTATCTTGTATCATAACTGAGGAAATTACAACTATCTAGTCTTCAACCACATCAAAGACCTCAGAAGGATATAATATTACCTGAGAACCGGGAGAAGGATGTAAACATTTTTCAGGAGTCTTGCAAGAGTAGACAGAGACAGCTGGCAGCCTGGACAGTCACCTAATGTTCCTTTGTAAAGTTGCGGCATCTGTCTTCAGCCCACAGGGCTAGAGTTTCTTGGTCACTTCTCTCAGTGTCCTGTAGAATGTCTGGCAGTTTCCTTTGCGAAGCAGGAACCTGAATGACCATTTTGTCAAACAAAGTTCAGTGGTCACCTTTCTATGGGTCCTGCATGTCCAGTTGATCAAGCAGTCCAGGCAAGAACAGTTTCTTGCCCAAATGGCTATTTTTGCCAAGGTGAAGATAAGATATGAAGTGTCTTCAATGCCCATTCTCCTCTCTGAAGTAAATCGGTGTTGCCAGGAGCAGACATGTCTCACTGTCCAGAAAGTCTAAATTTTAAAAATATTTTAAATGCCATAGTCTGTAGACCTTTGAAGTGTTTGAAGAGTACCTGTCTATCTGATATATCTCTGTGTATACCTAGAAGACTTAACTAACATGGCTATGAGTATGATTATCATAGATGACCAGTTATTAATCTATTTTTTAATTATCCATTACAATTTTAAATGAGCTATATAAACATAATACCTTAAACAAGAGTAGAAATATACACACAATATAACAAAATTAACTAAGTTTGTATCAATAGACTGAAATCTAAACCAATGTAAAACATTTTAAACAAGTTGTTGCTCTTTAGAAGTAAGTTCCCTAATCTACCCTTTCATCCTATTATATCTATATCATACCCCCCTTTCTTCTTTACAAAGAGATCTCATTTATAATCAACCTGCTTTAAAGAAAAATATTGGTTTTTCTCTGTCCCACACCAGAGGGCTCTTCTGATTTGGGACACAAGAATCTCTTAACCATTTCTTTTAGCAATATGTCTGGGTTTAGAGAAGGAGTGAGCCAATTCCATCTCCAAAGCCAGCTTGATAATTTTGGGAATGTGGGTGTAGTTTCTCTTACTACTTCCTGCTGGAGGGGGGTGCTGCATCTTTTGGGGATACAAAGAAAATTTTAGGATTATAGAGTAGTCCATTAGGGTGAACCTCTGAGCCAGTTGCCTTGAAACCATTCTGGATGTCAGATGATCTGGGCCGTGGTGTCATCGGAGACCTTTCAGGTGGTCTTGGCTGATCAAACCTGATACATCTTAATCTGGAACAAATCCACAGCCTCTGGCTTTCTGTGGAAACAAAAGCAGAGACTCTTTTCCAAAGCAACATATCCTTATATCCAAATTTTGAAGTCAAGGTACCTTTAAAATTTACATATTTGTTTAACTCAACAGCTTTTATGATCACATCTTTTTCTGTGGTTAAAAATTCCAAAGACAAGACAAACCAGATTCTCTGTGTAATATCCATCTTTGTAAGACTGAAACGCCACTGTGGCTGCTGGCTCCGCCCACCTCAGCTTCCCAACATGGCAGTGGTATAGTTTACGGCCAGCTCTGGGTCTGGAGCCATGTGTACCATCAACTATCAGAAGCAGTTCTATCAAAGCAGTGCATAGCCCAGAAACTTTTTTTCTTTCTTTAAACTAGCAAAGGCTAAATCTACCACGCAGCAGAGTAAAGTGCCGCTTGTAGACTCCTCATTCCCGCCACACTGCAGGTCAGACTCACAGGCCAGGAACCCGCCATAGTAGCTCAAACTGGCAGGCTGCCGCTAACTTGAGAGAGACAATTAGGAAGCTGTTTTTAGCTCCATCTTAGAATCTTTTTTCTCAGGTTTTAGGTGGAAACTCTTGCCCCATGTTGGGCACCAAATGTAGATGTATCCGGCTTGTTAAATAAGAAACACAGAACCAATTGCAGAGTTAAAACCACAAGGTCAGAGCAAAAGCGGAAAACCTTACCCTTCACTGCTTCTGCGGTTCCTCCTCTCTGCAAGAGACCTACTTCTGTGCATCCTGTCTATTTAAAGACTTTCTGTTCTGTTTTCTCATTGGTTGTAAACCCAGCCACATGACCTCCTTGTCACTGCCTGTTTGTACAGACCTCCAGGTCGTCTATGGTTGGTATTGAGATTAAAGGCATGTGTCTGCCATGCTGGCTGTGTCCTTGAACACACAGAGATCCGCCTAGCTCTGCCTCCCAAGTGCTGGGATTAAAGGCGTGTCCCACTACTGCTTGGCTTCTGCTCTGGCTTGCTCTGACCTCAAGGCAACTTTATTAACATACAAATAAAATCACATTTCAATACAAATAAAATATCACTATATTTTTCAATATAAAATATATAATAATCTCAGAACTGCCATTGACTTACAAAAGTTAAAATAACTTATACCTATACTTATTTTCCATAAAAATCCCATCTACCTTGATATTTATATTATGACATGAGAATAAACTCAATAGCATATACCTGCTAGTTGAGGAAATTATTTCATTCCATCACGTTTGTCCTTTCTTTAATTTTTGTCTGTAGAATTAATAAAGCTGCATATCAAAATGATTAATGTTGAGAAAATGATCTAAATAACTAAAGATGACTGAGTAACACATTTATATTTAAAAATGTGAAAGGAATAATCTGTAGATATGTTTAATAGAACTTCAAGGAGAAGGTCTAATTTTCTATGGTATTGATGTCATAATTAAAGGGACATTGTGAGAGATGGAACTATCTTGAAGAGCATAATTATGCAAATGAAAGCGCTCCCTGATGACTAAGTTTATAAAATTGTATGCAGAGGATTTTCAAGGTTAGATTCAAAGCCACTGGGCCAGATTACAACCAACAGAGCCATCAAAGTCTATACTGTGGCCACTCACATTGGTTTCTCAGACAACATCTGTGGCTGCTAAGGTATTCTATTTAATATAATATAAGATTATATGTTAAAATTAGTTATCAGAGTTAGTAGTATCACACTTGTGCATATGTGTGTTTTTGTCCAAGTTTTTATTCTTTCCAAGTTTAATGAAGGGAGCTATAAGTTTTGAGCAGGCCAATATTCCAACAACCAATAGTTACCAGTGAGCTTCTCTCAGAGGCCACAATTTGTGCAAGACTTGAAGGTTCTAAGCAGTTATTGAAAAGGCATAATTCTCATGTTTTCCATCTAGTCAAAAATGGCAGTTTTCAAGTAGGGCTGTAATTGACTCAATGATTCAGTCATCAAATTTTTAAACACTTACAGGTATGGACAAAGCTGAAGATCCAACTTGAATAAGAAAACAAATGTAGCAATAAAGTGTTTGGGCATGATCTGCTTTCATTCTTGTTCTTCATATAACATACCTTCACAAAAGCAACCTAGGGGTGAAAAGATTTCTTTTAACTCACATTCCATATCACAGTACATCACTGTGTAAAAGTCACAGTAGCAGTCATTAAGACAACTAGTAACAGCACATCCACATTTGTGGGAGCAGAGAGAGAATACATGTATTTTTACATTGGACTTACCTACTTTTCTCTTATGCTAAATAGTACAGAGTAATAGTACAGAACCATGGAATCCTGTTGTTCACATTTAGGTTGGGTCTTCCCACATAAATTAAAGCAATAACTCCCTGAAAGCATTCCCATAGCCAATATATTATAGGAAATCCCTCATTGACAGGCTCTTTCTACATTATTTCAGGTTGTACCAAGTTAACAAAACCATCACAGGGAGATACTTAAGGTATAATTGTCTAGATTAGAGAACTATTGGAACACAATTTAAAAATATTAAAATTTTCTCTATAAAGGGGGTATATATTATGTTTCAAATTAACTAGAGGCCAATAATTTAGTAATTATAAATCTTTTGCTGAAGTAGACAAAGACTCAAGTAGAAATGAATAGAAAAATATAATCTAGGTAAATATAGATGTTATTCTTGTTATATCACAGATGAAATTAATGTATCTAATTATAAATACTGCAATAGACCAGCGCTACATTTTGAATATAATTGTAATATCAGAACTGTGACATATATGCATATTGAGGATGAGAAAATTTAATTGAAATTTTTATTTTTCAATGCAAATGGATGATTTTCTATACTGTTTCCTATACAATAATATTCTTATGGTCCACAGAAATATTTAAATGGAATCAAATATTTTAAAAATGTAGCTGCCTCATTTATATTGATGTAATATATGTAATTGTGCTCAATGCTGATATGGAATATTTTAAGTTATGTTTTAAACATAGATATGAAAAAGAAATCTGTTGATAAATTGGACATCTAATTTAATATTATGATATTGCTGTTTTTGATGTGCAGTTACAATATATCTCCTTTGACTTTGGGAATTACTGCTTGTGAATAATTGAAACTTGATTCACTTATGAGATATGTTTATCTCAGTTCAGTTCAAAGTGAATTTCCTTTTCCTTTCTATGCAGGACTCAGATATGTTTTCAGCAGGACAATAATCCATCATGCTGTGGCTTGGGAGACACATTTACAAATACAGTATTGTATAGACAAACTTTGATTCTGTTGCATAGAAAACACATTTTTATTTTATTTGGCTAATAACATAGCATAGAGTATCAAGTGAGCCTGTGATTCAAAACTCTATAATCATGAGTAAAATAAAAGGAACTCAGATTCTAAAGGCTAAAAATATCCCTTAAAACACCCTATCTATATTCACTAGAGCTCTATTCAGACATAAAATGGATATAAGCTGTTTGACTACAAAAGAAATCAGATATTTAACCATGACATCTATAATGAGGAAATGACACAGGCTTCTTCAGCAGACTGTCTCAATATTTTAACCTTTCTATTGTCTGAAAATAAATTCAACTTATCATTAGGGTTTATTCCTAATTGTGACCATTAGATTTTCTACAGTCTTGAGAAAAATCTGTCATTATTTGTAATGATTATTTTCTAAACCTAAAGCTTTTTTCCAAAAGTATCACTTAACCATTCTCCTGTGGACTTGTATTTATTTATTCTTCAAACAAATGAATATATATTTTCTGTCATTTTGGGTCACTGTGTGAACTGTAGGACATAAAGTGGACACATACCATAGACATGCTCCCATGATCTCATGAAGGCTAAGTATAGTGATCATAATCCTATAAAATATTGACTGCAATAAGTTTGTGTACGTGTGTGTGTGTGTGTGTGTGTGTGTGTGTGTGTGTGTACAAAATTGGTGTTAAGATTCTTCCTTGACTGTTCTCTCTTTACTGAGGCAGAATATCTCTAAGCCTGGAATTCACCAACTCTCACTAGTTTATCTAGCTCCTTTGCTCTGGGGATCACCAGACTCTGGCTGTTGAAAGACAGGGTTAAATGTGGCCCTCTTGCTTCACTGGCTTTTACATGGGTTTGAGGGATCCAATCTCAGGTCCTCACACTTTCAGAGTAAGCCCATTAATACACTGAACCATGACTCTGGTCATCTTGGACATTGAGTGGAAACAGTGAATTGTGCAGCTCAACAGACTAAAAGGAGAGCATGATAGTTTCAAAACAGATACCAGGTATAGTTAGAGGAAGCAATATTGCAAGAAGAGGTTTGAAATAACACTTAGGTTTCATTAAAATATTTGTGTATGTGCTTCTAAAAGATATAGGCATCAAATAACTGAATTTCAATAAAGTTTTACATTAATTTGTTTTCATATAAAGATTTGACAATATGTAAAGGATAGATGCACATATCTATGAAAAATGTATATATGCATTTCAAATACATACATCTATATGAAAATTTTAGTATATTTAAAATTGAGGTGCTTTAATTATTATGAGTATGCAAAAAAGGTATGTCTATGAGAAACAGTCCATTAAAGATGGGAGATGCCTTAGAAAATGAGGTAAATGTAAAATAATGTCACAACAAACATTCAAAATATGTTCTCAAATCTTCACCTTTTTTTGTATTCTATAAGTTATGTGATTATAAGAACAATGACAGAATAGCTCATTCTGTTTTCCATTCCTAAGTATTCCAAAGTCTAACTGGCAAATCAGACAACTAACATGATGTACTGAAATACTTCAATATATTTCAAAGTCTTTATTAAGAAACATTTCTGGGTTCCTTTGTTAAAAGGGGACTGAGAAGGCTAAATGAGCTTATATGGCGGGAAGACCTTGTACAGACTGAGGGAGCAGCAATAGTGTAGGCTGATAACTGCGCCATACAGCAGATTACTAAATATAGCAAAGAGTGAAAATGCTGTATTTGGGATATTATGAGAGGGCTTAAAGTAAAGGCAACGACTCTATATTCAAAGAAGTTACTGAAGAATGGGGGCGAGTTTGAATTTGTTAATTTAGTAGTGAATAAGTAGGATTTATATTCATGCTAGTGTGCTTGGTGGCAAAAGGAATAGGTAATTTAATAAATGAAGTGTACATTGACCTATGTGTACATGATCAGGAAATAGATTCAGTTGTTCACTGTAGTGACACAGTAGTGAAATCATAGTGAGAGTGTCAATCCGTGTGTGAGTTTTGAGCCTAAAGAAAGTTAGGGATCAAAAATGCTCAGTAAAGTTCTAGCTTACATGGCTGGAACAGATAGGAGGTTATTTTGCTTCACTGACCAAAAGAAGTAATATTTTAAATTTTTCCCAATCGGCAAGCATGTTGAAAGTTAGATAATCCCAGGACATTTGAGTTTCCAATTTCTGGGGGTTGTTTGATGTGGCTATGGAAGGGTGAAGGGATCTGGAGGAATGTGGCTAAAGAAGTGTCTTCAGACTAGTGTCTGGCCCTGCTAAACAATGGCTGGAGAGAGGTTCGTCCTAATTGTGCTATGTGGCTCAGACTCCCAGGATAACACATTATCTCCCTTTTCTGTCTTTCATCATTAATTTCTATGACTATATAAGATAATCATGGGCATAAATGTTAATAAAACAATGAAAGCGGGTGCTATGAAAAACGGATCAGTAAAAATGCCTATCACACAAATATGTGGTCCTAAGTTTCAGTCCTCAGCAACCACATAAAAGACTGGGTATGCTGGTGCATTTTTCTAACCAGAATGCAGGGCATGGGTCACTGCCTGCCAGTGTAGTTTATCCATGAGGTCTGGACTAAGTGAAATGCCCTATCCCAAAGAATAAGGTGAAGAACAATCAGCAAGACATCTGAATACCACACTTGGTCTCTAAGTGCATGGGCACACATATCCACATGCACCAGAGCACACAATATGTACTACACCATGTACAGAGAGACATATAAATGTTTAAAAACTATGAAGATACACTTAAGGTTTTTAAAATATATTTGTACGAAATTCAGCACAGAACCACTTGTAACTACATTTGGGATAGAAAGGGAATGATTTATATAGTTTCCAAACATTTTCTGATCTGATCTAAACTTGTCTGTAGATGGGCAGAAATCATTTAAATATTTTTTGGCTGTTTAAGAACTCAAGTATTCAAATAGAGTGGATCAATATAACGCCTAACCAATACACAAGGTCATTTGGAAAGACCTTAGACATCGTTATAACTGGCTTGCTTGTGTTATTATTTCTCTCCATTTGTCTTTGCTTCATTCACTGCATTGTGTTGCCACGTATTTTAGTCTAAATCACATGACCTCCTTTACAGAATAACTTGCTGTTAAGGGAAACCATGAACTTTACATTTTAGAGTCCCCTCCTCTGAGTGACGATCCCCAGCCTTTGGACACAGTGCTGCTTGTAAAGCTGTCCCACTCTTCCCTGGCCTTTCCTGAGGTTCTTTCATCTGTGCACTCCCTGCTGCAGCTTTTCATTGGGATGCTGAGCACGTGGCTTCCTTTGGCAAACCTCGCTCTTCTTTATTCTGTGCCCTTCCTTTTACCTCCTTCTCCTTGGCTTCTGCCTGCATCTTTTGTTACCCAGAGTCTTTTACCCACTTTGACTTGCTTCTGTGTCCTCTTTGTCTTCTTCTCTTATGATTTATGATTTTGCCTTCCCATTCCTTCTTCATGCCATCTGCTTCCAAGTGAACTCCTTACCTCAAACCAGCGCCAGTGCATTGACTGTTGGACTCTCTCTGCAAGTGAATGTTTAAAGAGTCCAAAATAGCTCTCAATTATAGCAGATTTAAACACATGCAGAACCTTTAAGTATAACTTGCTTACACAATTTTAGTTAACTTACAAAACTTGGTGTTATGCTTTTCATTAAACACTTTATTGTCAATACACACATATATATGCATTTCATTAACAATGGATGTTTTTCTTTTTCTTTTTTTCTTTTTTATTAATGGACACTACTTCAAGAGATCTAGAAGGACTCTTAGTTTTTCTCTCTTTTAAAAAAATAATAAGTTCCTGAATATTTAGATTTGGAGTAGAAAAGCCTAGGTAATGTAGGGCAAAGAATAAGAACCCGGGATCCTTAGAATCTTGTCAAATATAACTAAAATGAAAGCAATCCCTACTATACCAAAGACTCCCTCAAAATATTGGGGGAACTTATTGGGAGAATGTGTAAGAACACAATGCAGATCAGTTATTAATTTAAGTGTCAGAACTCATAGGTACAAATGTTTAACATTATATGTATTTCGTTTCTTTCCCACGCATCTCTATCACAAAAAGGAAATGGCTTCCAATACTGAAGACAAATTTGTTTAAAGGATTTTAGGAAAGTAATCCCTTTCACAGCAAAGAATTTTTTGAGGGGGGCAGGAGTTCCTTTTACCACTTAAGAATGGGTGGAAAGTGTTGACGGTTTTGCAGGACTTCCACAGCTGTCATCTGCTAATGCTTTTTAATTATTTAATTCCATAAACAAAATCTCTTTGAAGTTTTGTTCTTCCTGCTATAAAAATGGGGATAATCATATCTACCATATTAAGTGATGAGTAAGAACTACTTTAATGCCAGAATAAAACTGCGTTATTCTCATTTTGAGATGATTGTTGAAGGAGTTATAATTTGGTGCCCTCACATGCCTGACGTGCATATGAGATTTAGGAACATACATGCTAAAGAAGGCAAGCTGCACTTGGCCCTTAATACCATCAGACCATTCACACAGGGATGAGAGCATTGGCAAATATCCATGACTATCTAGGTCACCCTAAGTGCTCCAGAAAGTGGGGGAGGGCATTAAGTCTTACTTAGAGCAAATGCATTTGTATAATGGCTGAAGATAAATTACAGCCAATAGGATGAAACCGATGACAATGCACCTTTGGGGTCTGAATTCCTAAATTTATTCCTGCCGAGAATGATTAGAAACCACAGTAATATCATAAATCTGAAGTTCATGTCTTTGGAGGTTCAGGGAGATAAGAAGTCTTTCTAGTACTTGGGAGTATTCATCATGGTAAAACAAAAGACTGAGAAAGTGCACAGGGAAGATAGAAGCTTAGTATATTCTGAAAAAAGTATTGGATTTAGCTACTGATGATATGTGTATGATCTTGTCTGTGATCCATGCAGCAATGCTGTGAGTATTTCTGATTTAAAGAAGAAATAATTCTTAATCCTGAAGGAACATCACTAGGCCAAATACAAAGACAAAACTTGCTATCCAATTTCATGTGTTTCTATCAGAAGCAGGATATGATTCTGAGAAAACATAAATTCTGTAACATGTAACAAGTCAGCAAAACATCCAAAACCTAATAAAATATACTCATGTCTTTATGGTTAGATTAGTATCTCCCAAAACATATGCAGAGTCCATAAATGTTGAGAGGCAGAACAATAAGAGATTGCTCAGTGGGTAAAGAAGCCTGCTGCTAAACTGATAATATGAACTCAATCCCTGGGTTCTACCAGGTGGACAGAAAACAAAACAAAAACAGTTTGCAAGAGTTGTCCTCTGACTTGTGCATACACAGAATGACATGTACACACTCACATGAACATGCATATGCATATGTGCACACAGTACACATTTGAGTAAGTGTAATAGTTTGAAACAGATGATACAAAATCTGAAAATAAGTAATACACTGTATTTCCAAGATGAATTTAATAATACAACCCTTTCTAAAGTTCCCCTCATGAGACTTGGATTACAGACTTTACTACCAGAAGCATAATTTCATCATGTTTTTTCATATTACATTAACTAGTCCCAAATTAGCAAAATAAAATCAACACAGCCAGTACCAGCAGGATAGTTTCATACATACTTCATTAAAAGCACTTGAAACTCCAGTGGGCCAATATTCTTGTATTAAATTAATGCTAATGGTCATAAACAAATAGCATCAGGGACTCTGTGTATAATTGGATTATTGTTACCTACATGATAGTGATCGTTACAATGTGATAAAGTTGCACTATGCATAGATATTCATGCATTTTGGGCTAACATGTTGCTATATATTATATACAATTTGCACACACATATATGTGTATATATACATATATACGCATACATATATGTATATATATATATATATATGTACATATATTTCATTTTGTTATTTGAGATCCAGAACTAGCAATGATAATGGTCCCATGTTTCTTTTTAGTTACTCTTCTGATAACAATTATACCTCTCCCACAAGCTTTTATACAAGAATTCACTTATAACCTCATTTGATTCAGTGCTTTGGGGCTGCTTAGTGTTGGCATTTGATTGGCACCAAAAATTTAGCAATCATTATAGAAAACATGTTTGACATTTTGATTTCCTGCCAGAGCTGTCTTCTATGACTTGTTTTCTTTCTTTTTCATGTGCGTACACATTTGTGGTGTGTGTGTGTGTGTGTGTGTGTGTGTGTGTGTGTGTGTGTGTATGTATGTATGCCTAAGAGTATGCACATGCACACATGTAGAGAGACTAGAACAGGACATTTGTTGTCATCCTCTGTTGCTTTTTGTCTTACTGCCTTGATACATGGTCTTCAGTTAAACGCAATTCATATTTTAGTTAGGGTGCCTGGCCAAATAGAATCTGCTCTTGGTCTCTTCCCCAATGTTAAGATTAAAGGTGTCCTCAGCCTTACCTGGACTTTTACATGGATGCTAGATATTTGCAGTTAGGTCATCCAACTTGTAGACCAAGTATTCTTATCCACTGAGCCATCTCCCTATCATCTAAAAATTTTCAGTTCTCAGTCTATAATTGAATTTTATTTAATATACAGGACATTTAAATATAATCCATGTAATTCTTAATAGGAAATATATTCTCAATTTGAATAAAACGTATGTTGTTTCTCCAATTTAATGTTTTCTTTATTATACAGTTCAGTATATGCTCTCAATTTAAAATGGCAGTGTCTCCAGATGAAAATATTTAATGTTTGCTGTTCTTCCCAGTACAATGCCTTACTTCTCCTACATGCTCACACCTAACTAATAAGTGGATATCCAGCAAAATACTTAAAAACCCCTGTGAAGAGTGAGTGGTCCATGACAACTGTCAGCTGGAGCATGTCTTTCTGCTGCAGAAACCACAATTTTGATTCTATATATTCTATTGATTTTTTCTTCAATCTGTGTCTTATCTTCTGTCCTGAATTATATTCCTGGATTACAAATTTTCTATAGATTATCAGGGGAAGATATAGAAGAATTTTCAAGTTCATACATTATGAAGATGAATGAATTCTCTATGTTTCTCAGAAAAAGTTCTGTAATCTCTTTAGACTATTAATTCAAACAAAAATGATCCATCTGCCTTCTTAATGCCACCATCCTTCCCTGAATGTTCCTGTGCTTTTTTAATATTTGTCTTGGTCTATTTGGAATATAACAAAATACTTCAGACTGGGCATCTGAAAAAAACAACATAAATTAATTCTTCATGTATTGAAGGCTGTGAATTATTCAATGAAGTTCTCAGCAGATTTAGTGTCTGGTAAAAGCTTTCAGGGTGCTCTACAATGATACTTTTTTTTCTTTACATGGCCAAGTTTTCAAGGGTACTCTGGGAGCAGTAATCTCACTCAAAGGGACAGAACCGCATCATCTATTTAACATACTTAATATCATCATAAAGACAAAGAGGCTTAGGTGAATTTTAGAGAGATCATAATGATATTTAATAGATTATATTAGTATTTAAAGGACCTGAGAATGCATATTAACAGAGCAGTGATTCCTGTCCAAGACTGCCCTGCTACAGACAAGCAGAGCTGGGACTAAAGCCCAGGCATAAGTATTTCCAAGATTAAAGTACCATCTATCAAAATGCCTTTCTTTCAATTCTGACTTAAAGATTTAGGCTTAAATATACACTATAAAATGCAATTTTGTTTGAAGATAAGAAATGCTAAAAAGTTTAACTACATTTTACATATTATGTAGATGCAAAAGATACAAATAGGAAACAGGTTAATAAATATTTATCTGCCACTCAGAAGTCTAGTGTTGTCTGATCTTTGTGTCTATACTGGCGCTTAAAACAGTCTTGAGTCTATAGCTCTGGCACATCTGCCTATACTTGCCATAGCTTAATACTGTTAAGGATGTGGAAAGGTAAAGACAGATATCCTTGGAAGCATCTTCATAATAGAAACTCTCCTATGAGAAGTCACACCTCAGTTCTTTCCTTTTGGGACTACGGCCGTGATTCCATATCTAGAATTGACTGTGCACTAACTTACCTCTGGGGAATTTGTCTCAAGCTTGGTGAAGTTTGTTCCCTCAAAACCATTTGCAGTTGCTCACCCTTATAACTGCTTATAATTCACAGAAAAAATTCAAATAAGATTTGTTGATGATTTTGTGCTTCCTCTTGCCTTGAGTACATGGCAATTTGGAGACAGGTGATAATAGAAAACTACTATTACATCGTAATGTATTTTTGTAGTTTGAAGACTAAACCTGATCATGGCTTCATTTTCCCAGAACTATACAAAACTGAGTTGTATAATGAAATTCAATTACATCAGGAGGTTGAGGTTTAAATCACTCTTCAGCAGACTGGTAAAACAAAAGTGTTTTTAAATGATGTCACTTTCCTGAATTTATAAAAGTGTAAATTATTTACAGATAGGATTTTTTGCAGTATAAATTATAAATCATATATGAAAACATGTTAGAAATGATAAAGTGCCATACATCATAATTTATCTCTTAGTTTTAATAGGTCTGCACCTAAGTAAGGTGAATATGAATCATAGTCCTAATTCTTACCTTTCAAATTTGCTAAGTACATTTCATGATTTTTATAAGATCCATAAGAACTTCATGTGTTAAGGCTTGTTACCCAGGGATGCATTATGCAGTCGTGGGGGAATAGTTAATAAGTGAGTCCTACTTGGACATTCTGGGACCTCTGAGGCTGGTTCTTGAGGAAGTCATGGGACCTTGGCACCTTTTTTCTCTGTTTCCTGGATGCAAGCTGAAAAGCTGCCTTTGCAACTTGGAATCTCACCCTAGGTCAAATGGAATGTCTGCCCCATCATGTATCAAGCTTTAGAATTGTGAGCTAGCTAAATTCTTCCTTTTGAACCATATTCAGCACAAACTTCACAATATGGAGACAGGTAGCTGCCTGACACAGTGTAGGAATGTTGATTTAATCATCATTTAGATTACATTAAAGTATTTTTTCACTTGTTTTCACAATGAACATAGGTTAAGTAAGCATCATGATGAGAGAACCATTAATTTTCCTCTCAAACAATCATACCACTGTTATCCTATCATAATCAATTTGTGTCATTTAGTACTTTTTTCAGCATGGAAGAGATCCTGATGTTAAAATTGTTATTGAAAGGTCATCTTACTAAAAGTCAACCATGTGTATGAAAATGACCTCAATTATCATTTTTTATTTTAAAATTAATTATTATGTGAGTTCTAGACATTAAACCAGGGTCACAAAATTCCCATGGAATGCAACTTTACCCACTGACTCAGTTCACCTATTAAATCCTGATTAATTTCTCTTGGAAGACCAAAAAGTATTTCTACCTAGTATTCATGCATATGAGTTCTTGTGAATAAGTGACTACTTACTTATAAACTATGTCGAACGTACTGATATGCATAGACACTGTGTTCAGGAATCTTCATTCTATGAATCAGACACTAAAAGTTTACATATTTAAGGGCTGTGGTAATGTTTAAGTAAGCCTTCTAAACATGAGTCCTGAGTTGGATGATAGAATCTATATAAAACGTTATATGTGGCACTATAAAAATATATAACCCCCAGTACTGAGGAGGTAGAGAGTGAAGGATCCTTGATAATTGATGGCGAGTTCAGTGAGTTCCAGGCCAATGAGATACCCTGTCTTAAAAGAGATGGATGGTGTTCCCGTGGAAGGTACCAATGGCTATCCTGTAACTATCTCACGTGCACACACATATGCAATTGCACCCATACACATATGTTCATGTACATAAGCAGGAACATGACATACACAGGCATTTATTCATTTATTCATTTATTTATTTATTTATTTATTTATTTATTCATTCATTCATTCATTTATTTACTTTATATTATTTATTTTTTTTTTTTTTTTGGTTTTTCGAGACAGGGTTTCTCTGTGTAGCTTTGCGCCTTTCCTGGACCCTCAAACTCACAAAGATCCACCTGGCTTTGCCTCCCGAGTGCTGGGACTAAAGGCATGTGCCACCACCGCCCGGCTACAAAGGCATTTTAAAAAGAATAGTTAAAAGGATTTTTGTGGAAGACTGATTATTAATTAGATTTTTTAAAAAGCTTTTCTTTTCTATTAAATAATTAAAAGTGAAGTTCAAATATTATAATAGTTTCAACAAAAATATATGTATATTGTTTGACAAATTTATGCATTTATTTATGTTATATAGATGTAATACATATATTTTTGGGGTTCATAGTTAGTTTTTATTTTTAAGCTTTTGATTTGCTTTAAGTGTCTTGGAGGAACTTTCAAGCATCCTCAAAGAAACTAAAAATAATAAAATAAAATGAGAAATAAAATATATTTAAGAACAAAAGTGTGAAACATAATTTTAAAGAACGTGAGCACTCATATACAAATATGATCAGAGAAAATATATGCTATGACATATTTATTGGTTTGAAGTACCACATTAACCTCTAAAAAGAGCAAACTCATGTTATCAGTACTCTGAAATTTACCTAATTTAGAAGATCTTCTCTCAGAAATATGTATGCTACTTATGCATGTAAGCCCCCAACACTTTTAATGAGACCTCTTCACACAGATAGTTTAAACTTCTAAATTTCTGAACCATTCTAACCATGAGAATAATAGAGTCAGTATGTGGCCATATAAGGAGGAAGCTAATGGGAAAAAAAGAGGCCAGCCAAGAAATTTTATAATAGAAGTGTTCCTGTTATATGAATATTGACATTTGTTGCCTAAAGAGAAGAATCACATCTTAAAAGTTTTAAATTTATTGACAAAATTAATATTGTTTTGTTTAACTAAATCTATTTATCTGGCTATTCTAGAAACTTAAAAGTAACCGATTCCTTATTTCTAAAGCCAACATTGGAGTGTTCTTCACCCTATCTCTTTTTCTCCCACATTTGCCCATATCCTGCTCACAAGGAGCAAGTGAAGAGGTAAAGTGAATCAACCACTCTAATCCCGTTGTACTTCTTATTTTAAATTAATGAACAACCTAACTACATGCCCTTTATCCTGAGTATTACTTTATTATCTGTCTGAAGATGCTTGGAGGACAGTGCATATATTGAGTAGGGAACCCAGAACTTCAGATTTCCCAGAGAATAGATAATCATATCCCCCAGCGCTTTTTATATCATTGGAGATTATATTACTCTACTCTTCCAGGAAAAAGAAAATGCTTTTTCCAAATTAAGAAATCCTGTTGTAAATGTAGAAAGCACTTAGAAACCAGAGGTACAGCTTTCCTTGGGAAATCTAGCCACTGTCTTGGACTTGTCTGATACCATCAAGCATATCATCTACTAATCCCATTTTACACAATTCATAGTGGCTTCAATTATTGAAGTAGGTTCCATAAATACTTCAGATAAGAATATCTCGTATATTTATTTTGTTTATGAAGTGTTTTAAAGATTTGAATTGCTTTTTCATGCTAATATAATTTTTGAAAGCAGATGTTGAAGGATTGGAGGCAAAGTATGCACTGAAATGGGAATTTTCATTAAGTTAAATCACCTCTGAAATGCAGACACTAATACACAACCACATTGATCTATTGGTTTTTATTGTTTGCTTATTGTTACATTTATTTGCCTTTGTGTTATTTATTGACACCTACGTACATAGAGGAATTGGGTAAAAAATAGACTTTCTATTATGGGGATGCAGACTGTAGAAGATTATACTCAGTGTTGTACAAAATGATCAATTATATATTTATGTCATCTGTACTAAAACATCCAACAATGCAGTGTAAATTATGGATTAATGTATAGAATTGAAACCCAATTACGAACCACATATTGATCCAGAATATTATAAATACAACAAGTTGATGATTAGATTATTCAGTGCCTTCTTATCAACAACATAAAAATCTCATTATACATAGTTCTTATTAATCAACTCAATTTTGTCATATATCTGTGAGACCCATGTACGCCCATAATTAATGTTAGTAGAAATCCACAAACTGATGACTTTGAAGAGATACTGATTATGCTCATGAGGCAGTTTTAGAGTTGTGATTTAAAAGAGAAAAAAATTATGATGGGAGGAAATACCCATAGTAGGTGCTGTATAACAAGATTCTTATACTTTCTTTTCTTTGGCCCGAGAGGTAGTTACTAAACCCTACATTACAGATGTGTGAATAGAAATACAATTAAAAATTTACTGGTAATAAAGTATATATAATTTACTTTACACCAATTCTTTGATATACATATAAGTTTAGCACACAGAAGTTATACACACAGAAGCAAATTACTAAATTAATAGGATGGATGTGCTTATTTTCAGTTTGAATGATATTTTGATATAATGAATATCAATGCTGAGGCCATTTTGTATAAGTATGAAGTATAACATTGAATACACATTTACTAACATTTTAGAAATTGTTGGAAAGTTTGTTTTAATTTAAAATACAAAATTAATTTAATGATTTTATTTGAAACTCTAATAAGCTATTTGAGGAGCAAATGCTGCTTCACAATCCATTCCAAACATAAACTAATTTGATAAATGTTAATTGATGATGGCCAGATAATAGGAAATAAAGATTGCTGTGGAATACATTTCATTTCTATAGAGGATAAAAGTTCGTGTGTATGTGAAACACTGAAAATTTCCTAGATTGAAATAGTCTGAAATTTGACCTGACCTATTCCATCAGTGTCTGTGTGGTATAGCACTCTGCAGTATTCAAGTAGGTTCCGAAATAAGAATGCAGTAAAGAATAATGATGTCAGATATGTTTTAGTTTTATTATGTAGTGTATTTGAATCAGATTTTGGTGAATACAGTATTAGAAATATTTAATTAATGCCACATTTTCCAAAAACTCCACATCTCTATTTAGATGCGGAGACTCATACTGGGTCACACCCACAGTTTAAGACGTTAGGTTCTACAATATATGACAATCTAGACTCATGACACTATGGATGATAGTATAAAGGACAGAAATCAAGCAATTTTTATCAGTCTAGTGAAACAGGATGACAAATGGTCTAAGAAAGTTGCAAAAATTAGAAGTGCAGTTGCTTGAAACCCAAAAAGATATACCCACTAAAACTGATATGTGTGGTCAAATAATCTACTTTACAGTATTTTTAGAACAGTAGTATTATTTGAATATACACATTTTCTTACTCTACCTCTTTTTTATAGAGGAAGTGAGGCTTCTGTGGGTGAATTTCCATAATGTTAGATTTCATCAGCCACAACACTAAAATTATTATGTGATTCTGAAGAAATGATAACAATAATATCATATTAGAATTCAAATCTCTTAAAAATTTTAGAGCTGGAGAGATAGCTCAGAGGTTAAGAGCACTGCTTACTCTCCGAAAGGTCCTGAGTTCAATTCCCAGCAACCACATGGTGGCTCACAACCATCTATAATGAGATCTGGTACCCTCTTCTGGCCTGCAGAGATATGTGCAGACAGAAAACTGTATACATAATAATAAATAAATAAATCTTTAAAAAATGGTGGGGGTTGGGGATTTGGCTCAGTAGTAGAGTGTGCTTGTCTATCAAGTGCAAGGCTCTGGGTTTGATCCTCAGCTCAAAAAAAAAAAAATAATGGCTATTCTCTTGGCTTTAAAGAAATAATTCAATTTAAATTTAAAATATCCACTAAAAAGTAAAATAAGTTATTTATGTTCTTTTTTTTTTCAAATTTGATAACGTTTAATGGCATCTTGTCTGAAATACAGGAATATAATCTCTTTTTTGTTATTTATTATATTTGTGTTTTAATTTTACACATCAGCCATGGGTTCTCCTGTCCTCCCCAATCCTGCCCCCACCCCAACCTTTCTCCCCGCCCCTCCCCTCTATTCCCATCTCCCCCAGGGCCAAGACTCCCCTGGGAATTCATTTAAACCTGGTTGATTTAGTACAGGCAGGTCCAGTCCCCTCCTTCCAGGCTAAGCAAAGTGTCGCTGTGTAAGCCCAAGGTTCCAAACAGCCAGCTCATGCACTAAGGACAGGTCTGGGTCCCACAGCCTGGGTGCCTCCCAAACAGTTCAAGCTATTCAATTGTCTCATTTACCTAGAGGGTCTGATCCAGCTGGGAGCTACACAGCCTTTGGTTCACAATTCATGTGCTTCCTTTCGTTTGGCTATTTGTCCCTGTGTTTTTCCAATCTTGGTCTCAATAATTCACGCTCTTACTGTCCCTCCTCTTTCTGGACAATTGGACTCCTGGAGCTCCATGTGGGGCTTGGCCAAGGATCTCTGCATCCACTTCCATCAGTTATTGGATGAGAGTTCCAGCACGACAGTTAGGGTGTTTGGACACCTGATCACCAGACTAGGTCAGATCAGGCTTTCTCTTGACCATTGCCAGTAGTCTACAGTGGATGTATCATTGTGAATTTCTGGGGACATCTCCAGCACTCTGCCTATTCCTGATCTCATGTGGTCTTCATTTATCATGGTCTGTTATTCCTTCTTTTCCCTTTCTGTTCTTGATCCAGCTGGGCTCTCCTGCTCCCCTAAGCTTTCTTTCCCACAAACCTTGCCCTTCATTACTCCCACTGTCTTCCAGTTTGTTCATGTAGATCTCATCCATTTCTCTGTCATTGGGCGATCCCTGTGTCTTTCTTAGTGTCCTGTTTAAGCCAGATTAAGTAATAAAATTAGTTGTACCTATTATATCTGAATTTAACTGGTACTGTGAGAAAAATAGAAATATAATGCCTCAATTATTAGGTAAGCCAGATAGAAAGATGCATATCATTTATAGACCATTAATGTCAGTATTTTGAAGCTATTACTGTCTTATTGGACTGTAAACTTATTTTCTATTCCTAAAAATGGAATGTAAATTAAAAATAAGAGTGAAAATAATTTGACTTTTCTTTATAAGCCAAAAAACATAGCCTAATATAAAGTTGTGGTTTATAGTATCCATCACTAGCACACTTGGTTAAAAACTAATTAAGATATTAACCTTTAGGAGTATAATAATTTATCACATTTTGAGTAATTATAAGGAGCACTAGTTATAACTAGATGTAGTGACCTAGAACTCCACAAAGAAATCTGCCTAAAAAAGCTTGGTACAATATTATGTTCAGCAGAATTCAAGCTCCCACTGAATAATACACAGAAATTCATACTTCATCCTGTATTGTGGACTGGCTGTCCAACACAATTAATTTCATATGTTGAAACATGATTGAAAATATTGTGTATTATTATCATACTAAAACTATTCAAACTGGCAAAGGTTAAATAACTGATAAAAATATAAAATCTACTTTGTTTTGAATTTGCATGGAATAATGCAGGTAACCTTCAATTTGATTCTCAGGATCTAAGAAATGTACACTATATACACTTATAAAATTTCAACCACTGGATTCACAAGTAAAAGTCCTAAGAATGTATGTTCTTTGCTCTCTTTATTTTGTAACACTTCCTATTCATTTCTTTATATGAGTATGTGGTCAATTTCATCTTACATATTAACATATTAAGATAAAATAATTACTGAGAAGAGTGTAGTAAAAAGTCCAGAACAACACTTGGGAAGAGAAAAGCATCCATGGACGGAGAACACTGAACACAGACCTGTTGACACATAACTACTTCCTCTCCCCGTTCTCCCACACTTCCTCTGTGACTGAGAAGAGTAATGAAGGTCTTAGAAAATATGAGCTGCTATTTACTCACTTCTAATTACAGAGAATCGTCTATGTGCTTTGTTTGCACCAGAAAGAGTTAAAAAGAATGAACCACTGAAGATATAATATAAATTACAAAGAATTGAAATATGTTATGATATTTTATTTTACTTTGGAATATGAATGACTGGTAATGAGGTAAATTGTTGGTATTGAGAGATGTTTCAAGGAAGTATATATAAAAGGAGAGAAATAAGGGAAAATATTTCAAAAAGTTTAGTTTGTCTTATATTGTACTTTTTTAATTCTATTTTTCCAAAGAAAGTAATAATTTTTATCATAAAAATAGGGCAAAGCCATGGGACATATTTTTCACAACACAGAACATTTCATATAAAAGCTATCTCTTAAAATAGGAAAGAGATGTTTTGTTTTGGTTTGGAGACATTGCTGTAAGGTCCCTGGGGTTATTGTCTGTACCCTCTGTAGTGAAACCATAGAAACTCCTTCCACAGTCAAAACTAGGCTATAGTGATCGTTCTTTTCCTAACAGAAGGTGAGGACACATAGCCTGAAAGTTAATCTACCAGTTACAAACATGATTACTGGGCAGCTAAGTTCTTCACTGGAAGCAAGCTCATAAAAAAGCAACAGCAGGGAAATCTCATATGTTAGATGTATTGCCAAATAAAATCCAAGTTCAATCTTTAAAGCCTGAAAGGGTATTAAATTGCCTTCTTACCTTTGCAAGAACATCCTCAAAAGTAAGCTGAATATAATTCTTTGTAATTGAGGATTAAGTTGGTCGTGTTACTCTATACATGTGTTTGTCATAATCTACAATTCCAGTTTATGCACAAAAGCAGTATGAGGAGTCTAATAGAAAATGTGGGATATATGTGTGCAGCATCAGTGGTCCAGCAATACCACATTCAGAATTAACATCAATAGTAAAAGTTATCTAGGTAGAAGAGAACCAACACAGAGGAAGTGAGAAGGGTTTCCCAACAGTGTCTCTTCAAAGTTTGACAGCACTACTTCCCTCTCCAAAGGCCTTGTTAGAAAATCATTGCTCAAATGTATTACGTTTTCATTCTTGTGTGCCTAGAAAAGATATATATATTTTATATGTAAATTAATGTGTAAAACCTAGATGGAATTTTAGCAAATATTCTGAAACCTACCTTATCGAATTTAAGCTAAATAGTAAATAAATAATATGCCTTTGTTGGTTTCTATTCTTTGAGTATAGAATACTTTTTAATTTGATGTAAGCAGGCAAATACATTATAACACATAATTTTAACTACATAGATGTGGCCAATAATGAAACTCGTATTTGATATTTGTACAATAACTCCTTAACTTATATTAAATTTGGTACATATCCGAGGAAAACATATGTAATTACATTAAGAGCATTTCTCTAGTGTTTAACTTTTACCAAGAGCTATTTATAAAGCTTTTAAAAATTTCAGCTCAGAAGTACAGATTTTTCACAATGTTCTTGATCTATAGCCCATGAAGGGGACTATGCTGAAATGCAGAAAGGACACTTCATGGGGTGGAAAAAGAGCTCATACAATGTCAAAACACGGTAGCTGGGAACCAGACTAGAGTGTAGTTGCTGTTTGTATGTCTGAAACAAATCTCAGCAGGATACTGCTGTGTCAAGCAGCAGCCAACAAGGGCTGAAAAATTCAAGTCAAGCTACTGCACCAGATGGTCCTTGAATGGCGAAGTACACAGCAGACTTCAGATAGGCCCAGCCTTAGAGCATGATGACTCTAGAGAATGTAGTCATAAGTTAAGGATAAGTAATTATGGCAGAAAAAATGATCACAATTTTCAATCATTATTCGTTCCAATTTGACTGTTTTTTAATTTCTTTACCGAGTCCAGGAACTACTAGTACTGAGCATTGTAATTCTCTGTATGATAGCTTTAAATATTAAAGGTTAACTTCTTTTCACACAAAAGTTGCTTAAAATCTTTTATACATTTGACATTTGAGAATGCTCTAAGTAATGCTGAAAAATACACACTTCAAACAAAGGACTGTCTCTGAGACAAATAAGAACAAGCTACATCATTCCGGCTACTATTCATTAGTCTAATCCATTACCCAATTTTCTTCTTCAGTGCACATAGATATTTCTCTCAAAGCCAGTCTACAGACTTTTGGAGAAAAGATGCTTCGGAATCCATAGAAACTATCACCTCAACAATTTACTTGAGAACATGTTGCTTTTGCATTTAATTTATTTTATATTCATATTTCTATATTTGCATGTCATTAGCTCCTTTGTAGAAGAATTATAACACAACTTTTTATGTATATGTCAAAATTGACAGGCAATTATTGTTTTTTTCTAATTTACTGTGAGTAAAAATAACTGCATAATCTTATTTGCATGATACATATATAATGTTACTGCTCCCAAGAGTCTCATGTTTTACAGGAACAAAGTACTCTGAGGAATCTATCACATTTGGAAATTGGAGATTTGAAGTGTGATATGCAGGTCCATATAAAGCACAAGTAAGAGTTGGGGGTGTGTAGATAAGTGTAATGGGTAAATTGGAGGTAATCTTTCAGATTTTAAATTTGGAAGTAAAGAGTCTGGATGCTAGGGTGTAGAAATTAAGCAGACTTGGAATATGTGATAACTAACCAGATTCATCATGAGATATGAGGAGATGTATAACCTAGTCACAACTGGGATAAAAATGAAGCCCAACCTTTGTCCAACTGGTGACATGCAGTCATGTAATACATGAAACCTTAGGCTTAGGGACAAATTTGTAGTGACTTTTCACAAAGCAGCTGTAAAAATTTAGTATGTTATGCTTTCACTGTTACTGCTATGAGTCTTCATTTATAACTGTGTGGTTCCTGAAATAAAGTAAATCAAAAATAAACAAAAAAAACAAAAAACAAAACAAACAAACAAACAAACAAACAAACCAAACAAACGATTTTTACATGGTTCAGGAACAGTGTTTTTTTTTTTAAGCTAATATTGTACAAGCCAAAATGCATCCTGTTATTGGATTTTTGTATGTTTTTCTCTTTAAAAGGTTAGAGGTTAGATACTATTGTTTATAGGACCGAGATAATACATCGCATTACATTTTCTTCAGGAGCTCAAACAAGTATCAAGCCTATTGTGCCACCACAGCAATAAATAACAAAAGACATAAATATCATAGTCAAATGTAGAAAGAAGGTCATCTACTATCTCCAGGAAGAAAAATAGTTACTATTATTCTAGTTACTATTACGTGTTAAATAGCACAACTGTCTTGTCCCTTTCTATCCTCCTGAAATGGATCTATTTATACCTCTCCATTCTTTCTTTGGCATTAACCACTACCCCACTAAAGTTTTCTGGTTGTGCTTGACATCTTAGAAGCCGCTTTCATAAGAAATTAAATTAATAACTGACAGTGATTTTAACACATTATCCCCCATATTTATTAACATTGATAAACAAGTCATGGTTTTACCTCAAAACAATGCATTTTACACTGAAATCCTGAGGCAGCAGAAGAGGAAATTTGTGTTTATTTTCTTGTTTTTGTTTTATTGGTAAAGCATCCTGTTGAAGAGAAATGTTCAGCTCATATTGTTCTGGTTTAATATCTGCTAACTTACATGTTCACCTAGATAATAGAGCTTTAAATTTAATTTGTCTCAGATAATATGACTAAGTCATTGGAAATAGCCAGTGTATGCCACATCACTTCCTTTTGATACCCCAAACAGGGAACTGAATCAAACTCACATATCATTACAGCTAATTTTCTTTGATAAAATTCTGTTACTTATTATTGAGCCTAAGAAATTCATTTAAAATTATAGTGAAAAATGTGTTCAGAGACACAATTTTTAGAGGAAAATAATCACAATCAGTCTGAATGTCTAGTCCTTTTCTGTCCACAGAGCCACTGTTCCCTACATGTATAAATGAGATGTAGACAGTAGCAGTAGAAAAGCCTATGTTATTTTGCAGTGCATTGAATAAAACTTCCTTCCAGGATGTTGTGCACTAAATCAATTGTCAAGTCGTGTTTTCTACAGCACACCTCGCTGTATACTATAAATGAAAAGGCCTGAAGACTGCCTGATGGCTAAAGCTTTCAATCTCTATTCTGATCTTGTCCCTGAACCAAGGGCTGACTCAAAGATGCTGTTTTCCAAAGATATATCAAAGAATAGCATAACTGCTATGGCAGTTTATGGGTGGTGTAATCATCTTCCCTTACCAAATGTTTTAAACTTGGTTTGGGGCAGAATGAACAGTCTCTATCAAAACATCAGCTGAATGGCACGGACTTTTCTTTTAGGTATTATGTTTTCTTTTAGGAATTGTTTGTCACACATTCCTCTTTTAAGCTGCAGGGCCTGATATTTAATTGCAAATCTGATTCTTCGGTCACTGAAAACAGGATGCAGTATTTGAACGGCATATTTATACTGGGGAAGCTTTGGATTTTCAGGAGTCCTGTATTACTCATGTGGAAAATGACTTCTTCATATCATTTCACCACTACCCTTTTTATTTTCAGTGTTTTACCGATTTATCCTCATTACTATTATTTGTATGTTCAATAGACTCATGTGTGTCTTCACCAGATATTGATTATAGCTGTCTCCCTACTTTATTTACTGAAAATCGAGACCTTGTCCTGGGAATTCTAGTTCCGGCTCTCTAAGAGATGATGTTAGAGGCATTTTCTATTTCTGACATTCTTTTATATGTTTGCTGGGGATCGGAACTACATTCCACACACTTTCCTGTGAAGGGTTTTAAGTACTATCTCCATTCCTTCTTACTTACTATTGTCCTATCAGCATGCAGTCTCTGCAAAACTCTTAGAAGGTCTCTATCAAAACACAGTTTGACGTGAGCAGGTTCAGTGTGTATCTTGGAACTACAGGTGTCATTCATATTAGAACAGATAGATTTAAAAGCAAAACAACAACAATAAAGGAACAAAATAAATTTCACTAGTTGTATTTCAAAATTAAAAAAAAGGATTCTGTGTTAAATTTTAATATTTTCTTGAAAATTGTACTAGTAAAATACAGATGGGAAAAATTTCTGTAATGATTGAGAGTGAAATATTGCATAAAGAAATTGAGTCGGAACAGGTTATAGCTCAGTGGTCGAATGCTTGCATAGCAAACCCAGTCAGTGGGTTTCACAACCATGAAAACATCACACACACACACACACACACACACACACACACACACACACACACACACGATTGGGGGTGGGAGAGAGAAAGAGAGAAATTGGTGCAATGGAATTTGGTGTTCTGTGTCCCGTCTACTTATCTATTTCCTAAAACAAATGTCTTCTTGAATAAGTTTAAAAATTCCCAAGCGAACAAAAACTGCTTGGATTATCAAAGAGAACATATTAAATTTTATAAATATGTATTACATTGGTTGGCATCAGGTTGCGGACTGCTATATTCAGGAAGGATTCAATAAATGTTAATTAACAGTGATTAGATAAAATCCTGCCAAACACCCCTTTGTACACAAAAGATAAATGAGTGACCCAAGCTCAGAGAGGAGCATGTTTCTGTTCCACGGCCGCTAATTTGTCATCCTTACAATCTTGATAATCTCTGTGGGTTCTTTCCACTGATGAGTTAATTAATTAATGGTTATTATCTGAGTTTAGTTAAAGAGCCTATGTAATCTCATTTATCCCTGTGTTGATCAGCGTGAACGGATAAAAGTGATGAACATTTCTTTCTAAATGTGGGGTGAATTAAGTGCTGCCTAAGCTAAGACAAGTTCATTTTAAATTGCCAGCACTCAAAGCTTCCTGTAGCTTAATAGTTTCTTTATATGCTGTGATTTCATTCACCTTTTTCCTCCAAATTTCTTCATCGCCGCATATCCTTTTTCCACACAATGAAGGAAGTCAAGAGCACAAATATCTGAATGAGGCAGAGCAAGCAGATCAAGTCCATAGTTTTAATACATCAGTTTTGGTCTCTTTAAGATGACAACTGCTGAACATCCTTAACCCTGATATTATTGCTTTAAGCTGCATTGAGGTCCCAATAGTATCACACTAAGTTTACCTTGACAGGTTCAAATGCATATTTCAAATAGTTTTTAAAAAATAATTTTTTTTTTGGAAAATTTCTTAAAGGGTCATTATCTCACACTAATTTGCAATCTTACTTCCTATGCGTTATCCTTCCCTTTGCCTTAAAGCCTTAGCCTGAGCCTCCTGTTTTTTTGCAGGCCTCCTGTTTGGTTTTGTACAATAAGCCGAACATACGGCACTAAAGTCTGTTGCAGACCAGGACTGTTCTTGATGTCTTATAGCTTTTTCTGTTATTAATGGAAGCAGTCCTGAGTAGTTTTTACCATAACTGATGCCCTTGGCCTTTGCTTTGATGGATAAATTTCTAGTCTAACATTTGTTTTGTTTTTTAATTCTGGTTTTCACTTTGTTTCTGCCCTTGAAATATAAAGTTCAAAGATTGAGACCTTTTTCTCTCATAGTTTTCCTCTTTAAAATTCCCAATCACAACTTTCTATCTGTTTGTAGGAATTAAAGCATTGTTTGACTGTAAACACTGGCTAGACCTCTTGAATTCATAACTATGCTTTTGCACAAAAAAGTAATTGCTAGCTGGGTATCGTAGTGCATATTTATAATACCAGAATGTGAGAAATGTGGGGTAGGAGGATCCTGAGTTCAAAAGCAGCCTCTGCCACACAGAGTTCAGGCCAAATCTGGCAGTATGAAACTGTCTTAGCAAAAGGCAAGTAAAATTTTGCTTAATGGCGATAATACTACAACCACTGCAGTTATTAGCTATTGACATTTTTATTTAAGAAATTTTATCAATTTTACATACCAACCACAGATCCCTCTCTCATTCCCACCCCCACTTCCCCCACAAGCCTACCCCAATGAACCCCCCCCCACACACAAATTGACATTTTAAGCATATCTTAGGCATCAGATGCTTTACAAATCCCCCCATATATAAGATATAGACCACAAGTAATACTGTAGTACGAAATCCCTAGGGTCAGGGTGTTTAGTGTTAAGCATAAAGAAATGGGTTCCTGAAGGTTAAAGGTCTTGTCTAAATTTACTATTAGTAACTCAAAAAAAAAAAAAATGTGAACCTGGACCTAAGTCAGACTCATTCACCAGAAATTTGAAGATAGAATTTGGTTCTAGCTTGCTCTTTTGGTGCCCCTCCCCCAGTGTATAGGTCAGGATTTCTTAAAGTTAGTGCTGATGGTGAGTAAAAGGTTCAGAGCCTTGCTTTAACATTTTGATTTCTTAGGATTTTAAATTAAATCACTTTTCTGAAGAGTATCTCGCCTATCAAATACATAGGCTAATTTTCACGTTTTAGCTTGGCTATAATTAATGACTCTTCATTTACATAATGGTAGCTGTCTTCTGGCCCCAAGTGTGGCTTTATATTCTCCTCCAATCAGATTATTTCATTAAAGCCACTTGAGCTGTGATCAATATCTGATGAATAACTTCAAAGGAAATTATCTGGAATCACATGCCTAAGGGGCAAAGGAAAAGTAGCCAGGAAAAGGACTCTTCCTTTCAATTATGAACAACTGCCTATATTTATAACATTCAAGGTCAAATTTCAGACATTCCTTTTGGTTTTTGGTCTTGTATGTTTTGTTGAATTAAATTCTCAGCTAAGTTTTAATTTGCCATCCCATTTGCCACTATGCTACATGATTGTTTATCATTAATACAGTCTAGGTTATTCGTAGTCCTATATTAGTGCATGAGGGGAGAAAGGATTAAAATTGTCTGCTAAATAACCTATGTGTGGTATATTTCCCCAAATACCAAGAGGTTTGTTTGCTTGCAACACTTTATAGCATATAAAAACCATAAATTTGCTTATGGAAAATATCATACAATATATTCATTCTCCAACAGTTTTCTTGCTAAAATAGATGGGGTAAATGTTGTTTAGGTGTGATAGGGGACTGTGTTCTTTGTCATTTTCCTCTAACTATATAATTTAGGAGGAATTCAATGCAAGTGGCAAGTATGTTGAATCAACATACAGTTAGGCTTAGAGAAACATGTTAGCAAACACTTCGATGAATGATGGCATGGGGAACACTGTTTCCCTCACCATCTATTGGTATTATTACAGTAGCTGCAGTTGATGCACTACACACTTTGTCTTTGGTGTTTTATTTCCAGAAATAATTTCCTGCCATGCACAGAGGCTATGCACGAATTTCCTATGATGAAAACTTACCCAGAGCAACCTTATTTTTTTTTTTTTTAGGAATAAAAGGAACTGAGTTATCTCTTTTATAAAAGTGCTGTGGTATACATTCCCATTGTAAACTTAGCCTTTTGTAACTACTTCCAGATTGCAGAAAAGGCCTTTTTTACAGTCTAAGTCCTATGAGAGACTAAAACCAAAATAATGGAACTCTAACAAATATTTTATAGTAAAGCCTTCATAAAAACAAAATTGGTCTAAAGTATAAAATTATGACAGGGTTATCATTAGAATATTCTTTAGTGTATAAGCATTTCAATAGCAGTGCAATATCCAGTAAAAAGAATGGAACATTCAAAACATCTCTCCACATAGTACAGATGAGGAAAAATGATGCATTATGCTATTTGTATTTTCTTACCAGAATCTAGGGCTGTTTCCCTAGAATGTATTTCCACTGCCTAGCCCCTATATAATAGAAGTCTGAGTTTATTTTTGTTTCCTAAAAGTTATGCTTATTAATCACTAATTTTTCATGACATCATTTCCATTATCATTCTGTTTTATTATATTAAATAAAATCATCCTCATCTCTCTTCTCTATTAAATCATTTGCATATGCATTTATTTCCTCAGGCTTAAATTATTGTTATATTTTTCCTTGTACATTTAGGAAGGGTAAATTAAACTAAACCAACTTTTATTTAGATTCATAATAAAATATGAATGATACCTATAATACAAAAAATTTTACAGCCCTAAGAAATATTTTTTCTTATGTCTTGTATCAATTTAGCCTTGGGCAGCTAAACTGTCTATCACATCTATGCCATTGATTTCTTTAACTGAAATGAAATAATGTTACAAAATTGAAGGTTAGTTTTTCTGAAACATAATGATACATTTAGTTGTTAATAATTAAACATATTAGTTTCCTGAAGAAGTGTTTTGCTTTACAAACTGTGTGTTCTCAAAACATTCTTTATCATAAATAGAAAGGCATCCTCGCTATAGAATATGAATGATAATTTTTTGTACTTAGTTTTCACCATAACACTTTATAAGTAATGAAGTGTAGTTTTGTAAAGAGAAGAATAACAGCACAGTTATGTTTATTTAATCTCTTCCCATTCCTTATGGACTAAATTAATATGAATAAATGAGAATGTGTGGCTGCCAAAACGTTATTAGGTATAATGTTTTTCTTAATTTTGATAAATATATCTCTGTCCTCCAAATCTGGAGGTATAATCCTGGGCAGTAAATGATCACTTAATCCCATCTGTGATCTGTGTCTAGAGGTGAGCAATAACAAGAGGTGAATTTCATTGTGTAAAGACTTTATCATTAAACTTGGTCTATCTGACCATTTTGTTCATTAGGTGAATTATTTAAAATCTTGTCATTCTACACAGGTAATCACAAAAATGAAAAGATCCTAATTTTCTGCAATAACAAAGAGACCATGCCACTGAAGTAATTGTGCTTTTGCTGTGTGACTTGGTTAGCGAGACTGAAGAGATGTATTTGGTTCAAATGCAAGTACTTAACAGGATTATGTGTATTTATGAAAATATTTATCTGATTATGCATTACATCAAATTAGTAAAATAACATTCCAAGCTTTCTATATCATTTACTTAGGACTCTCTTTTCCCTGTCACACATTCTCTCTCATATGAGGTGCCTAGCCTAAAAGTTTTCAGACATGAGTACATACCATAGAGTAACCACAGAAACAAGGAATATGAAAGGGGACTATTGCCAGGTTACACATCAATAGAGTGTGTGGACCAATAGAGAAGAGTATAACCAAGACTAGTATGTATCAATAAACACTTGCCATTTTATTTCATTTTTATTATTATTATTTTCATTTATTTTATACAGCAACCACAGTTTCCCTTTCTTTCTCCCTTTCCATTCCCTCCTCCCACCTCCCATACACACACAGCCCCCAATCCACTCCTCCTCATTTCAGAAAGGGACAGGCTTCCCATGGAAGTCAACAAATATGGCATATCAAGTTGAGGCAGGACCAAGCTCCTCCCCTTGCATCAAGGCTGGGCAAAGCATCCCAGCATGGGGAATAGTTTCCCAAAAGCCAACTCATTTTCCAGGGATAGATTCTGGTTCCACTGCTGCAGGCCCCTCAAGCAGACCACACAATTGTCACCCATATATATACAAAGGGCCTAGGTTGGTTCCATGCCCGCTCCCTAGCTATTGGTTGAAAGTCGGTGAGTTCCCAGGAGTTCAGGTCAGCTGTCTCTGTGGGTTCCCCAGTGATGATCTTAAACCCCCTGGCTTGTCCAATCCCTCTTCCCTCTCTTTGGCTAGACTCCTGGAGCTCAGGACAGTGCTTAGCTGTGGCTAACTGTATCTTCTTCCATGAAGGCTCTCTGATGACAATTAGGGTAATCACCAATCTGATTATAGGAGAAGGGCGTTCAGGTATTTTCTCCACTATTACTAAGAGTCTTAGCCAGGGTCATCCTTGTGGATTCCTGAGAGTTTTCCTGGCACCAAGTTTCTCCCTAACCTCCAAATGCTCCCCCCATCAAGATACTTCTTTCATTACACGCCTCTGTCAGGCATCCAACCAGACCAACCCACCACTCATGTTTCCATTCTCCTACCTCCTCATTCTCCATCCCCATTTACCTAGGAGATCTCATCTTTTTCTCCTTCCCAGGAAAATCCATGTGTCCCTCTTTGGGTCCTCCTTGTTACCTAGCTTCTCTGGGTCTGCGGATTACAGCCTGGTTATCCTTTATAGCTTATATCCACTTATGAGTGAGTACATACCATGCTTATCTTTCTGGGTCAGGGTTACTTCACTCAAGAAACTAGACATCAAAATACCAAATAATCCAATAAAAATGGGGTTCAGACTTAAACAAATATTTCTCAACAGAAGTATTTCAGTGATACACTTAAAAAAATGTTCAACAGCCTTAGTTAACAGAGAAATACAAATCAAAATGACTCAGAGATATCATCATACAAGTATCAGAATGGCTAAGATAAAGAAAATAATAACACTCGTCATTTTGATATATACCTGAAGGGTAATATCATTGATTATTATAAATATTTCCTGAAAACTAAAATCACATGTATATATCTATAGTGATGAATATTTATCTTTTTTTTTTCTTTTTCCAAACTGATTGTTAATTTCATTGCTTTGGCTGATGAGATAGCTCTGTGATTAATAGCAAATGCTGCTTTTGTCCAGGACCTGGGTTCAGTTCCCAGCCTACAAATGCCAGCCCAGAACTGCCTGAAACTCCAGTTCCAGTGGCTCCTGTACCTTCTTCTGGCTCCCTTGGACATCAGGCAGCATAAACTAAACATGAATCCAAGAATTCAAAGCATCCACACATGTAAAACAACCAAGGTCAGCTACAGCAAGAGTCATTCCACTTTCAACTCATTGCGTGCTTCTCCAGCCAGGAGTCACAGTATACTTGCAAATCTATTTTTCTGTGTTTACTGAAATGTACTTGACATAGGACACTGAAATCATATGTACTGTGTACCATAAGATGATTACAAAAAAGTCACGTTAGTTCACAATTCCGTTGCTTTACACAGGACCTGGTGTTAATGTGCACATATGTCTATAGCTCAAAACAACAGGATTATCACTTTTCAATTTCAAGTGTAGAGTACAGTGCCATGAACAATGTTTAATAAGCTGCTTATATGATCATGAGCAGTAATTCATTTTGCATAACTGATGCTTTATACTCCATTCTGCAACAGCACCCCCACTATCAAGTCATTTTACCACTGTTTTCATGTATTGCATTTTACATTTTAGGGGTACTAATATATTTCCCAATTTAAACGTACGTGTTATGAACAACTTAAAATTTTCTTTTGAATATATTTAGCTATACAAATTTAAGTGCTACAATTTAACTCAAATATCTTTAGTGCATCATAATCTCTACTTTTTCTTTTATGAAGTGTTTAGGTTTATTAAGGAACTCAGTTTTTAAAGGAAATACTTGCTCAAGACAATCATGAAAACTAATTTGTAATAACACTTTACATTAGTCCATGCAGCCTATGTAGCCATTTGAAAATGCAATAGATTAAACTGATGAGCAAACAGAAACCAAATATTTTCTTAAGTGGCACAACACTTAGAAAGCATCCTGTTTTAAGAAGGTAAGTCATTTTGATAGACTTCATTCTGTTCTGGAAGAAGAGAAATGGCTACATCATGATCTCTGGGAATTATCAGTACTAAATTAAAAATATACATGATTCTGAGCACACGATGTACTAACATTTATCAGCCTTTTACAGTTTCATATACAATATTGTTTACTAATATAATGCAGCATGTTTAATAAATCACATGAACTATGAACCAATAGCTAAGGAGCCCCAACTGGATCAGGCCCTCTGGATAAGTGAGACAGTTGATTAACTTGAACGGTTTGGGAGGCCCCCAGACAGTGGACCGGGATCTGTCCTTAGTGCATATGCTGACTGTTTGGAACCTGGGGCCTATGCAGGGACACTTTGCTCAGCCTGGGCAAGGGAGAAGGGGACTGGACCTGCCTCCACTGAATCTACCAGGGTGAGCTGAACCCCAAGGGGAGTCCATGCCACGGAGGAGATGGGAATAGAGGGTGGCCTTGGGGAAAGGGCTGGGAGGAGGTGCTGGAGCAGGGAAGACAGGGGAATCTTTGGCTGATATGTAAAATTAAACTAAATTATAAAATTTAAAAAAGAAAAAATACATCTTGGCTTACATAATTTTGAGGAAATATATCTTTCAAGAATACACAAAGCTAAATAATAGTAATGACAATAAGCAATACCCAATTCAGTTATTGTTCAGGCCTTATGAGACAAGTCTAAAGAGAATAAAGTTGTAACTAGGTGCAATCATAGTAGTTAGATATCTTGTAGCTATTTGTCTTCTGATAAGAAAGCCAAATACTAAGTAGGCTGAATATTGAAAGAATGTAGGAAAACATATCCCTGTATGTGTGTGTATATTTGTACATATGTACACATATCCAACTTCCATATATATGCACTGTTGTTCACAGGGGGCATGTTGCAAACATTTATATGAACAGAGTATGCCTCCCAATCTATTCAAAAGCAACCTGATTTTGAGTCTCCCAATTTTCCTTCTTGCAAAATAACTAACAATTTCAAATAAACATGTTGTTTTCACGCAGGTTATACAATGTAGCGATATCCAGGTTTTTTACTGTATTAGTGTTTGCATTTGTTCTCCTAGAACAAAGATACTGTGCAAAACAAAAACATTGTCAAAAATTCTAAATATATGTGCATAGAAGAAAAGGGCTCTAATTCAATTTACTATGCTAATTGTTTGGAATGAAACTTGGCTAAACTTTATAGAAAGAGAACTTGAAAGCATGTGGAAGGGAAGAAAATTATTTATCAATATATGAAAATTATTTCTGCCTTCAATGCATTTTTTGTAAATACACCTGCCTGAGACTCTAACTGTATTCAGGAAAACAGCTCTTTTGTTGGGCTAAGAGAGCACACTTTTGCCAATTCAACGTTTGACACAACTAAGTTTGTTTACGGGAGTTTCATCCTGATTTATACAGAACACTTCATTTGTTTCCTTTTGTTGAACTTCAGATTAATCCGCCCAGTGATTTCAAGCTCGTCTTCCCGGCTGCTTCCTGTTTTCCCTCCACAGTAATTACTTTGCTGGGTTTCTTGTGCTGTTGTTCCGAGGGCTTTTGGAGAAACAGCACAGATACTCTGTGCCCAGGGTGCATCTGCTCTTCCACCCCACCTCACGCTTCCCCATAACCTTTGAAAATCTTGGAAGCCGTGTTTTGTCAATGGCTTATATTAGTTTTAATTGCAGTTATTTCCTAGGAAGTCTTGTGAAATTAGAGAAAGAAGGACGCAGACTGATACAAGGCCCTTCCGTGGGACCCCTTGTTGGCTCTTGTCTCATTACGTTAACAATCTGATGAGAGAATGCAGTCAGAATCACAAGAGCAGAGGAGATTGATTTACTTTACTGGCCTTTCTATCCAACCTAATTATTGCATTACAAATAGTAATTCTTTCACGCCATGAAGGAGCACTTTGATTAGTGTCTGCAATACAGGTGCTGGGGTCTGCTCTGGTAGCTGCATGCTAACAGGTCTTTGCACCACAATCTCATAGCCTTTACTGCACAGAGACAGGTATACAAGTCTGACACACTTTATTAATCATTTAAGAGCATTTCTAGAATAGTTATAGAAAATACTATATGGCAATTTTATGATAAGGTGCTAATAAACATACTATAAAGCAAGATTCCTTCAGAGAAAACTATGTCCTTAAAGTAACCTCTCATTGTCAAAATTACATTTGATAGATGGTTAAATATTTTCTCTAAGTTTTGGGTTTGGCTAAGTAAAACATTGATATTGTCAAATTGTTATTGCCTTTGCTTTCTTTGGCTGCCCTATTTTTTTCACTTTCCATGAATATCAAAAGAACAGAAACCATATTCTCCCAGTTCCAAGGCTACATATCTAAAGAAAGGTGTGGGCACTTTACTAACTACCTCAGCATGCTTAAGATTGTAGATTGTGTGTGTGTGTGTGTGTGTGTGTGTGTGTGTGTAAGAATCCTTGTCATGTCTCTTTCTGATGATTGTGGTAGCACTCAGAATTCATTGCACTGTGATGAGATCACCTTTAATCTCTGGATAACTTCATATTCTCTTTTTTATTTTTTTAATATTATTAAGAAATTTTCTATTCATTTTACATCCCAACCACAGAACCCCCCCCTCTTCCTTCCCCTTGCTTCCCACCTCAACCCACCCTTCATTCCCACCTTCTCCAAGTCAAGGTCTCCCATGGGGAGTCAGCAGCACCTGGTACATTCAGCTGAGGCAGGCCCAAGCCCCTTCCACCTGCACCAAGGCTGTACAAGGTGTCACACCTTAGGCACTGGGCTCCAAAAATCCTGCTCATGCACCAGGTATGTATCCTGATCCCCCTGCCTGAGGGCCTCCTAAACAGTTCAAGCTAAACAACTGTCTCGACTATCCAGAGGACCTAGTGTAGTCCTATGGGGGTTCCACACCTATTGGTCCATAGTTCATAGATTTCCACTAGTGTGGCTGGTTGTCTCTGTACTTTTCCCATCCTGACATACATTCTTTATCCAGTGCCTGATGGAAGCAGTTGCAGAGACCTACAGCCAGGTGCAAGGCCAAGCTCCAGGAATCCAACTGATGAGAGAGAGGAGGGATTCTATAAGCAAGGGACATCGAGATCACGATGGGAAAACGTGTATCTTCACATTCTCATTCTCCATGTTTCTGTTTGTTTGTCCTCTCTCCCTCTCTCAAACTCTCTCATTCACTCTCTCCTTCCTTCACCCCTTACTTCTTGTTTTCAGTTCATCTGGGTATCCATATTGCCTCATCCTACTTGATTAAATCTACAAAGAGAGATTTTGAAATGACTCATACAAAAGTTCTGGGGAAAAATACAAATGTAACATTTTTTTCCTATGATTATTTTTTTATTAAGGAATGTTTTTTATTCATTTTATATACCAGTCACAGGTTACTCTATCCTACCTCCTCCTACCCCTCCAGCATTTTTAGACTCATAATTCAATCCATTAGTACCTGACTTGCTGCTTATCAATAGTTAATGGTTTGCCACATATGTATTGGTAATTATTTTCTACTATAGTAACTAAAATCTAATCTTGAAAAGTGAATTGTGAAAAAAGAAAAAATGTATTTTATCAGTTAGGGTATGGGTAAATTTTAGAAATGATTTTGAAATCATGTGTGAGGTCTGCTCATTTTAATGTCATATAATTATCATTAAATTAAGCCAAGTGTGGTAGTATACACCTGTAATCAAAGCAATAGGAGGCTGAGACAGGAAGCTCATGGGAACTCAAGGACACCTTGATCTACACAATAGATTCCAGCCTATCCTTGCCCATATAACAAAATATTTGATTATTTGAGAACAAAAAATTAATATCAAAATTTTATTTTTAAATATGTATTTAAATATGTGTATTATATGTGTGTGTGTGTGTGTGTGTGTGTGTGTGTGTGTGTACATTCATTTGAGTATGCATGTGTGGTTTTTTGCATGAATATTGATGTGTGTGTCATTGATGTGTCATCAAAGCTCAATCTCCAGTTCCCACATTCTTCTTTGTTTGAAAAAGAGTCTCTTGTTTTTCAGTGCTATGTAAAACTGTTTGATCCATACAACTAGCTGACCTATAACATTCAGGGGTTTTACTCTATCTATCCTCCACTCACCATAGAAGCAGTGAGATTATAGTATAGGCAACCATGCTCAGCTTTCAATGTATTCTAGAGTTATAAACTCAGGTCAACATGAATGTGTGACTAGCACTTAATACACTGAATTATCTCCTGTCCCTTTTACATTTATTTATTTAATAAACATTTTATTAATGTTAATGATAAATATATCATGGGTCTCTCTCTCTCTCTCCATATATATATATATTACAATTTAGATCCAAAAAACCTTAAAATTGTAGACATTCTGCATGAGCTTAAGAATCTATTGTTATTGTGATATCAAATCCACCATATGTGCTTCATTAAGAAGAAACGATACTCAGGGCAATTAAATAGATTATCCATATGCACTCTGCTAATGTATGTAATGGCTAAGACAGAAAATCTGTTCTAATATCTATAAAAGTTCATTCTAATTTTCTATGATATCAGAATCCCTTGTTCACTTTTCCCTTTACAAAGGAATACTTGAAATTCAAAAGGTTTGGAATGGGTGAACTTGCCAGAGATTCCATGACCAACACTATCTTTCAGTCTTGCATTTTCTATATTCAGTTTGTGTTCTATACTCACAGTCTTGCATGTTTTATAATCAGGGGTGTTCTTTTGCCATTGTTCCTTGAAAAAAACATTGTTTCTAGGAATGCCCAGTTTACAGTCCCTTTTCAGGTGACCTTGTTTTCCACAATTGCATCATTTGACATTATTATTTTTCTTCACACCTCTGGAAATCACCTCTCCTATCTGAGCATCATCATGATCATGAGATTCAATATTCACTGTATCTAGGATCCATTCCTCCAAGGGTGCTGATCTTATCTTCAATGACCTAATTACCCTTTTGCATTGTGCATGAGCATTTTCAAAAGCCAGGGATTCAATTATTATCTGTCTAGCTTCTGAATTTGGTATCTTTCTATTTACTGAAGGAGACAGCCTTTGTAACAAATCAGTGAAGGTTTCATTTGGGCCCTGTATAACTTTTGTAAATGACTCAATTTTCTTTCATACCAAACATTCAAGGCTGCTATTCAGCATAAAGCCAGGGTGTGATCATTATATAGAGATTGCCTTTCTATATTAGCATAATTTCTCTCTGCAGGAAGTCGATCTTGGAAGATTTCCATACATCTAGCCCTATTTTATTCAATGGTCTTTGCTTCAACATTCCACCAGGTCCTTCATTTTAATTGGGCATAAGCTTCTAAGACAGCTGTAACCAAATCTCTCCAGTCTTGAAGAATAATTCTATTACAAGTGGACCACAAGTTTAGCATCTGCTTTACAAATGGCGAATGCATACCATATGATACCATAGCTTCTTCTAATCTCCTCAAATTTAACATTTGCACAAGAGTCCAGTCAGCTCTTACACAGCCTTTAGCATTTGGCAGTCCCTATATAAAGTTACCAGATAGATTAAAGTTGGCTGTTGGAAAGGCTTAGATTGCTTCTCTGTAACCATATAATGGAATGCTAAGATGGGTTCACCTTTAAATTCCTCTGTCTGGGTCTGAATTTCTCTATGATCTGTTTTAGCAAGTTTTCTAAAATTTTTATCTTGCCACTCACATTAACCAATTTTTAATGATAAAGCAGAAATTAGCAAACAAATAATATTTATAATTGACAGTACATAAATCCCAGCTATATTAATTACCCTCTCATTTAATTTTTCCATTTTCAGGGCGTCAATTGCATTATCAAACAAAGACCAAAATTCCTCCATTGTAAAAATGCTTCCCATTTTTTAATGTGGGGGAAACACTTCTTTTAACTAATTTATCCCTTTATGAAATCCCAAATGTCTCACCAAATCTGCCAGCAATGATGATTCAGACGTGAGGCTGACTGCTTCCTTGTAGAACAGTAGAAGACCCAGTGGGTTTCAAGTAGCTAACTACTGTGGTAGCAGCCCAAGATGGGGATCCAGGGAGAGCCCACAACCAACCAGGAGAGAAGAAGCCAAAGAGCCAGTCTTCTGCACTAGGGAACACTAGAAAGTAGCTAACTCCTATGGTTTTTGGACCTCCCCAAAAACTATGGAGTTTGCTGCAAAGAAGCTCCAACAAAATATTAGCCAACAGGTTAGGGACTGAAGCTCCCATTGAATGGAGACTCCAGTCAAGTACAGCTCTTGTGTGATCCAGGGCTTACAAGGCCACAGGCAACAGTATTTTTCATGAACTCATGCCTCACATTGGGTACCAGATATTGTTTGAATCTTAGGTGGTCTGTTAATAAAAAAAACAAACAAACAAACAAACAAAAAAAAACCAGAGTCTGGTATCAGGGTGAAAGCTGAAAGTTCAGAGAAGCAGAATAGCCAGCTATCTCTGTGAAATCCTTAGCCTAAGTAGAGTTATTTCCTGTTTCCTCACACCATATATAACTTTCTCTGCCCTGCCATATATTACTTCCAGGGATTAAAGGTGTGTGAGCTTCTCAAGCAAAGGCATGAGATCTCAAGGGCTGACATTAAAGGTGTGTGTCACCACTGCCTGGCTCTGTTTCTCTCCTATACTGGATCAATATCATGTATCCCTGTGTGGCCTTAAACTCACAGAGATCCAGATGAATCTCTGCCTACTGAGTGATAGGATTTAAAGTGTGTGCCACCACTGCCTGACTTCTTTGTCTAATCTAGTGGCTGGTTCTGTCCTCTGATCCTCAGGCAAGCTTTAATAGGGTACACAATATATCACCACAAGTTTGATTTGCTAGAGCCATATCATCCACTGTCTGGTTCAGGCTTAACCACAGCTCTTAGACATTTTTTTCCTACATGTCTGGATTAATGGTAAAAATTATCAAATGCCGAATATGGAAACTTCTGTTACATTATCAGAGTTGTTGGTATCTGAATCTTATGTCTTAGAATTACCCAACAATCCAAGATTTGCCTACTGCTCATTGGTATATATATGAGTTTATCTATCTTGTTGTAATTGAAAAGAGAAAAAGAGATCCCTACCCCCCACCAAGTTCATTTTGCGGTCCGAATATGTGGTTTATGTTTAAAAAGAGAGTGATTTATATGCATAAATAAGTAGTACTGGTTAAGAATGTATGATCCTGCATAGCATCATTACATCAACTCTATTTTCTCCCATAAGAAAGTCTGATAAATTTTCAACACTGTTGCTGCATCTAGTTGGCACCAGTCTTTAGCCTTTACCTTCTTCTGATATAAAATTCCTAATTAAGTTCCTAGTTCCCATGATTCATTATTTAAATAGGCTGTTAGACAAAGGGAGAGGTAGACATGTTTACTAAGTGGAGGTTAAGAAGTATGACAACAAATATTTGACTGCACAACAACAGAATTTCATAGCAGATTATTTAACAGTCCAGGGACACAATTAGAGAGTTAATCCTGCTTCCCAATAAGAGCTATGACTTCCATGGACTAAGAGTGTTGTAGAAAACCCAGTACATGAACAAATCACAAGGTGTTTTCTTTAAAAAAGTTTAGGGAAGGGGCTGGAGGGCTCACTGGTTAAGAACACTAATTCCTCTTATGGAGGATTGTATTTCTGTTCAAAGTAAATACATGGCAAATCACCATGCTCTGAAACTCTTGTCCTAGAACATTTCATGTCCTATTTTGGTCTCTTTATGTACCAGGCATGCATGTGGTGTACACATGTACATGTGGGCAAAACAATCAAACTCATGAGATAGAAATAAATATAAAAAAATTGGAGATGTATATCTCACTTGCCACCCATTTAACTTACATTATGATCTGTGCATTATTTTCTTTCTACAATAGAAGTGTTTATCCACAAAAATGTGTGGATTAGTATTTTATCTATTTTTCATAAACAAAATGGAATAGTTATCAGAAGATGAATATTGATTATTATTGAACAATTGAGAAGTAACTTAATGAACTCTCAGTGATCATTAATTAAAGGGAATTGGAAATCATTTCTCCTTTCCTTCAGTGTTATAGTCTCAGAAAAAAATGACTTTTTAAAAAAGTGCCAGATTACCAATGAATTTTAATCAGCAATAATGTTCTACTTTCAAATCACCAAAGATAATTTATGAGTTCATGTAACTTTCAGTTTCCAAAATAGATAATTCTTATGTGATACTTACTCATGTTGATACTTTTTGATTTATGATAAATACAATTATAATTCATGATAATGCAAAGAAATTCTTCTGTTAATTACTTGTAGACATTTGCCTACAGAATATAAGCCATATTGTATCCGTTTTTGAAAATAGACATTTTTTCTAAAATAATATATTCTGCTTGTGGTTTTCCCTTTCTGTACTTTTCCTCGTCTCTCCCCATCTCTTGACCAATCTGAATGCAAACTTTTCTGTCTCTCATTAGAAAAACAAATCGGCTTCTATGGGATATTAATATACTGTAATTGAAATAATAGAATCTATGTCAGAAAATAAAATATATGGTAAGATAAAACAAAAATGAGCACATCTGAATTGCACACCACATACAAACAGAAGGAAACAAACCCAAGAGAAGGCACAAAAACAAAGAACCACTGCTTTCGCACACTCAGGAATCTCAGAAAACTATGAAACTTGAAGACATAATATAAAAAAAGGACCTTCAGGTTAAAAATGTAGAAGAAAAATAAATCAATTAATTAAATTAAAAAGGAAAAGCCCTGGCATGATATTATGAGCCATGGATCCTACAAAGATAACCTTGAGTCAGCTTCTGCTGGAAATCTTCTGCCGGAAATCTTCTGCCAGGCATGAAGCTTACCCCAAAGAGTAGGTTGTTTCCACAGTAGAACTCCTTTGGATGAAACTGAATTTTCAGTGGAAAGTAGCTATCAATATGAAATAACTCCTGGGTTAGGATTAGGGACTTGTGGACATTTCTTCTTCAAGCTCTAGGATCCCATCTATCTTAGACCCATATAAATACAGTGCATACTCTGTCAGTCTTGGAGTTCATATGTACATTAATCATGCTGATTTAGAGGGCCTTGTTTTCTTGGTGTCCTCTACCCTTTCTGGCGCTTACCCTCTTTCTGAATCTATTGCCATGTGTCTCCCTGAGCCCAGAGAGGAGAGAGATTTGTTAGAGACATCCCATTTGGGGCTTAGCATTCCCAAGTCCCTCACTCTCTGCATACTGTCTCACTGTGGGTCTCTGGATTTATTCTGATATGCTGCAGAAGGAAGCTTCTCTGATGATGGCTGAGCAAGACACTAATATGAGTCTAGAAGAATGTCATTAGGAGTGATTTTTCTTGCTACTTTTTTTGATGAGTATTTGTGTTTACCCTAGGTTTCTGGGTTATCTAGTTTCTTGGTTACCAAGCAGTGCCAGATTTGGTTTTTGTTTCATTTTGTTGTGTTTTTGTGTTTTCAAGATCTGCATTCTTTTTTTTTATACATTTTATTGTCTTGTTTTTACATCCTAACCAAAGCTTCCTGTCCCACTCTCTTCCCAAGCCCCTCCTTCCCTCTCCCACCCATACCGTATCTGCTCCTCAACCACTTCTCTTTAGATCCAGGCTATCTAGTTGTCAGTTCAGTCTCTGTGAGGCCCTATGAAGCCAGGTTGATTGGTTCTGTGAGTTTTCTTGTGGTACCCTTGATATCACTGGATCTTACAACTATTCATCCCCTCTTCTGCATGATTCATTGAGCTCTGCCTCATGTTTGGCTGTGGATCTCTGCATCTGTTTCCATCAGTTGCTGGGTAAAGCCTCTCTGATGATAGTTGTGCTAAGCAATGAATAATTTCATTGACAGTTTTTTTTTCCAGTTATGCTCAATTCTGTCTTAGGTCTCTGGGGTCTCTTGTTTGTGGGTCTTGTCCCTCAGTGGCACCTCTTCATGATTAATGTCTTGGAAAGATCAGGCATACAAAGGCCATACATAAACATTATAAAGACAATACACAACAAGCTCATAGCCAATATCAAATTAAATGGAAAGAAACTTAAAGCAATTCCACTAAAATCAGGGACAAAACAAAGTTGTTCACTCTCTCCATATCTGTTCAATATAGTACTTTAATTTCTAGCTAGAGCAATCAACAACTAAGGAGAAGAGTCTTTGACTCTGTTACCTGCTTTTGGGACTCTTTCTTACTACTGGGTTGCCTCTTCCAGCCTTAATAGGAGAGGAGGTGCCCAGGCTTACTGCAACTTGATGTGCCATGGCTGGCTGATGTATATGGGAGGCTTGCCCTTTTCCCAAAGAGTGGATGGTTATGGGGAGAGAAGGGAGGTTGTGCAGAGGCATTGGGAGGGGGGGAACAGTGATCAGAATGGAAAAAATAATAATAATAAAGATTCCACAATACATCATATTCTTACTGTATTTCAGAAGTAAATATACAAAGAAAAAAATGGCAAGATCTCATACTAGTAATGTAACAGCCCACCTGTAACCTCTACTGTGGGCAAAGGTTAATTGATTCTGTGGGTTTACTTGTATCCTTGACCCATCTGGCTCCCATAGTCCTTTCTCCCCCTCTTCTGCAGGATTCCCAGAGCTCCACCTAATGTTATGCTGTGGGAGTCTACATTTCTTTTAATCAGTTCCTGGGTGAAGCCTCTCCTGATGAAAATTGTACTAGGCAACAAAATATGAGTATAACAGAATATCATTAGGAGTCATTTGTTTTTTTGCCAGTCATGTTTGGTTCTATCCTAGGACTCCCCAATGTCCAGCATCTCAGTCCTAGGCCTGCAGGTAGTGCCAGTGGTAGGCTCCCTCTCATGATACGGGTCTCCCATAATTTCTGTGCCATCTTTACCCCAGCACATCTTGTAGGCCGGTCAAATTGTAGGTTTAAATGGGACTTTTGGGTCTCATTACCTCCACTGGAAGTCTTATCTAGTTACAGAAGATCACTGGTTCAAGCTCTTTAGCCCCCTTTGCTAGGAGTCTTAGCTAGAGTTGCCCTCATAGATTCCTGGGAGTTTCCATTACACTAAGTTTCCAGCCCATCCCAGAGATGCCCCAGATTCCAGTTGTCCCTCCCAGTACTCTCTCCTTCCATTCTGCCCTTACCTAATCCCTTTTGTTCTCAAGCCCATCCCCATTTAGACCTTCACTCTATTACCCTGTGTTGTCTATTCTATTTCCCATTCACGATGAGATCCATGTGCGCTTCCACGCCACCACCACCCCTCCCCAGGTCTGTGAATTGCAGTATGCTTATCCTTTACTTTATGGCTAATATCCACTTGTAAGTACTACATACTATGCCTATATTTCTGGGTCTGAGTACCACCTCAGGATGATCTTTCCTAGGTCCATCTATTTGCCAGCAAATATCACAATATCATTGTTTTTAATAACTGAGTAATAATTCTGTTGTGTAAATAAATGTACCATATTTTCTTTATCCACTCTTCAGTTAATGGGCAAATAGGTTGTTTTCAGGTTCTGGTTATTAGGAATAAAGTTGCTATGAACATAGGTAGAACATCTTTTGGGTATATGCCCAGGAGTGGTATAGCTGGATCTTGAGGTAGGTGAAGTCCCATTTTTTGAGAAACTGCCATATTGATTTCCAATGTGGCTGTAAAATTTCCACTCCCACCAGCAATGGAGAAGTGTTTTGCTTGCTCCATATCCTTGCCAGCTCAAGATGCCACTTTTTTCCTTGATGGTTGCCATTCTGACAAGTGAAAGATAGAATCTCAGAGTTACATTGATTTGCATCTACCCGATGGCTAAGGATGTTGTGTTTTCTCTCCTTTCATGGTCTGTTCTGCAATTATTGATTCTTTTGTGTTTCCTTGGGTGTGGTTAAACTCTTTAAGTTGGAGGTTTCTCCTTCGTTTGTTTTTTTCTAGTGCCTTTACAAATTTCATTTGCTCTCCTTGTTCTTTAACCCACAAAGTCCATTTAGTGCTGCATGTGTGTGCATATGTACAGGACAATCCACTGGCTCATAGTAGTTTCTCTGGGCCTGCATCCTTGAACAAGGTTTACTCTCCATCTACCAGCAATTTCATGTCCACATGAGCTTGATTTATCCATGTTATGGCTAAAACACATACTATCTTCAGCAACAAGGTGTACTATCCAGTTCTGGAGGGTAAACAAAAGTGTTATCAGCAGCTTGGGATGTCTGGGGGGTGTGTCCTCTGGGAACTCACTAAAAACTCAAAAAGTTAGCCTATACATGGCACTGGGCTTTTAATGTAACAGCCTGTGGTATCTGACAGAGTCACTGTTATCCCATTATACAATGATGGTATTATCCATGTAATCTCCTTTTGTACATCAAAATATTGTAGAAAGCATCAGCAATTGCAGATTTCCATATATTATTTTCAAAGGTCTTCAATGTTAGTTATCTCTCCCCTATCCAGACCAAACAAGGTTAACCTGTCTTGTTCTATAATTGTACTTTAACCCTTCATGTAGATGAAATGCTTAATAAACAGGAAAGATTTAAAATGGCAAAATGGCTATCCTGGGAGAACACTGTTATTATTTTTAGGCCTGAGTAAGAAAGGTACGTACTTATCAGAACCTTAAAAGTGGAGAAGGTAAACTGGTCTACATGTGTATTGCTTGTCTATCAAGAGATTGCAGATTTTGTGCCCTAAAGATATAATCCAAACTCCTGTACCACCAATAAGGACTCTGGATTTAAAATTCTAAATAAGTCCCATTAGTAGTATGTTTTATAAGATTTGGTAAGGAGAAAACACAGAAAGTAGCTAATATACTTAAAAATATGGATTTCAATTGGAAACAACTGTTACAATCTGGGTGTATTATCATCACTTAGATGATGGTTAGTAGATGCTAAGAATTCTTTCTTCAGCTGGGTGGTAGTGGTGCATGCCTTTAATCCCAGCATTCAGGAGGAAGAGGCAGGAGGATCTTCACGAGTTTGAAGCTAGCCTGGTCTACCAAGTGAGTTCCAGGACAGCCAAGGCTACACAGAAAAATCCTGCCTTGAAAACAAATAATTCTTTCATCAAAATTACAGGTTCTGTCATTATAGGACTTCATCCAGTTCTCAAGCTGTGATGGTTAAAAAATAAGCTGAAAATATACACCCTACAATCCATGATCAAATCTTCATATTTATTTTGTCAAGGAGGGACACCTAGCAAATAAATAAATAAATAAATAAATAAATAAATAAATAAATATTTCCTATACATATGTCAAAGCTAGATGGTACTTAAAATAATCACTGAATGAGAAAGCATGTCATTTACATGTACACAAAAATACAGGCACACCATGGGAATCACCTGTATTTGCTTTAAATGTAATATCAGTGTCTTAAAGATACTGTAATGAGGTATAACACTTAGATTTTATTGATTCTATTGATAGATAAATGTAAACTAAAATTACAACAAGACTTAAGTATCATATTTGTTAACATAAATTGAGACCAACATAGTTAGTTTCCTAAATTTAAAAAGTTTTCAATTTTAATTAGTGACTAAAGTGTTTAAATAAATGTTGTCCATGTTATATATATGTATGTATATAAAACATTATATATATAATGTTGCCACACATATGTAATATTTAAAATATTAAGAACCTACAATAACCATGATATTGCCAAAAATGTAAATGTAACACTATTAAAAATCCTAAACACCCTTTAAAATAGAGAACCTTTTGACCATATATATTCATTTCCATTTACCACTGACATTTCTCTTTAAATATTTGTTTAAAATAATTACATAGTATGTATCTATAATAAAATTTCACTTTTTTCCCCTCTGTGAGCCACCATATTTTAATCCAGTTGTACACTGTGTGAATGTGGCTACAAATTAATTCATGATTATTACCTGAGGGTCTCCCTGATGAAATCAATATAAGCCTAAATACTCTCTTGAGAAGTAAATGCAACTTTAGTTGCATAATAATGTTTTTACCTTAATTCACCTTATAAATCACCTTGCCTGTGACCCGCTGAAGTTCTTTTTTTTTCTTTTTTTTTTTTTTTCTTTTAGGTTGATTATCTAACCAGCCCTTAGGACAATCCCATGCACAGCTACTATTAACAAAGTGTTTATGCTTTGGGTAATGTGTTTCTTGAAATTACATACATAAAATTGTATTATAGACATACATTTTACAAATTCTGATGAGAACCCTTTTGCTTTGAGTTGCAATGTCACCCATCGATGAATTTTATGCCTTTACAGAACATGTCAAGTGATGGCATGAAAGCATTTAGGAAACAAGAGGACATTCCCTTTGTTTCTCAGCTGGAATATCCCTGTGGGAATATCCTATATGCTACCACAAGGGCGTTGTAGGTCACCAGCAAAATAAACTTTTCTTTCTTTTTAAATCCCTGTGCATTTTACCTCATCATAGTGAGGTAATGTGTGACTGGAACCATGTCAATATGCTCTCCACTCTCTTCTAAAGCTGTTAACTGGAGCAATGCCATTTGGCATGCAAACGTGTCTTACAGATGGAAGCTCAGTTTCCTCAACACCATTTCTGCTTCATGTTACTGATATGAAGATTAATTAACCAGACCCATGTTATGACATATTTGTCTTTCTTTGCATAGTTGTATGACATTTCTGTTTAGAATGACACAATTGCATATACAATGAAGACAATATTAAACCTGTTAAAAATGTATTTTCTGATGATAAAACTGCTGACCAAATTCTGCGACATTTGGATAGACAAAAAGCCCAGTAAATTCTACACACAGAGAACATTTGGTTAACTTCATAGCATTTTTTATTTCAAATTTAATGTAATCCTTATTTATGATTATTTAACAAATAATTTCTTCACCAAATTTTTATTGCTGTTTATTATGCTCAAGTCAAAATGAGTTATTGCCCTTCCCAAACCTTTTGGTCTTGTAGATTTGTCTGTTATTCCTGTAAGAATTTTAAGTAAAAATGTCTTTTCCTTGTTTAATAATATAAAAATTTTATCAAAGGATATAGGACAATCTAAGAAATGATTGAATATCAGTAAATATGTGAATGAAATTGAAGTTCTCAAGGCATTCAAAGGTTATGAAATTTACATCATAGTATAGTTGTAAGATATAAGCAGAAAATATTCCTATCCTATTCCAGATGAGGAAATCCACACATTAAAGTATGAATAATATCCCGACAATACAACATGATACATAATAATACCTGAATTTGGACTTATTCCTCCAAATATCTGGACAAATAAGCTTTAACTAATATGCTGCCCAATCTCTACTAAGCCTTAAGTCTCTAAGAATATGACTTTCTTTTAAATTTAGTATTAGGCATTGTTGGTAGCAGACATTGTTGAAATTCAGTTCCTAGGCTTGTTTGTATGTTTGTCCTTAAGCAGTGATATACTTACTAATATCCACAATATACTCAGTACATGAGAGTTTGGTGCTCATGGCTGTAGTTAGGCCAGTGTCTATTACTTCCAGTCATTATGAAATATACTTCAGTTTTCTTTGGTATATCCATAAATATTATTATCATGTTTGACTTATTTTATGACATAGAGAAAATTATGAATGCAATTAAAATATCTGCAATATTTAAGTATCCTTCCAAAATAGTTAAGGGTATTTGTGTAAAATATTTTATGTGTGAATTTTGGACAGACTAAAGTGAATCAACTAAATGAGTAGAAATTTCTTAGCATGAGTTATTGTTAATATTTTCTCACAAATACATTCATCCTTTTTGAATTATTAACAAATGTATTTCAATAAAGAAATAAGATTTGAAAATATTATCTTCTACTTACACATTCTTTGGTAGCTATAGGGTAGATATGACTGTATTATTTCATTTTTGAATATGTTTTCAGTATTTATAAACAAAGAACTTTTCTTTAAAACTGAGCACTCTCTACTTACTACTAATTTTGAAGCTAATACGTAAAATTGTAGTAGATTTCTGTAGTACTTCATGATTCAAAATTACCTTAGCTAAAGAATTATAATTGAAGTTTTATAATTATTTTAAGCTTTATTGTTGTTGGCTGTTCTTTTGTTTTGTTTTCTCTTTTGGGGAAGCCTACCATTCAGCTCTCAAATAATCACACATGGAGGTTTATGATTATTTATAAATGCTAGGCCTTACCTTGGCTTGTTTCTTGCCAGTTTTTCTTAACTTTAAATTATCCCATCTACCTTTGCCTCTGGAATTATCCCCTTCTCTAACTTCTGTAAACCTTACTTTCACTCTTACTCTGTGGCTGGGTGGTTGACCCCTTCTTTTCTTGCTCCTTGATCTCTCTTGTTCCTTCTTCCTTTTCTCCCAGATTTCTTATTCTGTTTATTCCCTCTGCCTGCCAGCCCTGCCTATCCTTTCTCCTGACTGCTGCTGACCACTCTGATCTTTATTAGACAATCAGGTGTTTTACACAAGCACAGTAACACAGCTTCACAGAGTTAAACAAACTCAATTTAAAGGAAAGCATCAGATCTTTGCATCATTAAAACAAATGTTCCATGGCATAAACAATATTATCACATCTTAAAATAATATTCTGCAACACTTTATTTTCCATGTGAACCAAATATTATCAGAGGTTATATAAGTGGCACAGCGTCCTTTCCAAAGCAATGCAAGATCATTGTTTTATGTTTTTGAAAGGTGCCATATTTTCAATGAAGTGAAGGTAAACAAGTATCATTGGGGGAGTGAGAGAAAAGGTGCTTATCATGATTTCAAATGATATGGTTATATTATGAAACTTGAAGTTGTGTAATTATTTCATATTTAATGTTTTAAGGCATTCAACATAGTTTTGTATATAATACATGTTTTATTTGCCTTGTTCCTATTCCCTTTGAAAGAAATCTAATTTTTGTGAGTATAAAATATGTGGGTTTATTTTCCCAATGATGATTATAGTGATTAAGTTTATTTTCTTCTGAGATATCAAGAGAGATATTATAGTAATTTTCAGTTGCAGAAATATCTGCTAAATCTTATGTCATTGCTTATCACATAACAGGCTGCAATAATCAGGAAAAGCGAAGTAATATTTTTGTATTTTTAATTCATGTGTTAACCCTAGACTAGCAAACTAGAAGAGGGGTAATATTTTCACAATGAACTTGACTGTGCATTTTCTGACTAGTGAAGATCATGTAGTCCAGAGTAACGGTGATCCACTATTCTCTTGTTCTATCTGTCTCAATAAATGTATACACTCCTTGAAAATGATTGACATGTAGGTAGAATATGTTACTTGAAATTTAATAAAATAAATATACTATATACCTGAAGACCAACACTGTGAAACTTCAAAAGAAAGCATTGTATGACATAGTAGAGGCCTGTGCTCAGGCTGGTATCCTCAGATCAAGTAAGACAGTCTAGTAAGACTCTTAAAATTCATTCTAAACAGGCACCAAGACACACCTCACCTAGAAATACATTATTTTCAGGAGAATTTGAAAGATTGTAGCTGGAGTTTTTCTCCAATCCTGCCTGGCCTATGGTCAGGACAAATCTCTCTCACCGACCAGTCCTGCAGCTGCTCAGACCCAACCAAGTAAACACACAGAGACTTATATTTCTTATAAACTGTATGGCCATGGCAGGCTTCTTACTAACTATTCTTATATCTTAAATCAACCTATTTCTATCAATCTATAAGTTGCTACATGGCTTGTGGCTTACTGGTATCTTAACATCTTCACATGGCAGTGGCTGTTAGTGTCTCTCTGCCTCAGCCTTCCACTTCCCAGAATTCTCTTCTCTGTTTGTCCTGCCTATATTTCCTGGCTGGCTACTGGCCAATCAGCATTTTATTTATTCAGAGTGATATCCACAGCAAAGGAAAAAGTACCAAAAAAGCTCATTTCTGACCCTTGTCTTGACATGTATCAACAACAATATTTTGACAACTCAGTTTCCACTTTTAGAAAAATAAAACAAACAACAACAACAACAACAAAACAACAACTGAAGTTTCCCTTAGCTGACCTTAAAACTTCAGCTAAAGTGACATTTAAAATTGCCTTTCCTGGCATGCCAGCAGCACTTAGACCTGGCATCTCTCCCATTGTTTCCATGTCCTTTTCTGCTTCCAAACTGTGGTGTGTCCATTCTGTACCTTTCCTGTCAGCATCTTGCAAGTTGCAAGTGGCCATGGTGCCTCTTTCTCCCAATAAGAAGCAAAAGCAAACTTTTTCACAATTGAAAATTATATTTACTAAAAGAATGACTGACCACTATCTGCTCTTAAGCTCTGAAAATCTCAAAGCTTATGTGTATTGACACATACTTTTCTGCTAACTTTTAAAATCAGGCTATTCTATAACTTCATGCTCTACCGTTGGACAAGATTCTCTCACTGGCAGGTGTCTTCATGTTTGCTTAAGTGGGTTTTATGTGCTAAAATTCTGTAGCCAGATAAGCCTCATCAAATTATTTAGATGTCTTTAATTTTGAAAGAATGGATTTCTTTCAGTTGATAAGATAATACTTAGGATATATCCTGAGTCACAATCTTTACCTAAGTAGATAAAAAGAGAAGAAAAGATGGAGGTAAACAAACAAAAAGGAGATTCAATAAAGTTCCAGTTTGTGCCCTGCTTTTTCTCAAGTCGATGGCACTGTTTTGTCAACAGCTCCATCTGCAGACCAGGAATGGCCATGAATCTTGCTTAGTGATGATGTCACAAGGCCTGTGCTCTCAGCCTGCAGTTGTCTATTAAAATTTGATTTGAAAAGCAACACCTGAAGTCATCTTTTTCAAGTTAATTTTTTTTAGTCATGTCAGATTTTATATGATTTCTGAAATATAGCTTTAGGCTCTGATAATGGAAATTCCTAGAGAGAGGTGGCACAAAATAAAGGCCATCAAAGGAGCAGGATAAACCTCCCATTAGGTGTTTAGATAGGCACACAGAAAATTCATCTTCTCTTCTTTTCCTGGAAAGTTTTGGTTTATCTGGGAATTTTCCCCCATGAAGGCCGTTTCTAAGCTGTCATGATGGTTCAGCACTCTTTCTATCTTGACGTAAGAACAGGTCGGTTCCCACTGCCAAAGCCTCAGTCTTAGCTGTTTAAATAATATGTTCTCCTGACAGTAGCATCTGCAGTGACTCCACACTGAAGGAAAAGTTCATTGTGGCAAGGTGAGTTCAGCTCAGCCACACTTGAAAGTAGCTTTACTTGGAGGTCTGTATTTTTGGAACACTAGAGGGCTGTATAAGTCTTCTATGTTATTTATTTATTTTATTTATTTTTAAAACTTTTAAGGGTACTAAGTTTCTTGAGAAGATAGAGCTGGAATACAATTTAATTTAAAATGAAGTTTGAGCATTGTTAAAAGCAGACAGATTTAATCAGCATAACACCTCTCTAACTAGAAATATGTACACGTACACAATAAATGCATATATGTATGCATATATATAGTCTTACAAAATTTCATTTCATAGAATAATTAGTATAATTGAAAATCCTTATTAAACAAATCTGATGGTCTTCAATGGAAATGCACTTCAGATATAAAGAATCACATATTTTCCTACATGTAATATATTTACACAGTAGCATATTGACAGTATGAAATAAAACCAAAGTTATAGTGAAGTTGCTGTTATTGCAAACCTAAAATAGGTAAAAGCTGACAAAAATATTTTAAAAACATGCAAGTGCTATAAAACTGTAAGTTGTCTATATTATTGCTATTAATCATGCTTCCATGGTGTAATGATTTTCAGAGAATTGTTTTGCTAACAGTCGGGAACTGTGTTAGATTGCCAAACTCGGCACATTTGCTAAAACATTGATGCTAAACGAGAATGCAATAAAGTATAATCTTTATCAATTCTTGTTTGCCTCAGTGCTATCATGCATGAGCATTTCATTATAAAAGAATTATATATATATATACTTAAATTTTATTTTAAAAAAGTAGAAAAGCATGTTTATGTAAGTCATTGCACACATATTCTTAAAAGACCACTATTCAACCAAAATGAAAAAGATCAGAGTGCATGAGCAAAATGCATGTGATCCAAACAGTTTAATTATCATGATTTCAACCATGATGTGGAATAAGGTGTAACACCGATGGTACAGAAGAAGCATTAATTATTATTCATTTCTAATAAAAATATGATGATGGAACTAAGTCCATTCAGTCAGGAATATAAAGCAAGTGTCCAGTGGGTTGTAAAAGAAGCCTGGTGATTAAGGATGTTTTAACAGAAGAAAACATGAAGGAACTCATCAACAGAGCATTAAAACGGCTTCCTAACAAATGTGGCTAGTGATAGAAAAACGGGTTTTGATTTTGGTAACATGTTGAGATATTAAAACAATGAAAAGTTTCTTAGGAAAAAAGAAAGAACATGTCAGATAGAGGTAGAAAACAGCTACACTGAATTCCTAATTAAAAATTTCTAAATAAAGGTTTTGGGAAATTCTATACTCTCAGAACTATCCAAGTAGAAAATGGAAAGAAGATTAAGAATAGTTATTTAGCTATTTTTTACTTCTTTTTTTAAAAAAATCAAAGTAGATTATGTTTTCATACAATATATCCTGACCACAGTTTCTGCTCAATCCACTGTTCTCAGCTCCCCCATGCACCTTCCCCTCTTCCCCAGATGCACTCCTGCTCTGGTTCCCTTCAGAAAAGAGCAGCCTTCCAAGACAGGACAACTAAACCAGACAAAACAAGACAAGGCAAAAGCCCTCCTATGGAGGCTGTATGAGGCAACACAAGAGCAGGAAATGAGTCCAAGAGCAGGGAAAAGAATCATACACAACTGCTCCCACTTGAACGAGTCCCACAGAGACACCCAGCTAACAGCCATAACATACACAGAGGATATAGTCCAGACCAATGCACATTCTGAGCCAATATGAATCCTGCTTCACTTGATTCAGTGGGCCACTATACGAGTCCTCCATCCCTTCTGACTCCTACAGTCTTACCTACCACTTCCCCTATCCCATGGGGTTATCCGATCCCTGACAGGTGGGACCTGATGGAGATCTCCAATTTAGACTCTCTATCCACTTAATTATTGTAATGGGTCACTGCATGCGCTCCCATCTGCTACCAGAGGAATCTTCTCTGAGGACAACCGAACAAGACTTTTAAAAGAATAAATGTTTCAGAACGAAATAAAGCATACTGCAGTAAAGTCTAGTGTCCTTTGCCATGTCAATGACCACTTATTATATGGAAACATGGAGACTCATTTGATACTGACGAGCAACATAATATCAACATTAAGGAGTGTTAAAGTCTATATCACCTCATTTGGCTCAATTGTGTAACTATTTTCACCTAAACTATGACATTCATTGCTAAGCAAGGTGGGTCATGTAGGTAATATCTATCTGCATATGGAAAGCTGAGAGAAAAAGATTGCCAACCTGAGGCAAGCCTGAACTAAATAGTGAATTCCAGGTGAGCCTGTGCTACATAATGTGACTTCATTTCAAACATGCACATCTCCTACACATACTGGAAGTACTAGAAACTAAATTTTCAGATGTTAAGTATGAAGTTGTGAATGTCCAATGGAAAAAAGAGCAAACTAGGTACATATGTTGAGCTCTGTCTACAAGGAAGGATGGTGGAGTATGTGGAATGTACAAATCTGACAATATGCAAGCATCTGGTGATAGAGATAGCTACAGGAATTTTTTTTTCAGAAACTGGAAAGAAATACTTTGCTTAAAAAATAGAATAATGCTGTAGCAAAACTTACACAACAAAATAAACAAGAAAACTTCTGATACTATGAACATAAATTATTTTGAATAAAATGGTATGTGCTAAGTACTGTATTTTCAGGTACCAGAGGTTGAGTAATAGGATATAATCTAAACACTCTGACCTTGACTATTGAGCATCCCTCTCCTAGGGTTGCTAAAATTAGATCTTATGATCCTTCATATTCATCCACATTGTTTTCTAGAGTTTCTGGTCCCAGAAAGCATGGCTGTGCTGTCCTCAGTTAAACAATGTGTCACGGGTCATTGTCATTTACTTTGCACTTTTGCCAAGGGTAACTGATGCTTCTGTATGTGAAACACTGACCTCTTCATTCTGTGCAAAATGAGGAACCAGGCATTTTCTTCTGAGCAGCCATTTATAAAGAATTCCATTGCTCTGTGTTCTGCCTCCTTCTCACATTTAAGTATGGAAGCCACAATTAAAGCCTCCACAATCTGTGTTGTGGAGAATTCTCTCTAAACCATGTGATGTTCATTTTGCTGGTTCTATGTCCTGCCTGCCAGTATTGCCTTTAAGGAAGAGAATGGGGGCTTTATAGGAATAAAATCTTTTAAAAACTTTAATTGGTATTTTTGTTTGTTTTGTAAAATAATTACATGGTTTCCACCTTCTCCTACCTCCATCCAAATCTTACCATCTATTTCTTCTTTCTGTTTCCAATTCAGATTTTACTTTTTAAATTATATATATAGTATATATTCTTTATTTAATTAAATATTATATATTATATGAATATATTCCTAAGTATACTAATACAACCTGTTCTGTCTAATAATATTTGTATGAATATATTTTCAAGATTGACCATTTTATTTTTGGCTTAACAATGATGTTCTCTACCCTGGGAAAGACTTTTCCCTGTTCTCAGTGTTCCTCAATTGCCTGTAGTTCTTTGTCTAGGGTGGCGGCCCATTCTGCATTACCACATCTATTGGTGTTACTATTTTTCTGTTTATGTTTAAGCAGGTATGTTCATGAGGCTTTCTGGGTGTAGTCATTTACATTCCTAGGATAAACAGTCTCAATATGTATCCCCTGATCCCCAGTTCATACAATCTTTTTGGCATGTCTTCTACAATGAACCCTTGCACAAGCCTAGTGCTTATTAACAAATCATATACGTAGCAAATTGTTTCTTCAACAAGAAATGTATTAAAGAAGCAAGAATGAAGAAATGGTTATACAAACTCTGTGAACACTTATCTCCTCTTTTAAAAGCCAATCTGTATTTCCAGGGGTAAAGTATCATCTGTTTTAGCCAATGAATGTGTGATTATTGCACACATTTTGTTGAGTGTATCATTTGCCTGTTTTAGATAACCATGTTGTATACAAAATACAATATGGAATTAATAACATGTCAGTATGGTATTATACTAACCAGTAATCTCAATGGTGTTTGAGTTACGCATTGAGAAGTGTATGCAGGTTTAACAGAATGAAGTGTGAATTACACTTTAAACCTAGCCATTATTTTTTAATAATTAAAATATACACTTAATTCTTTAAGGTGGAACTAATTAAACCGATATTCTTCACCTATGACACACAGAGTGATTTTTTCATATAGACTTAATCAATGTGTGCTTTTTTAAAATAGATTGTTTCTACATATAATAGAGATTGAGACATAGAAGAGGATCTTTTCCATTTTTCTTTTTTATTTTAATTGAATTTTAGTAAGTTCATGCTTGCTTCTAGTCAAGACCCTATACCCCATCACAAATAACAGCATCTATTATACAAATCAGCAGAATTTCCTGAACAAAGCTTAGAATTAAATTCAAGTATGCAGTGTGCACATTGATAGTGAATTTCTTCCTTAGGGTAAAAACCTTGATTGTAATAACATCCTTAAAGTTCCAAAAGTAGATGAAGAAAGACAACATTTCACCAGCTCATGATTAGATGCACCTGACTGTGGATGTTGTAACAGGTCAATAAACAGTAATATTGCCTTTATTTTTAATAAAATTTTACCCAAACCACTTTGAGAAAATGGTGATCTATAGTAATTAATTGTTAAAATAAAGTACTAACAGTTGTATAAATTTAATAATTAAGATCTAAATTTTAATGTGTATTTAAGATACATTCCAGCTAAGTTTAGGAATGGGAAACTAAGTTTGCAAAAAATTATTGTCAAGGATTATGACCATATAGAAGCAATTTGGTCTGGGTCAACTCTAAATTCAAAATATAATATACAATTATATAAATTAAAAGAATCATGTTTTTATATTTTGCATAAAGTAAATAATAATTTGGTGAACAATGTTTATAACTCAATTTGTTTATATAATAAGTTGTGAATTTATGCCATAAGGATTAAAACTTAATTCATTCATATTAATATTTGTTCATATTATTATATTAAATATTATACTCATAAATGTCCTATTGTAAAAACCTAGGATTGCACTATAATAAACTCTATTCTACAGAGATTTTGATAACTTTAATCATTTTACTGGTTATTATTAAATAAAATGACTTCATAGTGTTTTATTATTTCAAACTGTGAAGAATATATGATACTACATTTTCTGAAAAGAATTAATGAAAATTTTGGTAAAGGTATTTCCTTCTATAACTCTTTAATGCATTTAGAATTAACAAGGCACAAAATCTTTAACAGATAAGTAGTAATACACATAGTGATTTTGTTAACACATGATTTTATAAATACATCAAATGAGTTTTTATACTTAAAATATAACTAGAAAATATACTCCTTTGTGAATGATTTAGGGCTATAAAAGGTTGTATTTAAATTTGGTAGATGGCTAAAATTTGTGTAGATAGCAACAATAGACAAATATATTTGGTTTAGCATTACCATATTGAGAAAGGAGATGTAGTTTAGGTTAAAGACTCATTTTACTAGCTCTAGATTTACTTTTGGGTTTTCAACTCAAAATCAATTACCTCCTTTTTATTCTGACTCAAGACTCTTTCTCTTCTAAGTCTGCTTTCCTATCTGTAACAGTCAAACATGGACACCTATATGACATGGTTGGGGTGAGGATAAATGAAGTGGATGTGAAAAACTGTGTCTGCCAACATCGAGCGTGGCAGGTGTTATTCTCCAGATAAGGCTGAGAGCATCCAATGGGCTGGAGCAGACAGTTGACACGGGAGCAAAAGGAGAGTGTGATCCCTGTGGTGTGTGCTGGGTATGGAGGATGGGCACTGGGAACATTTGAAATTCTCTCAGTTTTTTTCTGTAACTAATGCCTGTTTGTTTTTGAAGCCAATGTGGTATTAGATAACTCCATTGAGGGCAACAACTAATGAATGTTGACAAGCATGACTTGTCAGCTAAGCCATGTAAATTGACAGCGTGCATCTAGGCTAAACTGGTGTTAGACAGATAGTTTATAAGTGCCTCTAGGTAAAAGGGGAGTAAAATATAAAAGAGGAAACACCAAAGGGAAATGTCTTTTAGGCAGGTCATCACCACTGAAGCCTCCTTGATTGTGGCTTTATAAGCCACCCACCTTCTGTGTCATAACAGGCTGTAACAATGTATTTCAATGACAACCACCATTGCAAGTAGATTTAACAAGACAGTCCTCCCTAGAGGCACTATAAAATGTTTCTGGCAAACCTTTACCATTTGTTTCTAACCACTCTGTGGACTAATAAAAGCCAGCAAAAGCAAGAAATAGGGCGGCAATGCCATTCTCTCTGCAGCTGTTCATGGAAGACCATGATTTCCTCTGCACCTGAGATGTGTGACCACACAGAGTCATTTTTCAAACTGCCTGTGGAAACGGAATAGATCCCAGTGCCACCAATTGCTTTCAAAGCTTCAACTCTGATTCAGCTTTGAAAGTAATTAGATAAAGAAAATTAATTCCAGTTGGGAACACATAAAACGTTTCATTTGGAAACTAACATGAATAAAATTATAACTATGGTAAATATACAATATGAAAATCTAAAATTACAATACATTCTGACTTTAATATTTCCATACAAATTAATGTTTTGTTAACTCTCTGTAATGTATGAAATTGCCAGGAGACAACACAACAATCAGAATGGAACATGCTCTTTTTGTACGTAGCCTTTGGGCAAATTCAAACTCTGAGATTGAGGTAGAAAGAGGGAAATGTGCAAAGAAAGGCTGAAATAACACATTGGAGATAGCTCATTTGGGCATTCTATGCTTCTTTCTTTATTTATCTCTCTCTCTGTCTTTCTCTCTCATCTATCTATCTCTAAGTTAGAGATGATAAGTATGGGTAAAACTGAGATAATTCAGATAAAATGTAGATAAAGATGTAGACATGTAGACGTCAAGTTACAAGTATCATCCTAAGGGATCAAAATTCTTCAAAACACAAAAATCTTCAATGCTATATAGTGATGCCCCCTCCCAAAGGCATGGATACATAAGTGACTACATCATATTTGTATTCCAGTAAAATTTTATTTGGTAGGAATGATTAGAAAAAAAACCTCTACTAAGATTCAACAGTGAAACAATAAGGAGAAAAATCAACCTAGGAATATTAATAAAGGTTTTTGGTCTATGAATCATACAAACTTTGTGTTCAGACCCTGTAACTATCAAGAGATTAATGATCATGAAACAGAAGGATCATAGCAATAAAAATTGAAACAAAAGAATTTTGTGAATATACATGCACATGTTTATCGGTACATATATATTTCTAAATAAATGTATGGTATTCATACTAAATATGTTGATACTTAGACTTATCTTGAGTGTAACTTCACAGATATTCATAAAGCAACTCTTACATGATGTTCAGGGTTCTTCTAATGTATAGTGAAGTGTGTTTATTGTGAAATGAAGATGGATGAATGTTTACCTGTCAATAGCTGAGTTGATGTTAGGAGAAAAGTCAGCATTCTGTGAAGTCAGTACCTTTGTAGCAGGTGTATCAATGAAAGGTTCTATGTAAGGAGGCTTGAAGAGAAGCAGAAGGCAGATAGGCAGAGCTGAGGGAAAAGAGAGTTCTCCAAAGCATAGCCAGGCAAAAATCCTTTATCACTGGGCAATGTGATCTGTTCACAAAACAAACAGAATCCAATGGCTCTATGGGTTCCATATGACAAAAATGATATAATCCTCAAAAGCAGCTCAGAAGTAGGTATACAAAGGCTCCTTAAGTCATCAGGGTTATTTGAAAAACTGGATTAGACCAAGTTAATTTCCATTTGTTAAAAGAAGCATTTACATTGTTCTAAACAAATAATTTTCCCAAAACATAATGCTTCTGTTTAAAAATGAAAATCAAACCTTAGAATTCATGCTTGGCATATGCTATCTAGAAATAAGAGAGCTCGAAATAACACATTGGATTATTTAATCAAATACACACACAGCATACTTGGATAGATGACATTTGTTACATGTTTATGCAGGGTGTGGGGGACAGTTTGGATTCAGAAGCTTGAGACATCTGCTTTACATTTCTGATGCAAATCCAGCCGTTGATCATTGAAGAATGAAACAGAATTCATTTAGAACTGAATATAACCCTCTGTCTGTAGACTTGTGTTTGTAACAGCCTATGAATACCTTTGTTTCTGATTGTAATGAGGAGCTAAAGGTACATCATGAGCTATATTCAAAGTGTCTTTGGAATACATATTTTTTCTAGAGTAACATTTCAAAGGATGTAAACATTTTCGAACATTTTACTAAAACAAAAACAAAAACAAAAAGACACACAACTCACAAATTGTTTCCACTGAACTATCAATACTTTATTAAAGGAAGTGTAGTAAATAAAAACTAAACATTTATCAAAAATTAGAAGTCATTGTATTGCGTCCTGCATGGCTTGCTGCTGGAAACACTAGCTGTACCTGAAGGGAAATGAAGAAAGTGTAGACACAGAACACATACAGAGAAGCCAGAATGTGGCAGCCTATGCTTGCTCTAAGGGAGCAGGACCAATTATTCACCACAACCTGGACATGAGGGCTTATTTCTTAGAGCACAAAGTGTGTGTGTGTGTGTGTGTGTGTGTGTGTGTGTGTGTGTCCGCGCGCGCGCACTGGGTTGGGGAGTTTACTCTAGGTATAAGGTGCCTGTAGGGAGCTTCTCAGTCTCAGGTTACAGTCACCCAGAAGAATGCTGTGGTTGCTGGTTTTGGCATTAGCTGATCATAAGAACTCATAGTTGCACACATTGTAAATACTTGCACGAGGAAAGAGGAAGACTGCCATTTCTGATGGGGCTGAGTCATTGCAGTTCTCCACATGACAGTGCCTAGGTCAAAGATAAATATTTACTCGGGTTTCATTCACTACTTAAACATTCACTCAGAGCATCCATACTGCCCCACACAGTTACTCAAATGACAAGGTGTAATAATAAGAGCTTCACTGATAAGTAAGTGTTTCACATATAAAATATAAAAACATTCTGAAGCTAGGGATTAAAATCCAAAGAAATTCCTTATTTTCAATATTTATTGTATAAAAGAATATTTACTGTAATATAAATTTTGTTTGCTAATTTTGCTTTTTTCTTCTTCCCAGTGAAAGATATTGAATGACAGAGTATCTAAACAGATATATTTAATCTCATATTTTTTTGGTTGTATGACTTAATTTTTTTCTGATTTTGTACTTCGGGAAGTTTATTTTGTTCATATGTATTCTGCATTATTTCTATTTGGCAATGGTCCTTTAGTTCATGTAGAAAGTTACAAAATTATATCATTCAACTTATCAACAAAAGAAATTATAATTAAGAGTTTTATTTTATTTTATAACAGTAACCCATGGATGAAGACAAGGGTATAGAATTTATTCCATCTTGTCCAAAAATCTATTATGAAATGGATAACTTTTACAGAGACCATGTTTTAAAAAAGAAACACATGTGGTGCACTTAATAATAATTATGATAAAAAAGTAGGGCTGAGAGATGAGTCAGCAGCTCATGGTGCATGCTGCTCTTCTACAGGACCCAGGTTTGGTTCCTGCAACCATGTTTGAAGCTCACACCTGCCCATAACTCCATTTCCAGCACATTGACACACTTTTCTAGCCTTTGAGAGTACTAGAACTCATAAAGTACAAATAAACTCTTATGTGTACACAGACATAAAAATACATAAATAACTCTAAAAGTAAATTGGAAAAAAAATGTGCATGCTAACCCACCACCTAAAACCATTCAGGGTCTGCTAGATATTAACTGTGGTGTTCATATAACAGGCAGTAAAATTAGTTGATGGATTGATTTCATTCTCAACTGGCAAGATCTCATTAATCTCTGTCTCTCCTCAGTGAAAAGAAACTTTTTAAATTACCAATAAACAGAATGGTCATTAATTACAAAGCGAGAAAACACAGAATCAGCATCTGTGTATCTGTGATGGTTTCTTTTGCTCTCTGTCACACTGATGCAGACGAAACTAAAGTGGTCATTGATGACAGCAAGTGCTGAAAAGTGCTCTGGACAGAGTTGGTCCTCCTAAACATTTACCAAATAAGGTTTGGCTTTCAGAAATGCATAGACTGTATCTTACATAGAGAAATAACTAGGGAAAAGTATAAACCAGAGTTAGGTTAATAAGATTCTGTTGTAGTATGAAGATGTAAAAAGAAAAGGCAATTTAATTTGATGTTTTATTCCATGAATCATCTGCCTTTAGTTAAGTAGAATTTTCAGAAGATCATTTAATTAGATGCATTCGAGACATTGCTATGTATCAGGTGAGCTAATTTCCAAAAGCATTTGCATATAAAAATTATAGAAATTGTTCTTTTCAGCATTGGAAAGAAATCTATGAGTATTATAACACTGAAAGTAATTACATCTTTATATTTCAAGATAACATATTTAAATAATCTGTTAGGGATTTAGTTTTCAAATTAAATTACTGTAACATTAACATTGCTGTATTCATACAAAAATGAGAGTATCAGATACTTCAATTCTATTCCAAATCTTTTCTCCTATTCGTCTTTCAGGGAAATACAATGATAATTTTGAACAAAAGAATTAAACCCACATGAGCAGGTTATATTGAGTTCATAGAATATGGTAGTCTTTAGCCTAAAAGCTTTCTGAAGCCCATTATTGAATCCTTTGCTTCTGTTTGCATATGTATGTATCTATCAATGCATATATCATTACATTGTTCTAAATTCAACTGGGGCCAAACTTTTCAAGTATCCAATTTCACCTGGCTGTCATAGTAATTTTGGTAATTGTATCATGGTATAACAAGCAATATCATACATTATCACAATTACTGGAAATGTGGATTGGTTATATATAAAAATTGTTAATATAAAGGTTTTTTTTTTTCAAATTCTGAATAGCTATTACAATCTAAAACTGAGAAAATACTAGGAAGTAACAATGAACTACAAGGTGAATTTGATCAGTCTGTAATCCTATATCTGAGTGTTCATGGTGGGTGGGCTAAATAGAATCCAAACCTTCCCAACTGTTTAAATTTCAGTTTGAATGTACATCCAGTTTCCCACAGTTTGATGCTAGGCCAATGTCTTTCTATCTTTGTAAACTGGTGAGGTGCCTTCGCATTCTTGATAGAAAAACCTCGATTTTTTGTGACTACATTTACAGATTAATTTATAATAAGTAAGTAAAGTAACCAGTTGGAATGGAGTCATTAGTGAAATAAGCTGGGAATAAGACCCACATCATGTTGGTTATCATAAGATCTCCTGTGTAAACATGAAAGCACATGAACACATATAAGCAGAGTGAAATGTCCTCTTGGATCATGTACTGACTGGCACAAAGAACAGTTTACAAACTCTATTTTAAGTGTTCTAGGATATTATTCTATTAATTTTGAGCCAGACAGGGAGACTGTTCATTTGTACATAGCTGATGCTTTCAAAATACACACATATTTAATAATTTTATGTGTATATGTATACATGGATTATGTATGTGCACCATATGTAGACAAGAACCCATAGAGATTAGAATAAGATCCCAAGAATTAGAGTATTCGGTAATGATCAGTCACTATGTGGGTTATAGGAAGTGAATCTTTGATCTCTGCAAGATTAATAATGTTTTTAACTCCTGATCATCTCTCCAGCATCCATGATGCAATTTTTTTTATTGATACTATGACCTTAATATAAAACTCACAAAAGCATGTAATATGTAGACCCTAGAGAATCTGTCTCTTTGTACATGTGAATGTATTCATACTTATTGTCATGTTTAAATTACATGACTGTGTATCAGGCTGGTAACTACATCAAATCCCTATATACAGCAGAGTCCAAATTGTAATAAAATATTTCCCACATTCTGATTTCTAATACAGTAACTTACACTAATTTCTTCATAAACAGTATTTCTTTTATGATATACCTATGCTAATTAAAGGGAATCTTATCAGGATTGGTGATATGAAAAAGATGCCCTTTCATATGTGTTCTTGAGTTTGACTTTGCTGATTAATAGCCCTTTCATTTCACACTTAAATTTATTATTCATATGTAGGACATATTTGAAATTGTAACCAAAATAAATGTTTATAAATATTATTCTACCTCTACAAAAAGAGCTCATATATACAAATATATTTATATTTATATATTTATGTATGGTAATGAATAAATGATTTCTGTATAAGTCATAGTTATTTTGATTCAATTTTGGTTCATGAATTTAAATTAGCACCCAATTTTGAAGAGTGCTCTATTAGTAGAATATTGTATATAACACTTACATGCTGTAGATCTATGTGTTTCTAAAATCCATTTCAATAATTGCATTATAAACATTTGTATACTTTCCCTGACTATCGATTCACAGTAAAAAGAAAAATAATATAGTGATGTTTTATTTGTATTGAAATGTGATTTTATTTGAATGTCAATAAAGTTGCCTTGAGATCAGAGCAAGCCGGAGCAGAAGCTGAGCAGTAGTGGGGCATGCCTTTAATCCCAGCACTTGGGAGGCAGAGCTAGGCAGATCTTTGTGTGTTCAAGGACACAGCCAGTATGGCAGACACATGCCTTTAATCTCAATACCAACCATAGAAGACCTGGAGGTCTGTACAAACAGGCAGTGACAAGGAGGTCATGTGGCTGTGTTTACAACCAATGAGAGAGGAGAACACAATGTTTTTAAATAGACAGGACACAGAGAAGTAGGTCTCTTGCAGAGAGGAAGAACCAACCACAGAAGCAGTGAAGGGTAAGGTTTTCCACTCTTGCTCTGACCTCGTGGTTTTTAACTCTGCAATCGGTTCTGTGTTTCTTATTTAACAAGCTGGATACATCTACATTTGGCGCCCAACTTGGGGCCCGAACCCACGACCCTGAGATTAAGAGTCTCATGCTCTACTGACTGAGCTAACTATAATTATTAATAATATTGAAATTATTTTTAAACAAATGTTAAAAATTAAAGAAGCATTTTAAGGAAACCAAAGACCTGGTGGAATTTCTCACCAGGAAAAGATGCTTGCCTCCAAGCCTATGGGGCTTTAAATTTTCCCAGATTATATGTAATTACAGAGTGAAATTATTTCTAAAACTTGGAATATGAACTCCAAACACTGCAATTACAATGCACACACATACACACAAATATATACTATTAGGAAACAGATTATCACTAAGGTGAAATATTAAATAAATAACTTAAATGTCTCTACTTTTACACATGATGACTACCAACTTTTAGACATTCTTAACATGTTTATATACCTTTTAATGCAACTTATTATCCTATACTGAAAATAGTAGAGCTCTTCTTTATAGACTGTAAAAAAAATAAAAAAAACTATTGACAGGTAGCTTTTTATAAGTTGACATTGACAAGCATTTCTTCTCATTTCAAGATACTTCAAATGAATTTCCCATTGATTAGAAAACATTTGTAAGAATTCTATTATCTTAAAATTGCAGTCTGGGCATTGTGTTTATGTTTCTTTTCTTTTTAAAATTGCTTTATAGAGAAGTTAAGATGACAGGTATCCTTATGGCCACTACCCTTTAATGATTTTTTTTTTACCATAGGCAATCCATTAACCTTCAAGGCATTTCTGTATCACTATGTATAGCTTCTCAAGTTTGATCTATAAGAACTTTTAATCCACATACATACCATACTTTGAGGAGTTTAAAAATTAATGAATATTGACACATAAGTAGATGTTAAATTCCTTATAAGAGAAAGAAGGATAATCATCAAAATTATTTCAGGTTTGCTAGCTGCATTGACAATTTTATAGAAAATACCATTTCTGAAAATTGAAGGTCTGTAGTTTTATGCCTCTACCACTTAGAAAAACATATTATAAGAACTAAACAAGTATGCTTAACAACTACTGAATGAGAGCCAGCTACTTATATTCAAGCACTAAAATGGCATGAAAATGACATAATTCTGTGCAGATTCTCCTTAACCAATTATGACCCGTATGTTCTTAGACACATGTATAACCTTTGTAAAAACTTCAATGTTTTAAAGATAGATTTTGCAACTTAAGAATTATGAGCATGATTGTTGAACAAGCATGCCTAACTCGTTTTTGAAGTATTTGTAGTGCTTTAAGCAATTCATTGGTATTGATTTAAAACAAAACATATGATTCATCATATTGAAGAGAATTTCAGTGTATGGGATGGATCAGTGGATAAAGGTGCTTGATGACAAATCTTACTATCTAGTTGAATTTGATCCCTGGGTCCTACTGTACAGATGGAGTGAACTGAGTCCTGCAAGCTGTCTTCTGATATCTACACACATGCTGTGGCTTGCCTCAACATACATACATACATACATACATACATACATACATACATACTTACACACATACATACTTATAGTTTAGACATTTTAAAGCCATTTCCTTTTGAAACTACATAATGTGTTACCAGTGAACAGTAGTAATTTTAATTCTTCTTCAGAAGATATAGTATTCAATGAGTCCAGCTGAAATACAAAGTAAATTGATTTCCATTATTCTTCAAACCTACTGTGCTAGGGTGAAAGTCACCTGGGAAGTCAAGCAATCCATCATGAGGTGAGAGATATTAAAACAGGGAATTTTCATGAAGTTCATGAATATTAAGGAATAATAAATAGCATACAGACTGACAGAGATAGCTGCTCCTTGAAAATTTGGAACTGAAACGTAGCATATTTCTAAAGCTTTAAATTGTCTAGATGCACTTCTAAGTTTTCCTAAGACGTATGTGGAGAGTGGCAGGGAATAATTGGGATGACTCTTTTATGTTTAAATTTCTTAATATAGTGCCAAGATTAAGACCAATGTTTTACTTGGGGTACATATTATTAAAAAATACAAGAAATTAAGTTTCTATATTCAAAATTATGGAAGTATACATAAGGTACTTTACAGAAGAATGTGAATATTTTGTTGCTGAAACTATAAAGAAATGTCTTTACCATTTGGTTCTTACCATTTGGTAGAAAGATGAGAAATTAAGGTATTTAGACTATTAAGTCACTTCTAAACTCTAGGCTAGATGATTTAATTTTCCCCACTCACTAGACATAGTAGATGTCATGATCACTATGTCAGTGGAAATGTACCCAAGGCAAATTTCAGTTAAGTTGCTGTTTCCTACAACATGTTAGTTATCTTAATTGAGGAATGAAAATTTCATCTTGGGATTATTTTGGTCATGAATATAGACCAACATCTAAATTGAGCCTGTTTACTACTCTACTTTGCAAGAGTTGAACAGTGTCTGTGATACAAGTATGTGATGCTCAGACATACTTCCAGATAAAACACCCATACACATAAAATTAAAAAAAAAATAGAATTAAAGGAATAGACAAGTCACAAAAGATTTCTCAGTACAATTCTTTGCAAAGTCTTTGAATTTACCAGTCTGAAAGATAGATTTGCATTCATTATTTATATTTAAAATATTATTCAATGTTACGTGCTAGTGATTTTTACAGTTTCATGGACAAAAATTAAACCAGGAATAAAGACACAACCCTTAATCTTCTAAAAAAAAAAAAACTCAGTTCAAATAAGTATGGTGGTTTCTCAGAAAATTGGAAATCAATCTCCCTCAAGACCCAGCTATACCACTCTTGGGCATATACCCAAGGAATACTCAGTCATACCACAATGACACATGTTCAAATATGTTCATAGCAGCATTATTTGTAATAGCCAGAACCCGGAAATAACTTAGATGTCCATCAACTGAAGAATGGATAAAGAAAACGTGGTACATATACACAATGGAGTACTATGCAGTAGAGAAAAAAAAGGACATCATGAATTTTTCAGGCAAATAAATGCAACTGGAAAATATCATCCTGAGTGAGGATGATTCAGAAGGAAAAACATGGTATATACCCACTCATAAGTGGATACTAGATATAAAACAACAGGTTATCAGGTAACAATCCACAACTCCAGAGAAGCTAACTAACAGGGAAGACCCAAAGAGGGATGCATGGATCACCCTGAAGGGGAAATAATTGAGATCTCCCTGAGTAAACTGGAGATGAGAGGTGGGCAATGGAGGATAGGGAATAGGGAATGAGAACAAAAGGGAATGGGATGGTAAAACTGGAACAGGGAGGGAAGGGGAAGTAATGAGAGAGATACCATGATAGAGAGAGACATCATGGGGATAGAGAAAAGCCTGGTGCTAAGGAAGTTGCCAGGAATCCCCAAGGATGACCCCAGCCTGGGCTACTAGCAATAGTGGAGATGGTGTCTGAACTGAACTGGCTTGCCCCAGTGATCAGATTGGTGAATACCCTAACTGTCAACACAGAACTTTTCTCCAATGACTAATGGAAGCAGATGCAGAGATCCACACACAATCACTAGATAGAGCTCCAGGGGTACAGTCAAAGAGAGAAGAGGGATTCTATGAGCAAGTGCATCAGAATCATGATGGGGAAACATGCAGAGATGACCAAAGCAAATTAGTGGGAATTCTTGAAAATTGGATCAGTGGCTGTGGAGCTTGCTTGGGAGGCCCCCTAGCAATAGGATCAGAATCCATCTCTGGTGAATGAGCAGGCTTTTTTGAGCCTACTACTTATGATGGGACACCTCGTGCATTCTTGAGGCAGGGAGAAGGTCTTGGACTTGCCTCTACTGGAAGTGCTTCCCCATGGGAGGCCTTGCCTTCTTGTGGGAGGGAATGGTGGAAGGGTTGGGAGGGGAGGCTGGGGGGGAAGGAGGAGGGAAGAGGGGGAGCTATGATTGATGTGTAAAATGAATGAAAAAATTTTCTTAAAATAAAGCATAGTTCATTGTCATCTGTGGTTAATGAATTGTACTCTTTAGTTTGTGGAAAGACACAATCTACAAAAAGCAAAAATACCATTTGCTTTCTTAAAATACTTTCCTATATTTACTGATAAAGATGCATAAGAAAGAGTTTGACTTTTTTATTCTCATTGATCCCTATATAGTTTCCTGGGATAATGCTACACAAGCCTGCAAAAGAAGAATGGAATATTAATGATATAATTAAATCAGGAAAGAGTTAAATTTAGGATTATCAAGTCTGATTGAAAACTAAATATAATTTTAGAAGTTGTTAGAAAGTTTGATAATGTTTAATGTTACTTAGGCTTACTCCTTTGAAAGCATAAATTTACATTTTATATCTAAACTCAATCTAGGTTTTATGTCTTCATAATAGGATATTTGTTTGAGTTTTTAATGTAATGTTTAGAGTATCTTAGAGAAATCAAATGAATACTAATGAAATAAAACAGAATTATATTAGAGACAAATATTTGTTTTACTGGCTAATTAAATTAAACTCAAATACTAACATTTGTGGTGAAGTATATGAGGTAAATACTGATCTCTCTGTTCTAATCCTTGAAGATAATTATATTTCTTTGATACCGCCAATATTTAATGACAAGTTTTTACATTCAATTTTCATATATATATTCCACTTAAAGGCTTTTCTTGGCTGTTGAATTTTGTTAAATAGCAGAGTTAATGTCATCATTTCGGTGTCCATTTCTTTTACTTTGAAATTCTACTACTAGTTTCCTGATACAGTCATTCCTTTCTCAAGATGTGCCGTGGAAACTACTTCTGCACTCTCCTATTCTGTCAGTGTTCTTGGTAAATAGTTATTTTGAGTTAGTACCAGAGTTCAGCAGAATGTGTTTTTAAAGCTGAACCAGAATATAGTGATACTGGATACGTTATTGGACTATTTTATTTTAGAGAATTCATATATTATAGATACATTTTAAGATTCATAACCAACCTAAAATTGCTATATACATTTTGAAACTGTTATATTGTTGATAATCCTTATATTATACATCAGGATAGAGGATGGTGAAATCTATCTTGTTATAACTTGTCTGATAATCATAAATAAACCTTTTATATTTATGTTTAATTTTATATATTTACATATAAAAATGAACATAGTATCTCAAAATTATAGGCCTGGTATTAGTCTTAAATTATATTGATGTAATAGAATTATTTCTTCAATTTTATAGTTAAATCATATCCAGACAACAATTTAAATGCTATTTTAAATAAATAAATAAATACTAAATATTGAATGCTATTAATTGACAATATTGAGATACTTGGCCTATGTATTGACTTTAGTGATTCAAGTTAATAATCAATAGTGTGTTGGTCTCCTATATTTTCTCTAACAATGCATTAAAAGTGGACATCTTAAGCAGCAGAATTTGATGTTTCCATGCTTCTCAAGACAGGCATCAGTAATGAAAGTGTCTTCAGGCTTGCCTCTTTCTCAAAGCTATGTAGAACAATAAGTTTCATCTCTCTTTCCCAGCTACTGATAGCCTAGAGAATTGTTTGTTTATAGGTGGTATTGGCTCTGTGGGTTCAAATCATTGCCACTCTGTGTATTTCTCCATTGATGTCAGTCCATGAACCCAAATTTCCCACTTTTTCTGTGCACTATCTTATAATCGAAGAGCCTACCTTATGACCTTATTTGGAATTTATTAGCTATTAAGATATTAGGTAAAATATGCTTCAGCTTCAAGTATTTTTCTCCAAATTCTGTCCTCCTTGAATCTCCTTTAACTTAGTTCCTACCGTCTGTTGTAGGATATATAAATTATTCCATTATGTTTAGAAAATGTAGGTAATTTCAGATATGTGCATATGTCTGTAGGTAGTGATCGTGTATAGTATATTCATGTTTGTGTCCATATGCATGTCTAGGAGGATGTATGATGACACATATCCTGCTCTCTCATTTACCTTCTTATGCCCTTGGGACAGTCTCTCACTGAACCTAGAGCTAACTGTTTTCAACTAAGATGGCTAGAGACATCTGCAGCAATCCTCCTAGAATGCCAAATGCTTTCTTTCCTCACCCCTACAATACTGAGGCTACAGTCATAGAATATCACATAAGCTTTTGCAGTAATGTTGGAGAGCTAAACTCAGGAATAACATCGAGCAATAAATGCTCTTATTGAAAATACAACCATAGGTATGCATTTTCAAAGATAGTGTCCAATATTGTTTCTAGGTAATAACTAATATAGTGATATCCATACATATTCTGTACTATTTATAATAGAAGCCAAGTAGAAAACATAAAATAAAATAAATCTTAAAATATTATATTTTTCTATACTGTGGTCTAGATATGTGTTCCCCAAAGATTCATGATTTTGAAGTTTGGTTTGTAGCCTGTAAGATATTAGGAGATAGTTGAATCATCCACAGGGGCTATCTAGCATAGGGAAATTTGTTCAGAGAGCACATTTTGTTGATGGGATATTGACATGCAGACTATCTCTAGCTATCCACTTCATTCTCTTATGCAATAAGACATAATCTGCCATGCTCCATCTCAGACTCCCTGCTATGGTGATATATTGTATACCCCAATATATTGTGTGCACTGATAAACTTATCTGGGGATCAGAGGACAGAGCCAGCCACGAGATTAGACATAGAAGCCAGACAGTGGTGACACACACCCTTAATCCTATTGGAAGGTAGAGATATGTCTGGATCTCTGTGAGTTCAAGGCCACACTGGAAACACAGCCAGGCAGTGGTGGTACACACCTTTAATCACAGTACTGGGAAGCACACACACATCTTTAATCCCAGGAAGTGACATGTCTGGATGGAGAATGGTATATAAGGCGTGAGGAGACAGGAACTAAGCAGCAGTTCAACTGAGACCCTCAGGGGTGAGGACTCAGAGGCTTGCAGTCTGAGTATTCATGGAAACAGGATCAGCTGAGGAGCTGGCTAGGTGACGTTGGCTGTGGCTTGTTGTTTCTCTGATCTTTCAGCTTTCACCAAAATAACTGCCTCTGTTTATTATTATTATTATTATTATTATTATTATTATTATTATTTTATTATAAAACCATTTAGCATGTTACACCCTGCAAAGTGCTACCTCAACCCTGTGACCAAAGCAATAAGCCAACTGAGCATGGATGAAACCTCTGAAAATGTAAGCCAAAAAAAGGAAACAAAACAAAACAGGCATTCCTCATTATAAGCTGATAACCTTACATTATTGCTATGGAAAGCTCATGAACTCATCACCCTAAGTTTAATTTCCTCATTTGAAGATAAAACAAACAAAACATAACCTGGTAAGTTAGCTCTTTCTCAATATCAAGCTAAAGCAGATGATACTTTATGAGCATGGCTAATGATGAAAGTACGCAGATGACTCACGGTTAAGATGGGTCTTTGCTCTCTTCCATCCTGTGAAAGTGTGTGAGTTGATATAGCTCCAATTAGAACTGAGCCATTTCATACACCTGCCCCATGCTGTTGCTCTTGCCTTTGTTTACATTCCCTCATCCTCCATCACTGCTTGGCATTCTGAGATGGTGACAGGATGCTCAGGCTGCATGTTGGAAAACACTGCTGTAGTAATTCTGAGTACATTGACTCTATTTTTGTCAACCTGCACCATTCAAACATCTTCAGTTCTCTTCATTATTTATTGTTTTGTAGAACAATGACAGGATAGTTGCCTGTGTTATAAAGAAAAGAAAAAAAAAAAAGAGATGATAGAAGGCCACACTCTTCTCCAAGGACATGCAATTTAAGACAGAAGTTTCAGACATAAAACACAGTGGCTGTGATACTAGTTCCTTTCAGAGAAAACAACTTGAGTTTTCATTCTTGTTTTCAGTGGTTGAAAGCTCACTGCCACATATAATTTTAAGGATCAAATAGATGTGAATAAAAAGAAATGAATATCTACACAATGATTGTTTTTTTAAATTTTAAATCATTTACCAATTTAATTTTATCTCCATGGATGAAACATAAGAAACAAAGATCACAATATAACTTTAATGTCTAAGGATGAAGAAGTCTTGCATTTCTATGACAGATGTAGAATCACTGTTATCAGAGCTTTTCAAGTGAAAGCATGGGCCTTGGGATCACTAACAAGCTAGGCTAGGCCACCTGAACAGTCAACTAGTCAACTAATAGTAAGCATCCGTCAGGAGAGGAGAGAAGACAGGAGAAAAAAGAGGTTTCCTAGAGAACAAATTATTTTCATTAAATCCACTAAATCTACCTCAAAAGTTTGGTTTGTCAGCAGAAGTAGTCCCTAGCTGGTTCCTCCCAACACTCTACATTATTACTATCACTATATTTCATCAAGAAATTTCATCTTATTAGAAATTAATTGCTTAACCAAGAAAACTGGAAACCATGGTGCATTAAACTGAGTTAGTAAATAGAGCGATTCACTTAGGAATACCACATGAGTGGCAATAATAACATTGTTAACAGTATTGCAGAGTTCCAGGCCTTTAGTAAATAACATTTTATTGACTGATAATTGAGGTAGGATCTTCTGACACTTGAGCTCTTTAAGGATAAGAGTGGAGCAAGAAAAGGATGTTGAAAAAGCCTCAAAAATACTATTGCCTCCAGGTATTGGTGGCATATGACTTTCATCCCAGTACTTGGGAGACAGAGGCAGGCTTATCACTGTGAGTTCAAGGTTGGCCTGGTCTACAGAATGAGTTCTATGAGAGCTAGCCTACATGACAAAACCCCATCTTGAAAAACAAAACAAAAAATATGTTATTGCCTATCAATTTATTTAAAAGGCAACAAAAACCTGTAGGAGCCATACAAATGAATTATAACCATTTATTATAAGACATTTGCTGATGTTTTGGTTATGTATTTGTAACTCATTCAAATTCCTACAAAAGGAAAGGCAGAAAAAATATCTCCAAGTTTATTTTATTCAATAAGGCTGTTAGTAATTAAAGCTGTATAATCTCACTGAGACACAGAAAAGTGTGCTATTTAATTCCCAAACTCCTGAAGCTCATATCTGTTCAAATCATTCACCAGAATTTATTCATTGTGCTTATAGCACTGTAAAATTAGATGTACAAAGAAATATATAACTCTTTGTATTACTCTTGTTTATAAATCTTTAGAACAAGCTTACACTACATTTATTTAAAACTATACTTCAGGACCGTATTTGCACTTTATCCCAAATGCTTAGTTAATACTGCATAGACAGTTGCTTCTTATGATTCATTTACTTACAAGGCTGAATACAGATTATCTTCTGTTATATTCAGGAGATTTGATAATATATAATCCATTCACATGCACAATGCTGAATATATATTCTTTGTCACAGTTAAATTTTAAAGCTGGGGAAGGGTAATGGTGGTCTCTATAACAAAAAGAACAATATCAAACAATCACATGTATGTTTATAAAAACTATGACTTTATAATGGAGAGAAAATGTGTAAAATTTATTAAATAATAAAATACTGTAACTTAGAAGTTGAGGGTCTGTGACCCATGAGCTCTACTGAAGTCTACAGTCTCTCAAGATGTCTGTGTAGCTTAATTATGTATGTAATCTTTGCTTCTTCACAAGGGATTTCACTATGTTCACAAAAGGCATCCAGATGAAAAAAAATTAAGCTCAGTGTATACATCTTTGTTGAAAAATATTATGCCAATATATTTATAATTTCATTTTGGAGTATTTCATATAACATCAAGGTTTCTAAAAATAAAAGAACACTCAAATTCTACAGCACCATGTTTGTGAATACTGCATGCTTTGGGAAGAGCTCTGCTGAAGTAGACAAAGCCCATGTAAATGTCCTTGCTTATATGTAATGGAAAATTCTTTCTAGGCCTTCTTTTCTGCCTTTCACAGTGATCAAGCCAGCTAGTAAGTAAGGCGCAGGCATTTTTGTCTACTGTTAGATCCATTACACCACATCACAGTGTTTTAGGGTCCGTTTTTAAATCTTATTCTCTATCTGTCTTTGCTTAAGTAATTCTTTTCCTTTTTTAGGTAAATCAGCAAGAGTGAATTTTGAAAGTCCTAAACAGCTATATCTTGTGTGTGTGTGTGTATGTGTGTGTGTGTGTGTGTGTGTTTGTTTATAACTCAGAAATTAATATTATGTATATTATTTTCATATACACATTGATTTAAAATTTTACAAATGATAGACATAGATATAATGTGCTGCACACACACACACACACACACACACACACACACACACACACACACAAATTTCTTCAGGTACCTTAAAGGCATTACTTTGGCAGAAGTATTTGTAGTCATGCAGATCAAGCAGACAAACACATCTAGTGGGTGTTCCAGTGGAATTTTATTCTTAATGCATGGGGATCCTGTGTCATATTCTTAAGGATCACTGCTCAGCTTCACATTCTTACATGATTGGTTAGTGTTAATAACACACTTGAGAGGAAGAATTCAATACTTAGCAAGCAGCACATCTTTTGCACTTATTATGACTTCAAGAAGTATGGTTTAAAATGCTTTCTTATGCAGACTATTCCACTCAAATCTTTATTCTTGCTGCTCCAGAACCAAATAGTGATCAGAAGCTAGAAAAAAAAGCAACTTGTAGCTGACATGGGAGGGACCATATCTTTTCTTCCTAGCCATTGAATCTGAAGTTAGGAAGTCTCAAAGAGGTTAGACACACCATTTCCAAAAAGTAGGCTGATAGCAACATTGCCTGGGGGAAACGAGATTCTTCAAAGTTCAGAGAAAAAAAAACAACAACAAAAAAAACCTCTATTTTATTTTTTTTAATATGGAAATGATAATGGGAAACTTTATGATCAATGTGCCTAGGACAGCTTCTCAGATTACTGCACACTTTGATGACTGTCTAGCCTTCCACCATGTAAACTCTGGGAATCAGAGAGAAGTTTTGAAGATGGAAAAATGTAAGTGTCCTGAGTTCCTTCCCTTGTTTTATCTGGGCAAGCCTTTCAAACTACTTCCAAGAGGAAGCTTAAACTATCACATTACTTGTAGAACATAGTGTTGGTAGGGATCACTCGGATTATTTTTTTTTCCTAGCAAGTGTACAGATTAACTGGATATGGAGTTGAATTCTCTAATATAACATGTTAAATGTATGGACATGTGCTCAAAAAGTGTGATTACTTTGTGTCAAATGCTAGCATAATGGTTTCATTCTTTCTGTTTTTGTTCCTGTTGAATTTGGCTCACAATGATCACAAGTGTCTGATTCATTCTTTATTAAAGAAGATCTATGTAGCAATATATACCTTCCTAATAAAGTTGTTGTGAAAATAGTGCTGATAACCTATTTTGCTTCTTCAAATATGTTTTGCTCAATTATACAAACAGTACAGTTAAATCTCTTATGAAAAAAGAGCCAGCCATTATTAGGAATAAAGTAGCATAATGTAACAAATTCATCTCACAAAACAATCTAACATAAACAGTGATCACTGTTTTTACTGATAATGATATCTGTGTTTTCTGTGATGTCTGGCACATGATAAACATATGATGAATCTTCTGATAGCTTATTCTGGAAGCAGCCAGGCTGCATGGTCAAGGCTCTTGAATTATTTTATTGAGTCAGTGAAAGATGTTGTGTATCTTCCTAGGTAGTTTAAGAAGAAAATCCTCTTTTAACTTGCCTCTGACTTTTTCTATAAATGGGGTCACCTTACAGAGCTTCTGGCAAAATAGCTTTATGAGGCTGCATTGAGAGCATCCAAAAGATAGGAAACCATAGAACGTGAGAAGGCTGTTGGAGGAATCTGCACATGAGGAGCGAATGGGACTGCCAGCCAGCTGGAGTCGTGACCAGACATCCAGCAGAATTCCATCTGGCCTGGGCACAGGAACTTCTTTGCAGTCTGGGCACTGTTGAGCATTCCCTGGTTTCTTCTTAGTCTGGTTCTCTGGCTGTCACCTCTATACTCTGACCAACAGCCTGTTCCACATTTGACCTGCTCAGATTTCTGGCTCTGACTTCTGCATGTGGCTTTGTTGCCATGACTACCAGTCCTGGGTTTTGACTCAGGCTGGCTTCTGCTTGCAGTTTCTGAACACACACAGCCCGGTGCTCAGTTTCTAGTTTTGGCTTCACGTATCAGTATTTGCCACTGGACTGCAGGCCTCTAACCTCCTTAGTTTCACCCTTTCGTATCTGAAGTCTAAGTCTCAGAAACGTGTCTGAAGGAGACCCTCATCTACTATCTCACAGACACAAGTAAGTTCATCAGAGTTCCGTTTTTTCATTGATTTACTTTCCTTTGAATGACACAAATAAATAGGCTTCAACTGAAAATCACATCCAACAGATATAATGGGAAATCTTTTGTATAGGACAGTGTTGGGTTCCAAACGCCTAGAGAGATATTACTTACTGTAGTTTAGCTGCATTTTCCACAGTAAGAACTACAGACACAGATGGACAGGAGTGGAGGTGTGACAAAAACGAAGCACAGTAGGAATTCCCAGGAAGCCCTTTGGCATTGACATGACCCTTGATGAACCAGCAGACTTCAGGTAGAAAACTGAGATTTTAAGTGTGACTAACAAGGTGAGAAACCAAGGAGAAAAGTATGGAATTGGCAAACTATCAAAAGTCATCCAGAAAATGATTAGTTTTCCATTTTAACCTGATGATTCATTTAAATAGAAAAGTTAAAAAAAATGTGCATTTACTGTTTTGATGGGTTTACACATTGAGAGATACAAAGATTGTGTGAATAGGCTATATTATGTAGGCACAAACAACCACAATATGTAGGCATGAACAAAACAGATTACCTATCATTTATAAAGTGTTGTATTTTGAAGATATTGGACAAAGCCTAACAGTACATGTTGAAAGTATAGGAGAGACTTTTAAAGGGATAAAAGTAATAAAGAGATAATATAGGAGAAATGGGGATTAGAAAAGAATGCACAGAGTTAAATGGACATACCTAAAGCTGAAATGTTTAGGGAAGCCTGCCCCTGTAAATGTATTCTTTTTCCTGGGTAAATATTGTAGCTAAAAGGAACTGTCTCTCGAATTCCATAGAGGGTTTTTGACCACAAAATATCATCAAGTACCATGTTCCCAAATTTGATGATGAATCATAGTACCTTGAACAGATTAACAATTCTTGTTAATATTTAGTCACAGCATATAGAGCGTTTAATTTTTTTTTTTTTAATGATAAAATGACGAGTTGCTGGTAAAGGACCTGAAAGTTGTTGAGTGTGGGATGACTATATATACTAAACCTTCCCTTGAGGTTAAAATAAGCTAATACTAAAACTGTCTTGACCTATGACATTTTTCTGCACTAATGAAAAACAAATAACATCAATGCCTTATTTGTCCATATCCCAACACAAATAAAATGATGAACCTGAAACAACACAATTATTTATGCATACTGATTGTTGAGAAGGAAATTTTAATAAAATAAATATTCAGCATTATTGTAACCATTTTTACTTATTTGTTAATAGAAATTATGGTTGGCTTATGACTCTCCAGGTATGCTATGCATTTTTGTGTGGTTAACGGGCCAGTGAACCCCATCCTACAGTTGTCAGCCTGGATGGCTTCAGTGTGTCCCGCTAGCAGAATTATAGTTGAAAGTCTGTGCTTCTTTTTTTATCTTGCTCCAAGCTCCATGGTGCTCAGCCAACCAAGAAGCTCCAATTGCCTTCAAAGATGACTCGTCACTTGAGTGAGCACTGTAGGGTGCAGTTAGATGAGAGTCTGGCTCAAGTAAGAAGATTTAACATATGCCTCCTCTTAGATCAGATCCTGTCTAAATAGGAGTCTCCGAAATCTTAAGGCATGTACACATCTCTAATTTCGTAGGACATAAACCAGACTGAACTTTATACATAAAGGAGACAAGTTACTAGTTTCCAGTACTGGTAATTCTCTTTGAATATGGTCTACAGGTTATAGATCCTTCGTGTCAGATTACTTACAGATAAATTAAATAGTTATGAACCAATTCTTTAAAAAAATGGAATCAGTATTATTTAAAAACACAGTTCACTTTCTTATGTTAGCAAAGATGCTTCCACGTTTGTGGAAATTTCTATGCTCATTCCTAAAGTGTTTTGTTGTTACTCACTACCAAAGTGATAATATATTCTCTATTTCCCAAAGGCCTTCTAAGGCAATGTTAATTCAGTGGCATTTTTCTCTTATGCTGTCAGGTTCTGACCAGATATTTTTTCCCTCTGACATTTGGAATGATCCTGCTGTCTTCAGAGCTGCAGAGCAATATCTGAAGAAGTTTTTTATATTTATTTATTCTTTTGGATAAATATATACCTTTGCAAGTACTCCTTTTTAATTTCTTGAGATACTAACTTTTCAGATACATAACTGAAATATTTTAGAAATTACAAAATATAACAAGAAAATGAGATTTGATACTATAATCTACCAAGAGATAAGACATTTTTCTTCTATGTTTGTTTAGCTTCTGTGAAATCTTTAGACTAATATTCTCCTAGCAGAAAACTAGTTTTCATTGTTATAAAAACAATGACAAAATATTATGTTGATTTTTTTCCATGTATCACTACATATCCAACTTGGATGCTTTTTCATCTTAACCTATAAGTGTAGTGTATATTTCTAAGTGTAGTCTATATAACTTGTACTCTATATTTCAACTGCAGACAAGATGGAACTGTTTCAATTCAAAATTGAATCCACTAATCTTCTTTCTCACTGTTAATTTTCACATTATATACCCAAATATTTTACATGTAAATCATTTATGTCTGACTTCCTTGCATTCTTCTGTTTTCCACAGAGTAGCTTTAATACAAAGAGCAGACCAGCCCACGTAGCAAACTCTCTTCTTCAGCATATTGATCTTTTCCTTGCTTATCTCTTCTTTCTTCAAATACCTCCTCAGTCTGCCAGGTGTAAATCTTCCCTTTGCTGGATATGTACTCACTATGCAGTCAGTATATCAGACAATAAAAATGAACAGGGGAGTGTTGTTTTGATATTTTATATCTTATCTTCTATATTGCTATTGGATCAAGTATTTCACTAGTTTGTTTTTGTTTGTTTGTTAGTTTGTTATTTGATTCTTATCCTCTATATACCTAAAGTTTTCTCTCAGAATTATCAGCTACATTGAAGCAATCAGAAGTTTCCTATTCCTATTCTCTAGCGTGCACACACACACACACACACACACACACACACACACACACACGTTTTACCATGTTACATGAAATAAATGCCGTAATGTAAACCTGAATAGATCACCATACTTATTTCCTGAGTGACAATGAGACTGAATTATTTTAAGATTGACTTGGGTTATTACATACCAAAGACCGCACATGTTAATTATGGCCCAAAGTATTGGAACTCCAGAATTATGTAATGCAATGCATAAAACAATAAAAAATGCATTTTCCTCAAAGAAGATATACACTCTTCACCATACAATGCTTTGAAGTCTATCACAGAGTCCCACTCTGTAGGCAAGCTTTGTCTCTCAGTGTCCATTTATGCATCATTGCATGTGTTTATTTGGATTATGTTGAACCTAAATGTATCTGCATGTGAGGAAAACTGTGAGCAAGTTTTATCACTCTATTTCTAATGTTTCCATTTCAGTTGGCAGCAAATTATGGTCTATGGCTTGGCTCAACCATGCTTTCACGGTCTAACCCAAATAAACAAGGGCAAACCTCAGGGGAGCTCTCAGTGGTGAGCAATTTTAATTAGCAAATGATCCTGAAGCTGCACATTCAAAACAAAATATTACTCAGCAAACAATATTGGTGCCTCCAGGAAAGGTTGTGTTCACAGCTTGAGAAAGTGCAGGAAGCTTTAGGGAAGAGCTGGTGAGGGGTAATGAGAAGTGTCACTTAAAGTTAGTTCCTGAATCTCAGATCAAAGTGAAGGACACTCATCCTCCTGGCACAGGTACTCAAATCAAAGTGTCAAGCTTCAGAGTTATCTCAATTCCACAGTTTCCAAGTGGAGGAGAAAACTGTCCACTTAGAGTGAATTATTTCTGTAAGAAATAAGATTCTTCATCTGTAAATACTTCGTCATTTAAAGAAAGAGAAAATAGTGAAAATTATGATTCTAGCTAAATCTTTAAAAGCATGATTTGTGGAATTTATTTTTGTTGTAATTTTTATTGAGTTAAATTTGATTTACTTATACTTGTATCCTTGCTAGTATTTTAAAGAATTAATTTCACGTCTACATTTCTTTAGTTACTTATAATACACTACTAATAGCACACTGAAATGTTTGCTCTGAAACACTTTGTAAGAGCAACTCCAATTTCAACAAGGAAATGAAAGTAAAATATTGCAGATTGTCATGTCCTCATGGAACAGAATAGCCAATGCAGGAAGACTTTCTAACAAGAGGGTTAAAGGGAGAGGGAGAGGAGGAGAGAGAGATTTATAGCTTAACACAACTGGAGCTTGGAAAATCCAAGATCAAAAGGCTTATGGCAAGTGATTTCTTGCTGTGCCATCCCATGGTGGAATGCAGAAGAGCAGTAAATTTCAAAAGAACATATGAGATTTAACTCCAGTAATTCCTTATCATTAATTCACTCCTGATAGTGGAGCCTGGGTGTTCCAAACTCCTTCTTAGTCCCCAATTATCATCATAGCTCAGTTGAAGTACAAGTTTTAACATGTTTGTGTTTGTGTGTGTGTGTGTGTGTGTTCACAGTCCAGACAGCTCATCTATTAGAAAAAAAAATATTTTTCCTTTCAAAGAGATTTTTCACAAGAATGCATTGGATATTTGAATTTGAATATATGAATAGATTAGTAACTATAATTAAATAGGTAAATCCATTATCGATATCTTAACATCCACCTTAGTCCATGTTCTTATATCACCTTATGTAAATGATGACTCAGAAGGAACCTCAGAAGAGGAAGTGACAGAATATAAGGATCTCAGCTCATGTAATAAGTAGGCAAGACAGCTCTTGCTCTGCATGTATAGAACAGTGCATGGTGAGCATTCATATACAGTAAATATCCTCTCTTTACCATGGAAAACCCATTGCTGTCTAAGTGTTCTCTTTTCTCAGTATTCTTATATGCCTAAGTTTCAATGAGTGGATATTCATTGAATTGTATGCTGTGTAGCAGGCTTTCTTGGACCACCAGCCTCAAAATCACGACATGGACTTACTATTACTTATAAATGCTTGTTCTTAGTTAGGCTTGTCCCATTAGCTCTTATACCTTATATTATCCTGTTTCTCTCCATCTACATTTTGTCCTGGAGCTTTTTACCTTTCTTCCCTTCTCTATGTACTACTCTTCTACTTCCTCTTTATCTGGCTGGCTGTAAGCTGTCTGTCTGTCTGACCCTAAGCATCTTCCTCTCTTTCTCACTCATTCTTTCTTGAGCATAGATTCCACTTCCTACTGAATCTCTCTGCTCATCAGCCCTGCCTATCCATTTGTTTTTTTTTATTAGCCCAATCAGGTGACGTAGGCATCCATGTTGAAGCAAATGCAAAACACTTTTACATAGTTAAGGTAATATTTCACAACATAAACAAATGTAACACATCTTTACATAGACAAAATAATATTGTACAACAATGCTATTGTAAGTACAACTTTTCCTGTTCACAAATAAAAAGTGACAGGGGTAGGACTGGAATTCACCTGGAAAAGTGTTAGAGGTACTTAAATAATGGATTTCCAACAGTAATGTAGCACAAATCTTAAAAGTTCTTAATAATAAAGAACAAAACTGGAGCCAGGTATTGGGGTGAATGCTGAAAGATGAGAGAAGCAGAACAGGCCACAGCCAGCTCACCTCGCCAATTCCTCAGCTGATCCTGTTTCCCTTAGACTGGAAGCCTCTGAGTTCTCATCCAAATGGATCTCAGCTGAACTGCTGCTCAAAAGCCTAAAAGCTTAACCGGACTCTAGTTCCTGGTTCTCACACCTTATATACTTTTCTGCTTCCTGCTATCACTTCCTGGGATTAAAGGTGTGTGTCATCATGTCTAACTGTTTCCAGTGTGGCTTTGAACTCACAGAGATCTGGATAGATTTCTGCCTCTAGAATGCTAGGAATAAAGGTGTGTGTGCCACCATTTTCTAGCCTTTAGGTCTATCCAGTGCCTGTTCTGTTCTATGACCCTAGATAAGTTTATTAAGATGCACAATATATTTGGGGACACAGTATCACCACACAGTGTATTTAGGAAGCACCATCATGCAACATTGTGACACCTTGAATTGTGTCACTGTGAACTGGGTCACCACAGTCCAGTCTGTTTAGAGACTTGCCTATTTTATTCTTTCTGCATAAAAATATAGACACTCACATACACATTCCACACTAGCTCACCCTCCTTTGTGAAAAGAAACATTACACTTAAGTCCTTGAATAGTTGGATTTAAGCTGAAAACAAAAAATAGGGACAAAGAGGAGCTAAGAAAGAGTTGGCAGGGTGGGCAGAAACAAAAGTAGAAGTGAATGTTAAAAAAAATAATGAAACAAGCTTTTTGGGGAACAGACAAACAAAAAAGACTTTTAGGGTAATGTGGTAGTATGTATGTACTTTAAAATTAAAGAACGAAATTAAGACCTGCTGCCAGACAGTCAAACTGTCATCTAAGTTTTTTCTTTCCTGACAAACACAGAAGAGTATGCTAAACAAACTGGGAGAACTTGAGTTCAACTGCGTGTGATTGTTGTTAAAAGACTATATTCTCTAAGTAATTATTCTATGACTCAATTTGACTTGGAGCTATGATCACCCCAAAGTGCAAAATACAGAGACTAATCATTGACTCTGACAGTCTGATAATGTTGTACCTCATTTCGGCTGGTCAGTATATGCACATTATAAGCCATTGGGGCTTACATTCTATGACTTAATCAATAGCTATTGAACACTGTTCTAATGCGAGGAATATATTTAACAGTAAAACAAACATGAGCCTGTCAAGATGGTGCTTAACAAACTAGTAGAATATGATGCAATTTATCATGGCACTGACTATTTATTATCTACTTTTTTATGTTTTACATTTTTATACTTTTTTCAACTATTGATGATAATTTGGATTTTGCTATTTGTACATGCAAAGTGTGCATGCTTATAAAAAAAATGGTGAATAAGATCCAGAAAATTACTAATACAAATTATGGTTAATGGTTGGTTCATGAAATCTAAGTGTATTGCCTCCTTTGCTACAAGAAGATAAAGCATTAAGGTTGATTTTTATGATTATAACATTAAAGATAAGATTCCGAATGAAGTAGATAAAAACAAATAAATTCTTTAAGATGTTAGTGCAAACTTTTACCTCTTCTTGGATATCAGCATACTAGTATTTTGACAACAATAAAGTAATAAATTTTAAAATAAGTAGCATCATCACTTAAACAAACATTTAAAAAGTACACAGGCAAATTACAATGTAATGCTTCCTGGAAAAGCTGATTATATGATATATCCCAAGTAAAGAATACATGTAGGGGTTGGGGATTTAGCTCAGTGGTAGAGTGCTTGCCTAGCAAGCACAAGGCCCTGGGTTCTGTCCTCAGCTCTGGAAAAAAAATACTACATATGTACATTTTCAAGAAAATGCTATGAACAAACAAATAGCTGTTTAGATCAATTTCTTGATACATAATAATTTAGGCATTTTTTTCCTTTTTTATTTATAATATTTGTGTTTTAATTTTACACATCAGCCATGTGTTCCCCTGTACTCCTCACTCCCGCACACACCCCCACCTTCCCCCCATTCCCTCCCCTCCATTCCCATCTCCTCCAGGACCAAGACTCCCCTGGGGATTCAATTAAACCTGGTGGATTCAGTCCAGGCAGGTCCAGTCCTCTCCTTGCAGGCTGAGCAAAGGGTCCCTGTGTAAGCCCAAGGTTCCAAACAGCCAGCTCATGCACTAAGGACAGGTCTGGGTCCCACAGCCGCGGTGTCTCCCAAACAATTCAAGCTAATCAGCTATCTCACTTATCCAGAGTACCTGATCCATTTGGGGGCTCCACAGCCTTTGGTTCATAATTTATGTGCTTCCATTCATTTGGCTGTTTGTCCCTGTGTTTTTTTCCAATCTTGTTCTCAACAATTCACACTCTTACAGTCCCTCATCTTTCTGGACAATTGGACTCCTGGAGCTCCACCTGGGGCCTGGCTGAAGATCTCTGCATCCACTTCCATCTGTTATTGGATGAGAGTTCCAACACAACCATTAGGGTGTTTGGCCATCTGATCACCAGACTAGGTCAGATCAGGCTTTCTCTCAACCATTGCCAGCAGTCTACAGAGGATGTATCACTGTAGATTTCAGGGGATCTCTCCAGCACTCTGCCTAATCCGGTTCTCATGTGGTCTTCATTTATCATGGTCTGTTATTCCTTGTTCTCCCTTTCTGTTCTTGATCCAGCTGGGATCTCCTGCTCCCCTAAGCTTTCTTTCCCTCAAATCTTGCCCTTCATTACTCCCACTGTCGTCCAGGTTGTTCATGTAGATCTCATCCATTTCTCTGTCATTGGGTGATCCCTGTGTCTTTCCTAGGGTCCCATTTTCTAGGTAGCTTCCCTGGAGTAGTATGGCAGTCTAGTCATCTTTGTTTTACATCTAGTATCCTACTATGAGTAGAGTACATACCATGATTGTCCTTCTGAGTCTGGGTTACCTCATTCATGATGATTTTTTTCTAGATCCATCCATTTGCCTGCAAACCACATGATGTCATTGTTTTTCTCTGCTGAGTAGTACTCCATTGTGTATATGTACCATATTTTCTTTATCCATTCTTCAGTTGAAGGGCATCTAGGTTGTTTCCAGGTTCTGGCTATTACAAACAATGCTGATATGAACATAGCTGAGCAAATGCCCTTGTGGTATAATTGAGCATCCCCTGGGTATATGCCCAAGAGTGCTACAGCTGGGTCTTGGGGGAGATGGATTCCCAATTTTCTAAGGAAGCACCATATTGATTTCCAAAGTTACTGTACAAGCTTGCATTACCACCAGCAGTGGAGAGTTCCCCTTGCTCCACAATCCTCTCCAGCATAAGCTGTCTTCTGTGTTTTTGATCTTAGCCATTCTGACAGGTGTATGGTGGTATCTCAGAGTCGTTTTGATTTGCATTTCCCGGATAATTAGGGATGTTGAGCAATTCCTTAAATGTCTTTCAGCCATTTTAACTTCCTCTGTTGAGAATTCTCTGTTTAGTTCTATAGCCCATTTCTTAATTGGACTGTTGGGCAATTTGATGTCTAATTTCTTAAGTTCTTCATACACTCTGGATATCAGCACTCTGTCAGGTGTGGGGTTGGTTAAGACCTGTTCCCATTCTGTAGGTTGTTGCTTTGTCTTGTTGACCGTGTTCTTTGCTCTACAAAAGCTTCTCAGTTTCAACAGGTCCCTAATTTAGGCATTTTAAGTGTGAAAAAAAATGCATGTTAGAGGAATAGAAAAAATAAGAATGATTACACATATACATTCATGTATGCATTGAGGAAAAGCAAGAAAATAAAATTATATCAACCAATAAATGATTATGACTAAACATCACCTTAGGATAGTTTATACTGAGTATTCTAAGATATGGTCTGTAACCAATGCACAAGTAATCTTTAAATACTAAGTGTACATCATAAACTTTCTAAATGTATTTTTATTTCAACCATGGGAATTGGAATAAATATATATAAGACATACATAGACATTAAATATATCTCAAAGCAATAGTGTTTTTTTGTGTTACTCATTATTTTTAAGTGATAAAAATTGTTTCTAATTGTATTATATGCCATTGATATCATTCAACCAATTTACAGAATATGTGCTCTTTTTCTAATGTAAATGTGGTGGCAAGTAACAAGAACAAGCTCAAACTATCGAAAGCAAAGTAGTGAAATCTATCAAAGTGGAAGATGATTCTTTGATAGATTTCTTTTTTTGTAGAATGTCTTTGTTAGGGAATTTATCTGCAGTAAAACACCATGATGAAAAGCAATTTGGGTTATAGTTTACAGTCCATAATTCAGAGAAATTTGTATAGGAGTTCAACAAAGACATCTTGAAGCAGGGTTCATTAGGAAGCCATGGAGGAGTGCTATTCTTTGGCTTGCTCATCAAGGCTTTCTTAGACTGCTTGCTTATATCATCTAGGACCACCCACCACAATCTGGGCCCTCCAAAATCAATCAATAATTAAGAAAATACAACATAGAATTGTCCACAGGCCAATTTGGTAGGGGAATTTTCTCAATGGATGTTCCATCTTCCACAAACAACTTTATCTTGTGTCAAGTCAACAGAAAGCTAGCCAACACGTATAGTAGTTGGAAGACTGATTATCAGGTTTATAAGCACCACAATATATAAGTACTTCATGCAGGAAATGATGCTCAGTACTCAAAAAACGTCTCTAAGAATAGTATGCCTTTCTTTCCTCCACCAACAGACTGGCTATTGCAACACACGTTTTCAAGGTTTCTTGCAATATGACGAGGAAAAACTACCGTCATTTGCACATGTACCTTATAGATGTACTGGATTACAAAAGAGTGTTGGAGTACTGGATTTCAAATTTTACTTGACTGCTGTAGTGCACTGGAACTTTCATATAAAGTCACATTTGGGGTCAGAAATAGCATAGATATTATTCTGCCACAATCCCCACTGTGTTGTAATTTGGGTCACATAGGGTTTCTCATGTTCCTGCCAGTTTCTTTGTTCTCCATTTGGCATCCTTTCCTGAAATGCTTGAGATCCCAACATTGAGAAAATCCCTTAAGACTGAGCTACTTTGCGTGCAGGTGGCCAGATGCCAAGGTGCCTTCCTTTCATTTGTATTAGCCCTTCACTAGGAAACACCAGATGCTGTGGTGGCACAGGGAGACTGTTTACACAAGGAGAAACTAACGGAGAGTTCATTGAAAGCTGAAGTGATGCACACAGGGGAACGCAGACTTCCAGAACTTGTTTGGAACTGAGGTAGAATAGAAGCTTCAGTAACTTGTCTGTAACATTTTTAGATTTATTGATCTCTATCTACTTTCTTCTGAACCCTGAGGCATCTTAATGAATTCTAATATAGATTGCCTTGGTAGTCCAGGCAAACAGTATAATTCAATTGCACACAGGGCTTTGCTTGAGGAAGCTCAGAGCTGATGTACTTGTATTCTGGTTCTTGCTCTGACTTGCTCTACAGCTGCCTTTATACTTGTCTTTAAATATTGAAATTTTCTTGTTTCTCTGAGTCGGGGGCATGGGAAAACAACAATTTTGGAAATCTCTCAGCACATGATCAAATCTGTCGTTACTGTGCTCTTTCTGATCCAAGAGATTTCAGCTGTGTATCTAATGATCATTAAAAAATTAGACTCACAATTTTGTAAACATTCTTTCACTTTTTGCCCTAATATGTTATAAATGTAAAACAATTTTCTAAAAATATTAATTCTGTGAAGATCTAACTAAAGAGAAACAGGGAGTGGTATTAAAATTCCCCCACTAGTGTCCTTAAACAATACATGCAGCATTACACATATGAAAATAAAAATAAAAACAAAACATGCCTAGGAGTGACTTCTGTTCTAGAACAATAACATTAGGACAGGTACTACAGGGGGGCATAAATCCGTTAGCTTTCAGAGGAAATCCGTAGAGTTCATATTTTTCTTTAAGAGAGAACGAAGTACCTAACCAAATTTGTTTTTCAAAGAGCAGCCCAAATGGAAGGAACAGGGAGCATTTCTAATTAGAATGTAATTTCAGACTCCTCTGATTGTCTTTTAACTCTACTGAATATGGAAATCTGAAGTCTTCTCCGTTAATTAACTCAATTCACTAACATTGGGATGGACAGGCTCCTCACTGGTAAGCTTTAGTAGTGTTATGTGAAAGTAGTAGGTCAGTGGGGCTGCCAACATTGTGCTTTTGTGCACAACTGGCTTTGTTCAATAATAGGCCCAGCCAAAGAAATAGTCTGCTGATAAGCATTTCACGTTGATTTTACTGTTTTCCTCTTTTCTTTCCCCTTTAAAAATTTTTCATTTGTTTTGCCAACATGCTTGCTTTTTTGGCACACCTGCTTTCTTCCTCAGACAGTGTTAGTTCTCTCAGAATCAATTGCGAGCAGCTTGCAACCAAATGCCTGATTAAAAAGTTAGCAGACCTTGAGTGCAATTACTTCAGCTCTATAGCACTCAGGCATTAAACCCGGTGTTAATTGTTTCCCATTTTTGTAACGATCCTTATAATAGGATAAAAACAGAAGAGATCATTTCTTGCAGTTAAAGCAGCAGAAAATGAAGACATTCATTTTGATTAATCATTGTAATATGAAATTAAATGCAATTAGAAGTAAATACATTTGAGAATGTTTTTTTTTTATCTAACAGAAGCCATCATCCCTGCTCTGTCAAAATATAGCTATAAATTATTATTGCAGCAAATTGTGTATCTATATAAAAGGATTATATAAGTGATAACCATTATAATAATGAATTTTAGAATTTTTATATTATTCCTGAATTCTATTTTCTCTAAGGCTTGCCATAAATATATGTTCATAATATATGATTTGTGTCTTAAACTTCTTCTACACACTAAATTTTATAATCTCCTTAGCTAAATATTTTAAGAAATTAACATTCCATACAGAAAATACATTAAGAAGCAAGCATGACACATAATATTTTAAAAACTTCTCATTGCTCAAAATGATCCTTAAATAGAAAAATTGCATCCCAACATGGAGAGAAGAGGACATGAAGTCCATCTCTAGCTGAGGAGCAGGTACAACTGATAGCTGTTGGAAGAGGAAGAGTCATTTTAGACACACACATACACACACACACACACACACGCACACACACACACACACACACACACACACACACATTAATACACACACCCTGGTAGTTAAACCATCCTCCAGTAGAAGACCACACACCCAAGAATGTATAGGAAGCAAACCAGACTTGATGGATGCTAATAAATAAATTAAATTAAATTAAATTATAATAGTGGTTGGATAAAGAAGGAAGGCAGATCAGGAGGAGTTAAATGAAGGGCTGATAATCAGAGCACATTGTATGAAAGTCTCAAAAAACTCAATAATATTTAAATAATAAATAAAGGTTTTTTTCCATATGAGAATAAAGAAACTATTTTAGTTCACATTATGAATAATTTTAGCTTACTTTCTGTTATCTGTGCCTATGAATGGAGAGGCTCAGACGGGTCTCACAGCTGGGATGTCAGAAGATGGCTTTGTTGCCCCAGTGGATTTCAGCTTCATGGATGCTGCTATCCCTAAACAACTTCCAAGGTGATCAGATGTAGAGGTAGAATATAGTGATATTATTGACCCTGATTATGAATAGGGCTTAGGCACATTTGTTATTATAAAAGAGATATTCATAAACTTGATGTAGTTAAAAATTCAGTGTTTGTACAGTTGATAGCTGTGTGCAGTCATACCTAGGCTGTCTTATTCACTTAGTTCTGACTCATTCAAAGCCAACTCCAATCTCTATTAATAGGAAGTGTCTCCATATAATTTTAGTAGGTATTTTATGTTTAGATGTACTAATACTTACCATTGTGCTACAGATGACTACAGTATTCAGTAGAGAAACGTGCTGTATAAGTTTGTAACATGAGAGCAAGAGGCTGTACCACATAGTTTATGAGTATTATAGGTCCCACAACCTTGATTTATAAAGAACATGTTATATGTTTGAATAAGGCTGAAATTGCCTAACAACAGATTCTCACTATATACTCATAATATTGTGTGACACAAGACTTTATGTTATAATCAGTCCTAATTCAGATTTACAGACATTTGGATACTGTAATTTAAGAGATACCTATTTATGGAAGAATGAAAGTTAAGTCATTGTCTTCTATTTTCCCAGTGTGTAAATCTCCTGGCTATAATGGGGAACTTAATAATGCAATTAAAATATTCATGAAATTAAAATTTTATATAGAAATTGATGAATAAAAATAAATATTATTAAAATACATTTAAATATTCAGTTGTAAACATCTTTTCCTCCCCAAGTTTAGGAGGAATTGTATGTATAGATGTAGGCAGGAATGGGGTTTTAAGATCATATCCTTCCAATAAAAGTACTTTTTTTCAATCACAGTCTCTTAGGGACTATTACTGATTCACAGACATTTTTGTTTGTTTGATTGTCACCCAAACTGCAGGTCTGATGCAAGTCTCATAGATTTCCATATCTATGAAAGTTAGTGATAAAAAAAGATGTCTGTGCTGTATTCTCTCTGTGCTTTATCAGTCTATGAAGGCTGAGATAAGATGCCTTCTAGAGACATTAAACTCTATGATCTATTCCAGGAAAGGTAATTCTTTAATTTCCAAAGTGCCATCATCTATCTTCTTCCATCTGTCAGACTAGGACATGGATTAGATCACAATTATTTCCTGTTATGTAGAGCACGGCATTCCATCTTCATGCAGCTAACTCATTGAAATATGTCTGTAAAATGATTGATTTAAGTCCAAACAGAAGGTAAAATGTTTCCTTAAGAAGGACATTTAGGATTTATATAACATGTTAATTATGAAAATAAGAAAATAATTATCAAATATTACAGCATATTTGTGAATGAAGAAAAAGTTTTTTTGAAATACAAATGGTCATGTGTAGAATCTTGATATAAAACAGAATAATCAAATATATATACACAAAATAATACCAAATTAGTTTATTATCAATATATAAATAGACATGTAAATTATGTTCAATAGAAATAATATTGAACAAACTCATATTCCTAATTATTTGAAACTAGATTGAAGTACCCTTTATATTTAGTACCAATCTGTATAATTCCTTTAATTGGTAATTTTTTGAATCACTTTATTATAAAAAAAGACTTTGATTATATAAAATGTGTATACACTCTAGAAAATGTCCTCATACATTAGTTTCCTGAACAGAAACCCATGAACCAATATTATTGCAGTTTTATAAATATTAAAGATTAAACTAAAATAATTCAGTATTGAATATATAAATTTTTTCTTAAGATTTCAAATACCGTGACAAAATCCCATGACAGAAAATCAAGCAGGGGAGGAAGTGTTTATTGGGCTTACACTTCCATATGTAGTTAGTTCATCACTGAGGAAAGCAGAGGTAGGAACATGGAGACAGGAGCTGATGAGGCTGTGAGGGATGCTTCTTACAGGCTTGCTCCACATGTCTTGTTCATCCAGCTTTCCCATATAACCCAGGACACCAGCCCAAGTTGCAGTTACTCCTGAGAGATACTCGTTTTCCCTCTAAGCAGTTGTTAGCTGTTTTTTGTTTTTATTTATTTTTATTTATTTTTTCTTTTGTATAGTGGAAGTACACATGTGCTGTTTTTTCCCTTTCCCATTTGTATGTTTATTGATATGGCCCTTGTTTAGGTCTTATTTAGGCAGGCTACCCTTTCAGTGCTCTCTTCCATGAGGTTCCCTGACCCTTCAGTGCATGAGTAGTACTGTAGATACATCTGCTGGAGCGGGACTTCCCAGTATCTGTTGATCTCTGCACTGTGCTCAGTTGTCCTTAATGGAATACTGTCCATGTGCCATGCAATGAGGCTTCTTTTATGAGGACTGAGAGCTACAGTTACTTGGTTATGAGGACAAGTTGTAGAAAATAGGAACTGCATTCATTTTCCTGAATATTGCTAATTATTTTACAAGCTCAACTACAATTAAAAAAAAGTTTTACAAGCAGAAAAATCTCAACACATGTTTGAATCCTGTATTTATGTTCAGGGAAACAAATTATCCCCAGCCCACAAATAACTGAGATTGGCGACTCAGTAATGCTTTCAAAGGGAAGATTAAAAAGCCACAGGGCAAGAAGCGATTATCACTGAGATGTAGGAGTGATTTTTGTTTCAAATATCAGGCTCAAAGTCACAGGGACTGTGTGCAATAAGAGTGAGACATTTTTATTATTATTTGAAATAAAGTTCAGCTACTCAGACAGTTCAGAACAAAGGCTATTGAACCCAAGAGGAAAGACGATATAAAATCTTACTCATGTTTATTTCAACTAGCTCAGTGTCTCTGTTTTCTTATGATTATCATAAGGACTGTGATTCAAGCAGTGTTGAGGGTATGATACATTTTACAGAACACACACAACTTAAAACATAGTTCCTCCAACTTAAAAGACATCTATGTTTTATATTGCACTTTCTAGTATTTAATAACACTTTCAGAAATATTTATATAATGTTTCTGTATCTGAAAGTTATTGTTCAATAGGTATGCTGAGTATTTCTTGTGGAGGTTTTCTCCAATTTCTATAATTCTAATCCTCTTGTTAAGTCTGTAACCATTCATCTCATCCTATTCAACTTCAGTATTACTACTAAATTTATGTTCCAAAAAAAAAAAATTCCTCTACATAAACTGAGAAAAAATTGAGGTTGATTTAAGTATGAAAAGCTATGAATTTAGAAGAAGATTTCCCTTCAAATTCTCCTTTGTTCATAACTACACTTAATTATGTCTATTTTTAAAGTATCTTGGAACACCACTTTTATAAGGACCCCAAATATAATTTTAATGCCCAATATTGTTATTATAACTTATGCTCTATAAATTACTAGTGCTCAAAACAACAACAGCAACATATATTTCAATTACAGAAAATAAAACTAGGTACCTACTGAACAAGCCCATGGATATGAGTTCAGAGTCCCAGAAACCAAATAAAAAGCCAATGACATGCATGTGATGATTCTGTGTAACTCCAGAAATGGGATAAGAAGTTGTGGAATCCTTAAAATTATATGTCAGGCACCATTTCAATATCAATGATTTTCAATTCTAGTGAAAGACTCTGCAAAAATAAATGTAGAAAGTGATATTGATGGAGGAAAGGGAGTTCTGTCTTGAGTCTTTCCATGCCTGCACACACATAGGCACATGCCTATGTTCACACAAGCTACACTAACACGTAGAAATAACACACACAGCACAACACCTACAGCAAAACTTAAATGACAAAATTTAATCAATTGGCTAAAAGCAAAGATATGAAACCCTGGAGATATCTCAAATAACACTATACATGCTCTCAAAATATCACAACATCAATAATTTCAGAAACTTTTGATATTTTTTGGTGAGGGGACTACAATTTAACTGATATTAAGTGTTCAGAACTTGGAAGGATGGTATAAAGTCACTGTTCTCTTAAATGTTCTTAAGTAAAGACTTTTGCAGTTTTGGAGTATTGATTGAATAAGATACAGTCTAAGTTCTATAAAATACTATTTCCTAAGTATTAACCCTTATTTTTCCTTTGTTTTGACTACCCTTTTGAAGACTCTGTCTTAAATAAAAGTAGAAAGTGAAGGAAAAAAAGACTGCTTGCAAGTGGAGAAAGAGCCAACTATGTCTCATGCAATCCTATATGTTTCCACTCAAAGACAATTTTAATGTAACCTGTAGCATCAGAATGCACCTATATTAATTTAAATTTTCTCCTACTCAATAGTGGGTTTTAGACTTTATTTCACCAATAATAAAATAATTATCTTATTAATTAAGTCAGATGCATTTTTAAACTTTTACACTCCAAGAATGAGAAAATATGGTCCCAGACACTGCAAGGCATGTAGTGTGTCTTTCTTTATTGATGCTTGAATGTAACTTTTGTAGTATATCATATATTTATTTACAAGCACACATGTATGCACTGTGACTATTTTGAGAAAATGTTGTATTCTTGACTTAAATTAAAATAGATAATGATGAACATTTTGCATAGAAAAGTGTAACATGCCCTAACTCCTGATGTTCTACAGTTCACACAAGCAAACCAGAAGTTGAAATGGAAGCCCACTTCCATGTGTGTCCATTGCTTCTCATCACACTGGGCTTTTTAATGAAAATAACATGTTCATGAAATTGTTCAGATTTAAGTAATATTGTCATTGATACTATCAAAAATTTTAAAATGTCAGAAATGCTTATCTTTCCAGAGATATGATTTTTGCATAGTACTATTATAAAGATTATATGACATATATCTTAGTCTCTTTTTAATGTTAGCAGTTAGCATGTAGTGTCTATTCATTAACTGTTTATAATTCTCTATGTCTCTCCTAGCCTACCTATCATCTAATTACTTTATCTATCATACCATCATTCATCTACCATTATTACCTATCAATTTTTAATAACATGACATTCTAATAATTAAAACATCAAACATTTTTTTTTTTTTTGCTGTGGTCTTCATGTACAATGAAAGCACTCTAACATTTGCCTCATTTTTTCTGGCTGCTCAATTCTATGAACTTTTAGTAGTGCTCTGTAAGAGTGCCTGGAAAAGGCACTTCAATATTTACTGGATAGTGTCACTCTCATGATTCTATTGTGCATGCTTTTCATATTTGGATCTTACTTAAATTTCCTGCACTATGCCTGACTATCCTTTATTTATATGAGAATTAATACCTCCATACACACTAGTGTAATGAACAGGATTAAGCTCACTGACTCTTCTCTTTGATACTACCCTAAATTATTAATTATTCAGCTAAATCAGTAGTTATTTCCTTGAGCCGTAGTGTATCTAGTCAGGTATGCTGTGGCAATACTTTCACATAGCAATTTTCCTTTTTTTTCCCCCAAAGAGAACATGGGTAGTAGTTTAGGGTTACTGGTCACCCAAAGTCTGACAATGACAGATGAACATCACATTAGGTAGAGATAGCACAAATAAACTTCTATGTCTTCAGTGATTCTAAGAGTCTTGAAGTTATTTCTATTACAAAATCATGAAAGACAATGACATCAAGTTGAAATATGTGAGGAAAAGACTTTCAGCTGGATAACACATTTGACCAGATTCCACATTTAATATATAAATTACATTTGTGACACCTACTGGACAACGTTAATGTGAGCTAATGGTGTTTCTTGGAGGCTTTGAACAGGGATTGCGTCTTTAATTCTTCTGTTTGTTTCTTTCTATAATATGGTATGTCTTAAAATATCTTTCATTTGTAGTTTTCATTCTTAGTGGGTAATTATGATCTTGAGTCTATTCTGAACATACAAAAAAAAAAAACCTGTGCATATATGTGTATTTTTACATATATTTGTTTAAATTCCTCTATGTTGCTTCCATGGTTTGACATGACTTAAAATGTATTTTGGAGGCATGTTGTAAAAATATTCTGTATTTAGAAATGTGCTCTACTATGAAGTTAACAATTATGTTTTCTAATGATAATTATTAACAAGATAAAGTCTCCAAAAATTCTTATTGTCTTTGGTTTATTCTGCAGAAGTTAGATGATATGAATTCTTTTTGTCTTTTTTATAATTTCTTTTTAATTAAAAAAAAGTTCTTTCCTTTTACATACCAACTCCTGTTCTACCTCCCTCCTCTTGCTCATTCCCCCTACCTACCCTCATCCCAGCCCCAACCCCTTCCTCATAGAGAGTAAGGCATCTCTTGGGTAATCAACACAGGCTAGTATATCAAGCTGAGGCAAGACCATGGCCCTCCCCAATTCCTCAAGGCTGAACAAGGTATTCCATCATAGGGAATGTGCTCTAAAAAGTCAGTTCATTCACCAGTGATAAATCCTAGTCCCAGTGCCAGAGACCACATAAACAAACCAAGCCACACAACTGTCATCCACATACAGAGGATCTAGTTCAGCCCTATGCAGGTTCCCAAGCTGTCAGTCCAAAGTCCATGAGATCCTGCTAGTTGGGTCAGCTATCTCTGTGGTTCTTCCTATCTTGATCTTGTTCTCCCTCTCTTTGACTAGACTCCAGGAACTCAGTCCAGTGCTGGGCTGTTGTTATTTCTGCATCTGCTTTCATCAGTTTCTGGATGAAGGATCTATGATGACAGTTAGGGTAGTCACCAATCTGATTACAAGAGAAGGTTAGTTCAGATTCCCTCTCCACTATTAATAGGAGTCTTAGCTGGGGTCATCCTTGTGGATTCCTGGGAATATCCCTAGTACCAGGTTTCTCACTAACTCCATAATCTCCATATGTCTCTTCATTGCTCTCCCTCTGTGTCCCTTCCCCAGCTCGGCCATTCCATTCCTCCTGTGCTCATCCCCTATTCCCTCCCCTCTCTCTACTCTGCTTCCAGTTTACCCAGGTGATCTTATCTATTTCCCCTTCCTAGTTCAATCTGTGCTTATCCCTCTTTGGGTTCTCCTTGCTACCTAGTTTCTCTGGGGCTGTGAATTATAGCCTGGTTATCCTTTGCTTTACATCTAATATCCACTTATGAGTGAGTACATACTGTATTTGTCATTCTGGGTCTGAGTTACCTCATTCAGGATGAGCTTTTTTCTAGTTCTATCCATTTGCCTACAAATTACATGATGTCCTTGTTTCTTACCACTGACTTACATTCAGTTATGTAAATGTACCACATTTTCTTTATCCATTCTTCCATTGAGGGGCATCTAGATTGTTGCCAGTTTCTGGCTATTGAGAATAATGCTGCTATGAACATAGTTGAACAAGTATCTTTGTGGTCTGATTGAGTGCCTAAGAGTGGTACTGGTTCCCTTTTTAACCCCCTGAGAAACCACCATACTGATTTTCAAAGTGGCTGTACAATTTTGCAATCCCACTAGCAGTGGAGGAGTGTTCCCCTTACTCCACATCATCTCCGACATTAGCTGTCATCAGTATTTTTGATCTTAGCCATTCTGACAGGTGTATGATATAATTATCCCATTTGTCAGTGAACACTCAATAGTCACTTATTTTCAGCACCTTGACCAGTTGTGATTAATGTGACTCTGCAATAACTACTGTCCAGTGCAAAAAGAAGATTCTCTGACCAAGAACCAAGGCATATGGCAGCACTCATGTGTAGGTATAAACAAAAATACTAAGAAGGTACTTTGACATCAGATTCATTTAGTTAGCAAATAGCTATGGGCTTCTACAGTAGGAGGCCTCCTCTTCTGGAGAAAACCTAAAATTCAGTCAGAAATTTGTGGTTTGCCCTCATAATAATAAGGATATTGTGACATCATCGAGGGCATCTTACCTGGAAGGTTTGTGTTCTAGCTTGCAAGAAGTTCTTAAATACTAGTGAGTAATCAGACTCCAATTCTGTTTTCAGTATTCACAGGTTAGACATATGTATTTAAGAAATCTATGATTACCCAAAGAAATAATCTCCCCCCAGTCCTTAATTCCACACTTCTGCTAGTGACTTATATACATTTACTTTAGTAACAGTCCTAATTTAGTATAATTTCTAATTAAATTGGTATAATTATCTTGTATGCTGATTTTGTAAATATGATGAGGGTAGCGCACTTTGTCACATGGGTTTGTTTATACTAGAAAATGAAATTGGAAAGGACTCTTGCTGAGCTGTTTTTCCACATTTCTGTACATATAATTTATAGATGCAAAAATTCTGCTTGTAGATTCAGGAACAGCTGTTCTGGTTTAATGCAGTCATTTTATATTTTGAATGCTCTGATAAAATACTACATTCCTACTGGGCAGCATTTAACTGTGAGAAATAGGTTAAGGGCATTTTAGATAGCAAGAACCAAAGAATGTAAAAAACAGCATAACTCCAAATGAGACATGTTTAATCCTTTTTCTTTGCCTTGATCCTGAGGGAGCATGTTACCCAACCCAGGGGTGAAGTCCATTTAAAACTTTTTTGTGTAGCATCCCACATGGGAAAACTATGTAAAAGAAAAAAATTTTTTTGCATTGTATTTGTTTCAAATATTTAAATTCAAGCATCAAGCCTACACACCCAAGGAATTCAAAGAATTTAATTTCTTGGGTTTCTTAAACATATAAAATATTTTTGAGGAGAAATATTACCTAAAATTCTCTCATTAGACTAAAATCAAAATGGAAGTAAGATTTAAAGTATAACAAAAATTTGGCTATCGGCTATTGACATTAGGGCTTCTATCAGTAAAATATTAAAAGGTATCTAAAACATGTTACAAAGCCCATTAAATGCATGTCCTTCCTTTCAGTAACTCACTTTACAGTAATGCTTTTACATATTAAATAGATGACCTTTAAGTTAGCGAAAATATCTCACAAGCATCTTGAAAGTATAAAAATAAATCACCTAATTGTTGAGTAAGTTAGAAATCAAAAGTGACAGTTTTATCTGTAAATGAAACAGTCCATCAAACAAATTGGTTAAGAGAACAGCAAATGCAATGTAGATGTGCACCTCTTTTTCTCTGTCAGTATGACTTTAGGTGACCAGCAATCATATGCATCCTTATTTTCTCTCTCTTTAAGCTAGATAGATTTAGTTATCAACATGTTATTTTTAATTTGCTGAATTATCAACAATTATCTTTGATTATTGAATTCGGTACACAGTTTTATCAAATATAAACTATGTATTTTCATTTTTATCAAATACTGAAACATCTGAATGTTGAAGGAAGAAAAGCAATGGTGACGTCAATGTGGTATGGCCACCCTTCTCATTGCTGTCTCTCGCAGTGGCCCACACGATGCAGTGAGATGTAATGAACCATGGGCAAGTGTACTGCTGGACTAAGGAATGCCTGATGGTCTGTCCGTTTACATTGCCTGAATCAAGTCAAGTTCCCATACACACTTTCAGTAAATTTCTATTAGAAGTTCATAATATATCAAGTGTCTACATTCTTCAAAATCTAGCCAGTTTTGATATTGTTGACAATTCTTGGATATTCTTACCATCTCCCTCACTCCTAGCTTCAAAAGTTGTTCAATGACATGTAAAGAATTTTTTGAGACTTGTAACAACACTAGCCTACTTTAATACTCCTGTTACTCTTCTGTCCCATATTTATCATTGTTCCCTTTGATTCACAATAGATTTAAATTAATGTATGGAGCCAAATGTTGTAACACGAATTTCTAAGTGGTCTTATTAAATAAAACAAAAACCAAAACTGGGAGCCAGATATTGGGTTAAACTCTGAAAGACGAGAGAGACAGGACAAGCCATAGTCAAACTCACCTTGCTAATTTCTCAGCTGATCCTGTTTCCTCAGACTGAAAGCCTCTGAGTCCTCACTCAAAATTATCTTAGCTGAACTGCTCAAAAGCCTCTAGTTACTGGTCCTCATGACTTATATACCTTTCTTCCTCTTATCATAATTTCCTGGGATTAAAGGTCTATGTCCTTCCCAAACAAAGACATGAGATCTCAAGTGCTGGAATTAAAGGTGTGTATATACAACTTGTATTATATATCAGGGAAGGTTTTTTTTTTTTGTTTGATTAATTCTGACCTTACAGTGCTCCTATTTGACAGGAAATACTTTCTCACCAGAGATAAAGTTCTTCTAACTGAGCCAGAACATAAGGTCTAACTCAGAGTTTTGGAATCTATAGTCATCTGCTCAACTAAGCGAGGGCAACACTTACTGCTGCACCTTTAAAACAAATACAGCTTCTTTCCACAACACACCATCATTCTGCTTTTTCTTGTATTGAAATGCATTTAGATCCTCTCTTGCATATGTCTTTATAGTTCATTCTTACAATGATAATCCTGGCAGCAATGGATATGTTTGATCATTTTTCTTCAACCCCATTGCATCCACTTACCAATTCTTAGTGGATGTGCACCTACATCCTAACCCTCCATAGACTGAAAGGTATTGCATAATTCTACCTATAAGTTTTAAACACTTTGGGCTTGAATTAGTTAAGAAATATTAATTATTTTATCATTCTAATTGATAATATTTCATTGAAAATAGAAAAATAAATTTGCATTTTTTATTTATGCAGTTTACAAATATAATAATCATAATGTAAAAAATAAAATAAATTAAAAAATATCTGTGGTGATATTTTGTTTGTACTCTAACACATAAAATTTGCTTGAAGATCAGAGGACAGACCAGCCACTAGATAAAACATAGAGGCCAGGCACACACCTTTAATTCCAGCACTTGGGATCTCATGCCTTTACTCCCAGTATTTAGGAAGCAAACAGGGCATTAATCCCAGCACTAGGAAGGTTGAGACAGGAAGTGATATGGCTGGGCAGAGAAAGGCATACAAGGTGGGAAGAGACAGGAACTCAGCCTTTGCATTCAGGCTGAGGGTTTGTGGTGACAACTTCTTCCCCTTTTGGCTGAGGAGTTTGTGAGGTGAGAAGTGGCTGTGTCTTGTTTTCTCTGATCTTTCAGGTTTTACCCCTATATCTGGCTTCATTTATTATAAGACCAATGAGGAATCGTGCAACAAATATCAGTTTGTGAAAAATATCGAGTCTAACAAGCTCAATGTTTTAGAAGAAAATGTTTTATTTGTATTTCTGTGTAATTATATTTCCAATATATAATAGATGCTCAATCAATAAATATACAAACATCCATATTGTGGGAACTGTTAAAAAAAGAGATAAGTGTTGGAAACATATTTTGAGGAATATCTCATTGGGGAAAATGGAATAATTAAAGCAACAATGATTTTCTTTCAAATGTCCCAAATATAACTTTATCATCTATGAAATACAGACTCTCTAATGTGCAGCAAGCATTTGGAGATGATCAGATAACAGAGGGATTTGTTCCCTTAGTTTGTCTTGTGCTTCGCTCCCCTTTGAATCAGTTTAGAAATAAGTAAGAGAGAGTCAGTCAGAGTTAACACCAATGGTCTTTTCTGTTTGGCAATCACCTTAAGAACTGTTGTGAATAATCATGTCTAATGGTCTATGGGCTCAATGCCCTTAGTATTCACTTCATCATGAAAAGATCATAGTAGATGTAGAACATATTGAGATATGAACTGATGAGCAATTATTTGACCGTTAAATTTCAAGTGAGAGGAAACACAACAATAAATATGGTAGCATAACCTTTGTTTTATATGTTAGGATGCATGTCAGATCTTTCTATCTGTGTCTGGCTTGCTTTTATAAGCACTCACTTAGGCATATACCAGAACCTTTGGAAGAGGAGTGATGCTCACCCAGGAGTAGTGTGTAAGGGGGAAATGTGCTACATCAGACACAATTAGTACTTTTTATGATTATAGTTTATGGGATGTTGGTGTCAGTTCATTAAAAATGTACTGAACTATCAACTCATTTCACACAGGCCATTGAACAGCAATAAAGTGGTATCAGCTCTTCTCCAAGATGACTTTTTGCTGGATTTGAACCAGTGACTCATAGAAAATAGGCTGTGTTCTACTGTCAGTCTATAAAAGCATTTTGTAGAGTTGCAATTCACCTGCCTCCTGCATTTTGCTTCTAGCAGCATTCCTGTTTCTTCGAATATACTCCATAAATTACCACTTGGATAAATAAATATTAGATGCCAGGGGATGGTTATATGATACACTATACATTTAAATATTGTTTATTTTTATGTGTTATGTCATTTAATATCAATAAAAACAGTCCTATGTATAATATTGGAGATTTTTTTGGCTGTGAAAGAACAGAATTAATTTCTTTTAGCACAATAGTACTTAACTATTAACATATGTAATTCCCTACTGTTTAATTTTTTGCCCCCACAGAGCTGCACATATTTTATATCTCATGGTTTACGTCAGACAAAAACACAATGAACATTAAAACTGAACTCTTGTCTGTGCTAGAATACAGAGTTTTGTTGCATTAAAACTCTGACTTTCACTGAAGTAACTGTAAGCAGATGTTAGCTCATTTCTTGAGTTGATACAGTGCAATAGATATCGAAGCATTTTTCTAAATACATTTCTACAGAAATATATTAAAAATAGGATAGTAATAAATCCTGAGACAGTGAGAAAAATGAGTCATTAATCTCTTCCTCTCTCTTTTTCAAGTTTTGAGTAACATCATTTCTTTGAATGTACATCAATATTGTATTAACAATTTTAATTAATTGCTCATGGACTAGCTTGAATGAAGTATCAACTATTTTGTTTTTATTCTACATTAATATACGTATTATTATGTTCCATAACTTTAAGGACAAGTTCAAGTGTCACCCTATAAAATAGCTATGGTGCAGGAACACCACTGACTGGATACTTCCCTAAAAGTTTCCAGAAGCAAAGTGCCTAATCAAGAGACTTGAAAAGTTGAATTAAGGAGTTATTTATTCAGTGGCATAGACCAAATAAGTCTGTATATTTCTTGGGAATTTTCTATAATATTTCTCATAATTATGCTCCTTTGTTTTTCTTACATTTACCCAACAATTTATGTAGATTTATGTCCATAAATTATTAAAGATAGACATTCATTTTGGTAATTTGCCAGTTGGATATTATCTAGTGAAGGCACTTGATGAAGACTGGCTCTTTACTTTGTTTCTAGCCTTGCATACTTTGACTTGATACTGTGTCATTTGCTATGCTGTTTGAATTTGTGTTCTATAGAGCATGAACATTCTGCCAGGGAGAAGCTAGTGTTAACTGCATGTCCTGTGATCTTCTTTGTAGTCTCAGCGCCGTGTTACCTTTCACCTCCCGGATGGTTCCCAGGAAAGCTGCAGTGACAGTGGTCTGGGAGACCACGAGCCGGTGGGTAGTGGAACCCTGATCTCACACCCTCTTCCTCTGGTTCAGCCACAGGACGAATTCTATGACCAGGCCTCTCCGGACAAGAGGACCGAAGCAGATGGCAACTCGGACCCCAACTCTGGTGAGTCCTCTTCCAGTCTTCATAGCATGCGGCTATTCTGGTAGAGTAGTTAGTGTGATGAAACTTGTTCAATTGGCACCCTGCTCTGCAAGGGAGGGACAGTTGGTTGTACTTGCTGTTTGTATTGGTAGATGCATTGAAATAGATGAAGTGTAGTTTGCTTGGTAATGTTGACTTTTAAATGGTATGATATTCTATTTGTTTTTTAGTCATCAAAAAGTTTTTAAAATTTGCAAATATAATTGAAAGAAAATATCTGTTGGAATATACTCTAGTGTCAAAGAGATTACAGTATAAGTAGTTAAAAAGTGTTGAACTAGAGGTTATTGGAATATTGTTAATGAGAAATAATAAAAAACATTCATTCCTGTGGAATGCTATATTCTAAAGAACTCTTTACAAAGACTGCAAATAAAGAAAGATTGAATGTGATTAAGATCCATCTGAAGAAAGGAGGTGGTCTTTCATTAATTTTTATTTATGCGTTGTTTTGGATAATTGGGTTTTGTATGAGAATGTTGAAAAAAAAATGTATCTGGTCTAAACCCTATAGCATACAAAGAGCTTCACCTGACCTTGGAAATCCTTATATATATATATATAAAAACAAACAAAACACCTTCAGTGCCCAGGTAACAAAAAATAAAAATAAATAAATAAAATTAGAATGCCTCTTTCAGAGCAATGAAAATGATTTTTATTTGGATCGAACCCAGGGCCTTGCGCTTGCTAGGCAAGCACTCTACCAATGAGCTAAATCCCCAATCCTGTTTAATTTTTTTTTTTTTCATGATACTGTGAATGCTCAGGTGAGCTCAAGCAGGTTCTTGGGCAGGAATATTAGAGAAGTCTTTGTGTGTTTCTCCAATTTTTTTCTTAAATGAAGGGAAATACTGAGTAATCATAACAAGAGGACATCCAAACTGGAAAAGGAACAACCAAACAAACAGTACATACATTCAAACCAGAAAGTCTCCCCTGCTCTTGAGACAGTAGCACATTAGCTAGAGAAGGAAACAGTGTTGAGGTGACTTTTCCATAAATCTCTAACTATTTGGCACCTTCTGCTATAGACATGACTATGCCTCTGGCATTTTTGTGATGTAGCACTATCTAGAGGAGGTCACAAGCTCAGCCAGGCTTTCTTAACAAGTTCCCTTCTTAACAAGTAACCCAGCCTTCGTGTTCACTTACTTCCACAATTTTGAGTCATCTGTCTATCTAGGCAGGAAGAAATGTGTTAAGTTCTTCCTTCTCTCCCTCTATCCCACCTCACCCATATCACTGCCCATGCAGGCATCTATTGAAGCTCTTTCTTCACTAGCAAATGTTAAATGTGTGAAGTTACAACACATCTTTCTACAGAGCTTTCCCTGCAGGAAATCTAGTTTAATCTAAGTAAAATGTATGCCATCGTTTTCAAGTTGTATGTTTAGTTTGTAATTTTTTTAACGTCAATTATCTAGAGATGACAAACTCAAAACCCTTCATCAAATTAAGTTTGAGAGAGCTGATAATCATGTATTCTCTGTAGATTTCGTGGCACCCTCACTCTATGATCTAATGATTCTAGATTGTTCCATTGAGCCACATTTTCCAGGAATTGTATGGGAGTGATGGGGGTTGGTAGAGCTTATAATAACTCCTTGTAAACAATTCTTGTAATCTACAATTTCCTCTTTAATTAGTACTAATTAAGACTTTCTGCTGTAATTTTTGATCACCTTGTCTGAAAGTGTTTGGATGTTCTTGTCTTTGAGTCTGTGTCAAAATCAACACAGGAAGACACACATTAAATGTATTGGCACACACAGCTGTAGCAGTTTGTGGTGGTTTAGCCAGTGCACTCTGTACAAATATCATTAAAGCAGGAGTAATTTATGAAATTCCAGGTGAAGGACTTAGACATGCCTAAGGGTTTTCATCAAATTCTTTTTAGCCATAATAATGGAATCATTTAGAATCACACCCAGGATGACAGAGGGCAGTGAGTTTAATCACTAGGTTTTAGAAATTGATGAACATGTGGGTAATTTTCTACTTAACTGAATTAGAAATTTAAAAATATTCATCTAGAAGAGAAAGGCAGCTTTTATGAAATATTCAATACTAAACAGGATAATAGTTATTTTATATTTTCTTTGTCATAGAATTATGTGTCTGTGGTCAGTCAGAGTGAACTGAGAATTCAATTAGCACAGAAAAGATGTGGCTAAAATATAGAACACATTTCATCACCTCTATACCGGGATATATATGTATGAGAATATATGTTACCTGTCTTTTCCTTCCTCCATTCAATGATACATAACTACAGATTCATTTGTAGCTAATTTAAGTTTAATTTTAAATGTTCACTTGAATATAAATTTCAAACAAAATATGCTTTTTACTATACAGTATGGATGCTGTATAGGGGAGTTTTTGCTATAAATTATCTTTAGTAAATTTGTTTTCTTTTTATTTACACTTAAATATTTGTCAAGAGAGTCTGGGATACTTACATTAGTTTGAGTAGACCCTAGTTCATTCATCTGTAATTTCTTTTGGCATCACTAAGTATGTATGTTAAGAGAAGAAAAGTGCATGTTATTGATAGTTGGTGTATTGACTTAGCAAAAGAAATGAATAGATTTTCTTTTTATACTGCTGTTCATTTTTGTCACTTTTTCTATTTCTCCTAAGTCTACCCATAATGGAACCCATATATGAGGTTACCAATAAGAGGGAAAGGAGAGAGAAAAAAAGAAAGGGGACACTTTATCAAGATTTTAAAGAAGGAGATAGCTAAATTGCCCTTGGCTAAATCTTTATACACTATGTCATGCTATTCACACTATGACAACTTAGTACTACACAAATGAACTGGGCCAGCTGCCCAGTACGAATGGATGGAAGAGGTACTAAAGTCGGGGAAAATGTACACTTCAATCCTACTTAAAGGAGTCATCAGAAGTTTTTATTTATTATTGTTTTTAAACAAACTAGTGACAGCAATAAAGGGAATCAAAGACCTAGAAACCTTCAACATTCTCTGTGAGTTAGGGATTTTGCCCAGGAGAATTATGGTCAATAAGATGTCCTTAAACAAGAAGAAACAGGGCATTGTGGTAGAATCAGTAATGATTCATCACTGCTAGGGAATTAGACAATTCAGGTCAGCTGTAAGTAGCCCTGGGAGTAAGTGGTTCATTTGACCCCTACTAAGACTAAAACTACAAACTCCTTCTTAGTACCTAGAGCAGGATTCATTAGAATGCACTGGAAATATTGAAATGATCAAACTAAATCTAAATTGAAGTAGAATATGATTATGCTACATTCTCTTTACATTCTCTAGTCACTGTTGTGTGATTAACATTGAGGAATTAGTGAAGTGGTAGAGAGATATGGATGTACTAGTCAATGGCTGTCAGCTACCCTTATCTGTCAGTGGTTTTCAGTATCTTCTATGGGCCCTTCTTTCTGGACTTTTATACTCTCTGAAAAGGTATGATTTCCTAACAAGTGAAGCATCAAATATGAGCTTCAGAATATGTCTAAAAGGATCTCTACTTTTCAAATATATTGTCTTTTATTTTAAAGACATTTAAAACTATGATATTTACATAGTAATTATTTTAATTGTGCATTTCTAATAAATTGAAATGAATAGCTATATCCTGTAGTGTATTCAGGGAAACTGGATTTTAATATATGTTCTTAGTACTCCTAAACACACATTGACAACTTACACATGCCTAAAGGATTGCAAGGATATCCAATACTCTTCTTTACTTCTCAGTGTTTAGTTTTGAGTTGTTGACAGATTGTATTTAAAATTTTGTCTTAGCCATTCTGACATGTGTAAGGTGGTATCTCAGAGTCGTTTTGATTTGCATTTCCCAGATAATTAGGGATGTTGAGCAATTCCTTAAATGTCTTTCAGCCATTTGAACTTCCTCTGTTGAGAATTCTCTGTTTAATTCTGCAGCCCATTTCTTAATTTGACTGTTGGGCATTTTGATGTGTAATTTCTTGAGTTCTTTATATATTCTGGATATCAGCCCTCTGTCAGATGTGGAATTGGTGAAGACATTTTCCCATTCTGTAGGCTGTCCAGAGAAAGCCTGATCTGACCTAGTCTGGTGATCAAATGGCCAAACACCCTAACGGTTGAGCTGGAACTCTCATCCAATAACTGATGGAAGTGGATGCAGAGATCCTCAGCCAGGCCCCAGGTGGAGCTCCAGGTGTCCAATTGTCGAGAAGAAGGAGGTACTGTAAGAGCGTGAATTGTTGAGACCAAGATTGGAAAAGCACAGGGACAAATAGCCAAAAGAAAGGAAGCACATGAATTATGAACCAAAGGCTGGAGCAGGCCCTCTGGATAAGTGAGACAATCGAATAGCTTGAACTGTTTGGGAGGCACCCAGGCTGTGGGACCCGGACCTGTCCTCAGTGCATGAGCTGGCTGTTTGGAACCTTGGGCTTACACAGGGACCCTTTGCTCAGCCTACAAGGAGGGGACTGGACCTGCCTGTACTGAATCCACCAGGTTTAAATGAATCCCCAGGGGAGTTTTGGCCCTGGAGGAGATGGGAATGGAAGGGAGGGGCTTGGGGGGAAGGTAGGGGCAGGGACAGGAGTGGGGAGAACAGGGAAACCCATGGCTGATGTGTAAAATTAAAACACAAATATAATAAATAACAAAAAATAAAAAATAAAAAATTTTTGTCTGATTCTTGATGTCTTGATTAAGAACTTACAAGTGCTATAATAAGGATTTAAAATATACCTCAAAAGCCATTGTGTTAAAGGCTTGTTAGCATTACAATGAGACTGGAGATTATTAGAAACTGGATGCAGTAAGAAAATTTGAGATGACTGAAGGCATATTCTTGAGACTATTGGGAGCTTGATTTCCTGGGGCCTCGGGGTAAGCAAATTTCATCTATCACATATCTTTCAATGTGATATACCTCTTTATCACAGACACCCATCTTATGTTGGGTTTCATCTTGTGCAGAGAGTTTTTAAATCTAATCATGAAGTGGTTGTATGTTCTGATAATATTCCTACTAGTGCCATAATTATACCAGCAGGCAGATTTTCTTCTCAACCACTTCAATGGACTATTTTTAATATCTAGAATCAGGGATTCCCACTGCTTTTTTTTCTCCCTCTCTTGTGGTGGTATTGTGTTCTCCAAAATATTGTGTGTTACCCAAAATAAACTTATCTGGGGTCAGAGAACAGGATGGCCACAATATTAAACATGAGGATAGGCAGTGGTAGCACACGCCTTTAATCCCAGCACTAAGGAGGCAGAGCCAGGCAGATCTCTCTGAGTTCAAGGCCACATTAGAAAGAGCCAGGCATGGTGACACATGCTTTTAATCCCAGGGAGTAGGCAGAAACAGAATGATATATAAGGCTTGAAAACCAGGCACCAGAGATAGTTAAGCATTTGGCTGGTTAAGCTTTCAGGCTTTTGAGCAGCAGATCAGCTGAGAGCCATTGGGATGAGGACACAAAAGTTTGCAGTCTAAGGAAACAGGATTAGCTGAGGAACTGGAGAGGTGAGGCAGCTGTGGCTTGTTTTGCTTCTCTGATCTTCTACCATTCACCCCAATACCTGGCCTCAGGTTTGTTCTTATTAATAAGACCTGTTAAGATTTATGCTACACTCTCTTTCTCTTAATTTCTTTCTCATTCCTCCCTATTTTCCCTCCTTCCAACCATTATTTCTTCTTTTCTTAATTTTTTCTTCTCTTTTTTCTTTTATTCTCTTTTAAAATTTTCACATCAGTAGCATACAGAAGGCAATGCGATCTGTTTATGTTTTGAAAATTTACGTAGGCTTATGATAGCTCCAGGTTTTGAATGTACATCAGTATAGATGTTTGGGAAGAGCAGAGTAGATAAATAGATCTTTAAATAGAAATTTTATATAAATTAATAAAAACATTGTTTCCATAAGACTTGTAAAATTGCATTTGTGTTTTTTACTAATATAATTTTGTAGCATGCTTGGAAGTTATTCCATGTGTGACAATAAAATAAGAATTTATTATTTAAAACATAATTTAGAATACTATTAAAGAAATTTACATTTTTGTTGATTGTCATGAAACAATTATTCTAAGAAAAGCAAGACATACAAGCTTGATTTTAATACAGCTCATAGAAGTAGTTATGACCCTAGACACCTCTTACACTGATTGGTAATTTATTTTCTTTTTTCAGTAATGTATAAAAGCAAAAGAAACAATTATAGTCATATGGAAATGTGTTGGATTTTTAAGTTGATTGATTGATTGAATGATTGTGTGTGTGTGTGTGTGTGTGTGTGTGTGTGTGTGTGTGTACATGTGCTGTGCACTTCCAAGTCCTTAACTTGAGAACCATTGAACCCTTTTCTTTGTGTGCATGCAGATGTAATAACCAGCATGTGGAAGTCAAAAGACAACCTGGGGTATTGTTTTCATCTTTTACCTTATGTGAGAGAAAGCCTGTGTGTTGTTTGATGTTCCTAGGCCAGGCTACCTGGGCCCTGAGTTTCACAGGAATATTGGGTTTACAGATGTGTGCAGCAGCATCTGGCTTCATGTCTAGCAAGTTCTTTAACCATGAAGGCCCCCTCTACTGGATTTTGAATGGAATTTGAGATTCATTGTGCAATTGTTAAAGTGATATTTTAATTATAGTTTTATTAAAAGAAGTTCTTATTTGTAGTACATTGTAAAAATACATGGGAAGAATATTTGTATTTTATACTTTTAGTAATCTTCCAAAAATAAAAAAAAAAACTAATGAAAATGAGAATTCACACACACACACACACACACACACACACACACACACACACACACACCAGAAAGACAAATTGATAACAGAATTTGAATGTTGGCGATGCCATAATAATGTCTACTTGGAGAAGTGAAATGAAGTAGAAAAAAGAAATAAAATATTTTTCAGACAATAGACTGTGTGACTTACAAAAATATATGCAGTAAATAAATTATAGACTGCTAGAGGAAAACTAATAATTTATTATTTTTCTTTAGTTTTCAAAGTTCCAGATATTGAACAAATGTATCTGAGGACAAATAACATGATTCTGAATTATTAACTAAAAGCTGAAAATGTACAATGTGATTGAGTTTTGGGAAATTAATTTTAACTATTTCAGGGGATGGGAACTCATTCAGACAGATGGTCACAGAGTCTGAGCAGTGAGTGAGAGCTGAAGAATGATGAAATGGAAGAGATAGTCTGACCCAGGAAACAGCATCGCAATTACTTATCCATTACCAAGTGGTCAGCCCTGTAAATACACAAACCAATAACATTAGAAAGACTGAGATGTGTATACAGGGATCAAGATATGTACATGCAACAACAGTCAATATAAAAAGAGGTCGTGAATTTGAAAGACAGATAGGAGGCACATATGGGATGGTTTTTAGGAGGGGAAGGGAAGGCACAAATTTTGTGATTATATTACAGACTCAACAAAAGAAGAACTAATGGTGTAAAGAAAAAAAGAACAGTTATAATTCCAACACTTGAGAGATAGCTGCAGGCAGATCTCTGTAATTTGTAGTCCAGCCTGGTATACTTAGAGAGTTCCAAGTCAGCTAAGAATACATAGTCAGATCTTGTCTCAAATAAATACTAAGTACATAAATAAGTCGACAAATTTTTAAAAGTTAAAAAAAAAAAAAAACTAAAGCAAAACCCCAAAAAAAGCAACCAACAAAAAAGTATTGTCAATAATTTATTGGATATCTTTGAGATATTTAAGTTAATTCTTTGTTAATTACACAGTTAATTACATAGTAAAATGTGTTTACTTTAAGTGATATTCTACTACAACTCAGAAGAGACTGTGGAAGCAAACTAGTCTATGTCCTACTCATGGACCTCATCCAGGGTGGGCTTATAGGTATTGATGTTTTTAGTCAATTTCAATAATAACAAAAGTTTAGGAAATGCAAAATGTATAAATTAATTATTGGACAAAAGAATTATGTTGACATTATAATGGTGATTTTGAAATGTAATGTATATTAAATATTTACAATGAAACAAAATTCTGGGACAATTTTGTATTTTGTCTTTAAATCCTTTTTTGTTTGATTGTTTCTGAGAGGAGGTTCTAAAAATATTATACCTTATTAAAGACTAATAAAAACATAAATTTAAAAGCTTATTTGGCATTCTAAAAAATAAACAATCATTATACCTTTATGAGTTTAAAGAATTTACCATAATATTAATTCTCCACTACATATTCTGTTTGATTAATATTTCTTTTTAATGAGATACAATAATATAATCTATTAGTTAAAATATTTCTGATTAACAGGAATGAAAACTTTTAAATTTATTAATTTTGGAATTGATTTTATTACAACAAAATAAATTTGGTTGAATATTCATAATTTTAAATGAAAAAGTCATTAATATTTTGCATTTCCGAATCTTCTGAGGTCAAAGTATCAGGTTTTAGTCTCCTAGAGAGATCTGAAGAGGGAATATGCCTCCTAGTGTAAAGTTGGGGTAATTTCAACTCACATTACTGGGTTGTGTGGAGTATCATTTCCATAAAAGGTCTAAAAATGTAGGAGCATTCAAGATCATTTTGTGTAATATTTTAGGGAAGTGAAATGTTCTTCATATTTTTTTGTTTAAAATAACTTGAGTCTGCTTAAAGTGAAAGATAGTTATAATTCAGTATCTATTAAAAATAAACAGCATATGGATCTAAGTAGCTAATATGAAGGTAAATTTCACATCTTAACCCTAACATAACTATTCATCACAAGAGTAAAGGGAATCACTAAAATTTTTATAAAATAAAACTAGTACATTTGACTTCATCTGTATGTGCATGCATTTATAACAAGGATTAATGAATTAGATTATGCAAAGCTTTGAAACAACTATAAATATGGTAAGAAACTGCACTACTTTTCTAAAATATTTCACCCATGCTACTTTGACATGAATTTCTGCTAGTAGACTGTAGTAGATACGTACTGATGTCACTGGTAAACACAGATGTCCGTACTGTAATATATTGTCAGATAAAAATCATAAGGCACCAGAGGACTCAAGGACCCAGGCACCATATATGCCCACTAATGAATTTACTGAACAGAGAAGGAAAAACTGCTGAGGGAAATTGGTCCTTGAACCATTTCAGTAAGGTGAGATTAAGGGAGGTATTTTTCAAGAGGAGAATAATAACATCACAAGAGATCCCCAGAAACTACTTTAAGAATTGTCTACTACCTACCTTCAGGTCAGCATGTTCTGATGTTGCTGTGGAATATCCTATCAATTTACATCACTTTGCATTTCTAATCAATCTTATGATTAAAAATACAATACATACCAGATTGTCAGTTAAATTTGAATTTAGATTGCCAGTGAAATATTGGTGATGTTACTTATAATATATGAGACACACATCAGTGAAATTATCTGTTGTTTATCTGAAGTTCTCATTTAACTGTGCATCTGTATTTTAATAATGAAATTCACAATTCATACACACTTGTTTGTATGTAGAGAAAACAATTAGCCTTCCACCCTAGAAGTCCAGTTTGTAGATATATCCAACATACTAAACTATTTGATCTACCATAGAAACCTGACTATTGTGTTTTCTTATTGAAAACATAATTTAATTGTTTAAAAGTCTTTTATACATTATGTTTTAGAATTTTTATGAATTCATTGGATTTATATACTATGTTTTCCTTTCAGGTTTAAATCTAAAACTGATAAGATCTAACAATGCACAAAGAACCATGTGTCAATCCATCAGAAGTTTAGAAGAGAAAAAGAAGGGGTCATGTCATTATGTTCCAATTTTTTGCCAAATGACAAGATAAATAGAATTATGAGTCTTTGCATCTTACACAGACAAACTAGATTTAAAAGTATAATTTAACATAAGTTGTCTAAGACTTACATATTTTTAGTTAAAAATGTTTTGGAAATGTAACATAGAAATGATTTAGTATTTCTGCAGGTTTGACCAAAGCATCTACAAATAGATTTAGAAGTACATTTGGATTAAATATCAGGCATATGAGTGACAAACTATAATAGACAAACCTAACTTTGAATTTGGATCTTTTATGATTTATTCCTACAAATTATCCTAAACTTCTTAATCTTTTGTATATCACACTAAAATGTCTTAAAATGCAGTTATGCAGAATGAAATATGCTGTACTGTGTGTGAATTTGTCATTTGATATCAGCAAATTAACTGCATGGTTAAAATAGACTAATAACAATTTCTTGTACAGTGTTCATTGGAAGTAATTTAAACCATGAGATGCCTGAAGTGTAGCTATTGGTTTTATTGATTTGTTTTCTGTTTTAACATGAACATGGCTGATCATTCGACTGAAAAACAAAAACAAAAACAAAACAACGCAAAACATTTTCCACTAAGAATACCACAAGAAGATTTGAAAAGCTCTTAAATTTTTCCATGAATGAAAACTAAAATTGCTTCAGTCAACAAAGACAGTACATTATCTTCTGTGCATTATAAGATACAATCTTTGGCTAAGCACAGTATGCCAATTGTGAAATCATTCCGGGGACCAAAAATAGATGTTAAGATTCTACAAAGCAACAAGTCACAGGTTAGGAAAGGTGCTATTTTATCACAGGAGTGGTGCTTCGTTGGAATGCTTTCTCAAAGGCCTCATTTTATGGGAAATATATTTTTAAATTAAGTCAAAGTATGTCCTTATTCAAAAGAGGATGTTGAGTTCTGATATAAGCTGCTTAGGCAATAGCTGTGGAATATCCAACAGTAACTCTTCAGTAATCTCTCCTAAGTCAGAACTATTGTGTGCTGAAAGATTATCGTTTAAAGTAAGAAGTTCAGGTTTTTTGAGCCAGAAATACCAATACTCCACAGGCAGTAAAATCTCGACGTAGCAGTAAGTAGCATAATAAAAAAAAAAAAAAAAAAAGGAAGAGATATTGGTCTATATTCTATCAATTTTATGTCTTGCTAGCACAATCAGAAAGCTTTTTTGGTATTTTACTTCATTTAATGTACAGGAAGGGCATGGAGTGTGAATGAATTTTACCCAATGAGACCGAAGAACACGTGCTCCCGAGACAGGTGGATTGAGGTTGACAGAGGCGCTGCAATTTCCAGCTGTGCTGTGAGGTCTCCCACTACTTCCGTTGTCCACTCTGGCTCTTTAGCGAAGAATATGTGTTTCCTAGAGAGATGAGGTCAGGCCTATCAGTCATAATAGAAGGAAGCTGCAAGTGAGATCTGGCTGATGCAGAAAGCCATGGACGTTAGTAATACTGCTATTAAGCAAATAACTGCTAGCTCTCCTTACGGGTTCAGTGTCTGCTCTTCTAATCAAAACTGACTTGATAGACAGAGATGATTTAAATAAATGATGGAGGAAAGGCTTGTGGTGTATTCGAATGAACGAGAAATCAACAGTTTGCTAAATTTATAAATTAAGAATAATTTAGCTTGTTTGTACATTCTTATTTATGTCTTCTAAAAAAAGAACAAACTATAAGGGTTGGGAAACTACAAACTATCCATGATTAAAAGATAATTTAGCTGAAATTGAATAAAGCATTAAAAATTCAATTAGGTAGCTATTAAAATGAAAATGTATAAGGGAAGGGTCAATTTTCACCAGAGTTTTCAAAAATAGATGTCACACTATTGTCTTTTATGTTTATCTTCACATAATACAATTCATATGTTATTTACTTATATTACAGTAATAGATACTTGTGTCATAATAATTACAACCAAGGGTAAAATAAAATTATACAGAAATAACTATGAAATAAATCATTCACTTTGTATTACAAACCATTTTAGTTAGCAAAAGAAGAAATATTATATTCATAATAAGTTTATGTTATATTCCAAATATTATTTATGGCAAAGCTAAATTTTCTATTTTATTTGGAACACGTTTTCCAAATATCTCTGAAGTGCTTATTTACTTACTCCCAATTACCTGAAAACATTCAGTTCCTGGTTCTTTGGCAGAAAGCTTGGCTGCTACAATCTTGCTTTTTCTTGAATTATATGTGAGTATAGTGCTTCCTGATTTTCATGTGGGGATCACATGATACATTCACACTCTACAGTAAGCAGCACTACTCTGAGTTACTTAACACACCCCAAAATAGGGTTGCCATGGAAGGAAAAGGCATAAAGAATTAAGGAGAGCTGGAGAGATCTCCCAAGCAATACTGTTATAGTTCAAGATGGTATAATGTTTCTTTCTGTGTTTAGCACTGACAGGTATATTTTTCTTCCCTCCATAATTCAAGATGTTGATTTTGATGTATAAAACCTTTTAAATCTGTTTCCTGTCTGTTATAGAAGCTATTATTTCCTTTTTGTGTCCTATAGTGGAATAGAGGTCAAATGAACAGCAGCCTAAAGAGTCCCTGGGTTTGATTCTGGGCTTGAATGCTGCCTAGAGTGTCTCCTGCTTTTGAGAATTTTGACAGAACTATCTTCTATTAGCCTTTAGGGTGAGGTTCAAACTCTGTCCATTCCTTTTGCCTCTTGCCTAGCACTATTAGTTTGGGGAATTGGAGGTTTGAGTAAGTGATGTGACTTGCCCTCTCATTTCCAGCATCTGGCACAAAATGTTAACCATTCTATTGCTTCTCTGTGCTGGAAAGCAAAGCTGTTTTTTTGATATTAACTTGGTCTCTTTCTCCATTGATCTGAGAACATTCATATAAGTATGTCAAATGTTGGAATGAGTTATAATAACTATAGAAGTCTTAAATTTTAGGCTTTAAAAATATTTACACTGAATTAGTAATAGCAGATTATAGAAAAATACAATGAATTTAAATGCTAACACAATAACCAAATAATGTATTAACTTACAAAAAAAATCAATTATCACAGATATTTAACTTTTAGTTCCACAGAAATATTTTATTGTCAATCTTTCTTTTGTTTATTTCTTGTGTACATATAACTATATTGACTTAAAAAATCTATGCCATAAAATATAGATAATAACAAACTTTCAGTAATAAATTAACATTCCAAGAAAACATGTCTACTATTTATATTCACTTAAAATGCACTAAATATGAATACATCAATTTCAGTTTGTTTTTAAAAGCATTTTTTAATTCATTGGATTTTATTAAGCCTTTTCTCATCTATCTGTGGAAAAGATGATTGTATATAAAATGGGTGCTGACATGATAATAATGAGATAACTTGTGAAACAGTCAATGATCAACTCTACGACTCAAAGCTGTCTCGCTGATTTTATTGCCATCTAAATGTTCATACATTAAAAACTTTACTGTTCTACAAGTGCTAACAGTCTATTGGGCATGCGTTTAGATCTCAGGCTTAACTTCCTTTAGCCAATCAATCAATGAAATTCAGAGCCTAGTTAATTGGTGCTTCAAGAATAGAGAAATATAGATACGTATTTTATACAGTGCTTATATGGGATATAATTACTTAGAGTACCACAGAAATTAACAAGGACTTTGAGATTTACCATAAATTTATCTTTGCTACCAGCAGTTTTCGTTGAAAAGTCTCATGGTAGTTTAATGTCAAGGACTCTCTCCACTAATATGCCTGTAAGACAAGAAAATCAGAGGGCAATACATAATTTGTAACATTGTTCAAAACAATCCTCTTGCTTCAGTTTTCCAAACTCAGGGGTTGCAGGGGTACACCACCACATCTGGATCCTTTCAATGATTATGATATGTTATTTAATGTCACATTGAAGAGAATAAAATATTATAATTCAGGATGTTTCACCTAAGCTCTAATGTCAAGCCCTAATCATAATTCCTTTAAGAAAATGAAAAGGAAATTACTCAGTTAAATATAATCTCAGATAAACAATGCTTAATTTTTACATGGACCATGAATGACCTAAGACATATTTGTTCTAAACTGTTATTTATTGTTTATCTTAAATTGCAATTTAACAGAGCATCTTTCTTTATTGTACAATCTCATACCTGGTTGAAATATTAATTATTGAAAAAATAATGAATACAAGGACACCAGTGCTGCTGTATTTGGAAGTCTACATGTATCATGGAAGGAAGTGTACACATGCATTTTAAACTTATAGAAAACTTAAAAGTGTTGTGGTAACTCTGTATCTGCGGTAATGAGCTCTCACTGCTTCTCACTGTAGACCTTCTGAATTCTGTAGAACTTTAGTCAGGGTGAAGAAACTTGTTCCTCTGGAACCTTGCATCTGAAAGACCTTTGATAGATGCAAGGTATGCATGCAGGTAAAGAAACAAAGGAAGCCATTTGATTTCAACTTCATTGCCTCAAGCTGCATGTTAGATCCATCACATACTGGCATACTCTTGAGGGAATGAATTAATTCACTTGTTATGCAGAAAAAGAATTCAATTTATACAAGCAAGCTCAGCCAATGAGGCTTTGAGTTAGAAAAGAAGGATTCCCTATACTGAGGATACAAATCTTCACAACCTAACCAAGAACTGCAGAAGTAAATCAGTAATCTTCCAAGACATGTAACATTCATTGTCTTGGCACCATCAACTCTATTAAGGGAATGTATGCAAAACATGTTTATTCATCTGACAAAACTGATGAACAAAATCTTTAAATAAATAATCAGAGTGCCAGTTTTGCTGAACAGTGTGTCGTTTGGACACTTCATTTACTATTTAGCTGAAGGCTATGTAGAATAAGAAGCAGCAGCCAAGTAGACACTAACTTTTAAATATAGATGAGGGCTTATTAGTAAGCATGCCGTTCAATATTTTTAAGAGCAACTTGTAAATTTATACATTGTTCCTTGCTATTTTTTTTCTTGTCATCTGTGACTTTCTTTTCAGAGCTCATATTCTTCATGGATATTATTTGATGCTATTATAGTACTATAAGAAATGCAATTGGGCAGGCCTTCTGGTACCACAAGAGATCACCAATATTAGTTCATGATTTTGTCATTAACACTAGTATGGATTTTTCTCACAGATCCTATGAATTATCACAGCATAGCAAATTATGGGTCACATTTGTTCTTAATTTAAAATAGAAAATTGTAGAGGTTGAAGAATGGCAAAGTATTCTTTAACAGTTTTCCGTGATTCAAATATTAAACTATTTTTCAGACCTCAATACTGGACATTACTATTCATTCCATATGTCATCATGTCATATAACTGTAACTTTTGGGACCTTTAAAAGGAACTAGTACATCTATGGGAAAATGTGCCATGGAAAATAATACAGTTGTTGATCCCATCAATAGACATTTTTTTTTTATAAAAAATGTTGTAGAAATATATTTGAAATGCTCATAGTGGATAGATTTCCATTGAAAACTATTTAACACTTACATTATTTTCTTTATATTTTAAGTTTATATTAGTATGTCATTAAATGAAATGTCCCCTAATGACATTTAAGATACATTAATGCCTATACAGTTCCTTTAACCCCTGACAAAATTATGAGTCGTTCATCTGCTCATTAACACTTTTGTAAGCTTTATAATAAATAGGAATAAATGTACAATTTATAATATGCAATCTTACATTCAAAGAAGGTAGATATTAGCTTTTATATATAGTTAGTAAAGCACTAATTTAGTTCGAATAAAAATTCTTTGTTCAATTATCATAGAGAGGTAATAGAAAGATATACACACTAGTAACAATTTATCCAGCAATCTACACATTTCACTAATTTTTTAGAATTTCCATCATATAAATAATGTGAGAATTATGGAATATCTTATTCTCAGTCTACTAAAAAGAATGTATTTTAGCCTGAAACAACATTTTTCTTGCTGAAGCTTACTGAAAAACAGCTAAGACGCAAAGAGAGATGCTGACAGGGGAAGGAGCCCAGGAGGAATGGACAGAGGCAAGGATTCTGCAAGTGAGGACCAGGCCGGCTTGATGGTTCACTTTGAGATGCTAGATATTAGAAGGCACATTTACCTTTTAAAATATGGATGACAAAAGATTGAATTCATAAGCAGAAATCAAAACCTCTGATAATCATGGAGGGAAACATTGCAGCTATGACTTCTAATGGGGATTTTTACTAGACAAATGCCAGCAGAATAATAAACTCCATATAAATTGTAGCATTCCCTGGACTTACTTAAAATTTTAATTTAATACTAAAACAATGGTGAAAAATAAAAAAAAAAATCATGTTTACAAAAAATTAGAAAATTATCTCTCCAATCCCAGCTTTGTTTCTTTAATCATTTATTTCTATACATGATTGTCTTGAAATCACAGAAAGTTACATATAAAAACTTATGAGACTGACTAAACTAATATTCCCACCCATAGTTAACAAAATACAAAGTGAACAAAAGGTATGGAACTATAACTCAGATGCTTGCCCATTTACAATGTAATTACTAGTTATATTAAGTTCAAATGCTGTCAAAAAGCCATTCAGTACATACACCCTGTATATTGAACACAAATGCAGGACCTGGCCCACACTGAAGATGCTCAGTCACTTTCATTATTCATCAGGTATAGAACATCATCTCATATAAAGTCTTTTTTTTTATTATGCACTATAAAAAACCTCATTCAGAATGTTAAAAAGCAATTTGTTGGGAATATTTAATAGTCCCAATACTCAAATTCTCACATAGTAGTTAAAACACAGTAGTGAAAACTTACTCAAAATGTTAAAAAAAGGTTTAATTATACACTTGTTTGAAAACCATGTTAGTTTATATTTTTCTGTCTTCTTTTAAGAATAAAAATAGTCATTAGAAATAATAGCAGAAGGATAAAATATGTTTTTCCTCTTTCTAGAATGCATGATTAAATACCAGACAACATCTACTGCTCAACAATTATCCAGTAGATCCAAAGGCGTAAAATGATGTGCACTTAATTGTCTCATCATGTATTCTGAAGTCCAGACTCTGATCATGAGTTTTAAATTTTATGCTAAGATTATGAAAGTGAAATACTTTGGAAACTTTGCAAGGTATTTTTAATAGGTTACTCTTGTTCTTCCAATTTAATAAATTTATTCAACGTAGGATGGAGAAGCTGTTTAGTTTCATTTTGAGAATGCTGGTTCCTTTTAGCCTCCCCACACTGTGTTAATTTTATTATATGTGCATTGGTGCTTTGCCCAGGTGGATGTCTCTGTATCATATGCACTCATTCCTTGCAGGGCCCAGAAGAGGGCAATGGATCCCTTGAACCTCGAATTATAGATGATTGGGTGCCAACTTTTTGGGGCTAAGAAACAAACCTGGGTGGTACAGAACAGCAGCTGGTACTTTTAAATACTGAGTATTCTTTCCAGACAATCCTTTGTGTTTTTACAATTTTTCATGCTTACTAAAATCTTATGGATGACAGAAAAGGAAATGCCAACAATACAGGGTCTCAAGTGGATGGATAATATATTTGAAGTAACTTTAAGCATTGAAATATAATGTCTTACTTACGTAAAGAGGCTTATTGTTACACAAGGAATCCATCAGAAATTATTCATTAACTACATTTTAGAAAAAAGTATATAAAAGGCAAAACCAAACACACAAAATTGAAATATGCTATTCTGTTTTGAGAAATTCTCTTAGCTGGTAGATACTATCTAACTTGAGAGGTTTCACATTAAAATGATAATGCCAAGTAGACAAACCATTAATTAGAGCTTCAGAATGGATCAGCAATCTGATGAACGTAGCCAACCTGAACTGGGTATCTGAGTTCTACACAGTGAAGGCGAGAAACAACTCCAGTAAATTGATGTCATACATTTAATTAGTTTCAGGAAGGAAACCTAGATGTAAATACAAATCACTGATATCCCAATCATTAGCTTTTCATATCTAAAATAATCTCTACAATTAACCACTAAGTGATATCCTCAATTGTCATGGTGTTAAATATTCTCATAGATGTATTTCAAATATTTTATTTTCTTAAGTTATCAAATTCCATTTAAAATGCATTATATCTATAACAAAAGAAAATAATGTAGCCTTTCTTCCAGAGGGATGCTATATATGATAATTCTTTTGGATGGTTTATGTGTTTCAATATAACATATATGTGGAAAGCTACTAAAATGTCTACTAATTGAAAACCAGATATGGATATTTTAGTGTGTTATAATTACCTATAAATTGAATGTTTGTAAATATTGAAAATTTAGTTTTTAAAAGAAGATAAGTTTTGAGGTACATGTAATGAGAAAGATAAATTGCATGCCTTGTGTTGTTCATGCAAAGTAGTCATTAAAACATGGAGAGCTTAAGGGAAGCTAGCTTTTGCCTATTTCTATGCTACTATGATTAGCAATGCCTCTCCTTTAGAGCAATTCTGTAGATTGAATGCACGAATCAAAACTACTTCAGTTACCAATGTAAGGTAAATAAATACAAGTCCAAATATATGAGCTCATTCTCCAATGGCCCTGATGAAGTTCCTATGAAGCATTTATATAAGATCTGGTAATTTTCTTTTTTTCCTAACACATATTTTAAATTTAGGAATAGACCTCTAGTTGTTTAATCTTCATTAAAGTGCCATGTGCTAAACAAATTTAAGCAAGCACAAAATTTTGCATGTTTAGATTAATTAAATCATTAAGTCAGGAGTTGCTGTGTTGCAAATACCCATTTGGCCTGGTTGAATTTATTATCTAATATCTGTGGGCACTGATTAGCAGTTTTGCTCATTATTAAACTGAACTTGTTGCATAAATCAAGGCCCTAAAACATTACTTAATGTGGTTGTTCCCTGAGCCATTTTTAACCTTTCTGGCTCAAACATTTCACTTACTTTTAAAAGGATAAATATGTATTAATTTACTAAGCATAAGCTTGAATATAAGCCATCATATTTGAGCAAATTTTCTCTCAGCTTTGAATTTTATTTCTTCACATGGTCTACATTTAGTTTTACACTTAGCATATATTTACCTATCAACTTCTGAATAGGCAAGATTAGCAACAAAATTAAACAAAAATTAAAACTATGTATACTTCTGATACCAGATTTACAAGGGATATTTATGGAAAAAAAGAGCAGAAGAAAAATCCCGCTATTCATGAAAAGGAACGGATTACAAAGAAGTGTATTTGAGCATTGTACCAAGAAAATTTTAATTTTTTCTCTTAAAATCAGTTATTTGACACATTTTTTTTTCTGTTAGAGGCAACAATCCCCTCATGGAAATATTTTTGTCACATCATTAAAATATTTGATTCATTCTGAACGTTAATATGTTATATCTGAAATTATATATAGAAAAATACCAAATAACACATATCTAGCAATGTGTTGCAAAATAAATATATGGTATGTAGACTCCAAATTCACAAATGTTTGTGGATATGCCTGTATGCACACGTGCATTTCATTGATACATACACATTAATGCATACATGAACACACACCCAAAACAACTACCTAATTTTAATTGGTGGACTTATTTAGTTATTTATTTACTTATTTGTGTGTGTTGTATGTATTTGCAAGCACTTGTGTCTATGATATTGTACTCATATGTGGAAGAGAGAGGAGGTTGTCAGGGTCCTGATTTTATAATTACATTCTTAATCAATTATAATTTGTACATGTTAATTTTCCCAAAAGAAATTCTAATTATAGTTAAAATTAAGATATTTGTGTCATGTTTACACATCTCTTCCACACATCTTTTCCATCTACACAATTCTTCAGAGGACTGTATTTAGATCCTCTGGCCTCCTTGGTATGTATATCTCAGGGATTTGCCTTGAGTTATCAATTATGATCTAGAAAGTGTTTGTGTTGAGAATGTTGGTTCATTGGCTTATTTTTCTCTCACTCAATGTTACTATTGGTTATATATTCTGATTCTGACATTTGTGAATTCAGAAAATATTTGTTTTAATTCCAAACATCTAAATCACAGTATCTTGCTAAAAGATAGTCTCTGTAACTATTTCATAATTGTTGTCATTCAGAGTGTGTATATGTTGTGTGTCCACAAGGGAGGTATTGGTGAAATTATTAAGGCCACTCCACATAGTTAAAAGGGAGTTTTATTTTGTGGGGTAACTTGCAAATGAAGGGATAGGTTGCAGGGCCTGGGAAAGTGTGGTGCAGTTGGGCGGTGTTCTCTGGAGAACTCGGCTTGGTCTATGTCCAGGGTCCTGGAACCAAGAGAGACCTCTCCTCTTGATCCTGGGTTTTCAGCTTCCTCCCTCAGCCCCGCCTTGTGGGTGTGACCATTACTAAAGCCTCAATGGGGGTTGGAACTTCCAAGCCAAGGCTGGAATGGCTACCCACTACAGGTAGGAGCTTCTGTCCCTTCATGTAAGTGTGGAGATCAGAGGACAATACTGTGGCAACAATTCTCTCTTCCACATTTTTGTGAGTTCCAGGCTGGGGCTCAATGTTTCCAGATTTTTGAAATAAGGGCCATGAATTCTGAGTCAACCTGTTAGCCCTTTTTATGTAATTCTGATACAGTTGCTACATAAAATGCCATCGCTGTAGTTGTTTACTGTCTGTTCCAATGAACAACATCTTTGAATAAATTTCACAATTGAGAACTACATAAATTATTCACATATAATAACATAATTATGATATAAATAAATTAGCACATGAATACTAATTGTTATTAATAACATCTCAATTTCTCAAAAGTGATATAGTATCACAAGGAAGAATTTATATTGTTGGGAAGAAAAATATTTACCAAGTATAACAGATTATAAATCTATGTTTATTTAAAATATTTTCATATTTGATTTTCACATGTTAAAATCATAACTAAAAACAACAAATAAAATTTTCTTCTCTGTACTTCATAGATGTTATAAATTGACTATTGGATGATTTTTGAGATATTAGAAAATTATTTGTTCCAAGAAAAACTGACATTCTCGATGCTTTATGTTATTTTAGATTCAGTAAGGGTAATAAAGCAATATCACTTCAGTTCATGTAACTTCTTTATTAAGGCTTATCCTACAGCATCTAGTCGGAATCTAATTTCAAGGGGAAATGTGTGTGTGTGTGTGTGTGTGTGTGTGTGTGTTATATGTTATATATATCTTAATTTTAGGGGGTATATATATATGTGTGTGTGTTATATGTTATATATATTTTAATTTCATGGGGTATATATATGTTATATGTTAACACACACATGTATATGTTAGGTTCTCTCATTTTAAACTTAGTTTTATAAGTTGATGTTTCAATTTTGTTAATGCTTCCAGGCCTATGATTCTCATATGTTTGAGAAAATGTAGCTCTCAATAATAGAAAACTTAAAACTTACCCATTATAACGACAAAAAGAAAAAAGTTTATTTAGATGAGTATCAATCACAGGTCTCTATGCAAATATGTAATACATCTCAGCACTGGATCCAGAAGAATAGCAAGTGTGAGCTGTGGGATGCCATCAGCTCTTGACATGTATTTCTGCAACTAAAGGTTTTCAGACCAGTGATAAAATTTCAAAGAGTCACAGTCTACTTTATTCCTAAAATATTGACTTTCCAAGAGTTTTTGTTTTTCTGGTTTATTTTGTTTTTTAAGACATGGTTTCTCTGTGCAGCTTTGCACCTTTCCTGGAATGGCCTGGAACTCACAGAGATTTGCCTGGCTCTGTCTCCCCAGTGCTGGGATTAAAGGTGTGAGCCACCACTGCCCAACTGAGTTTTTGTTTCTATCGTCACCCTTAATCCTAAGGTCCATTGAAAAGATAGATGACAATATAATGTCTCTGTTGTATTCTATTTAAGAGAAAATCAGTTACACCAAAATGCTTTACATATCTCTCAATTGCTCTCTCTCTCCATCTCTGCTTTGCCCTGTTCTCTTTCTTAAGGTAACACCTTTATACCTAATAACACCTACTATTAGAGGCAGAAAGAAAGCACAGGACAGGCAAGCTGAAATCTGGGCATTTGAAGCGGGGAGGGAAGTGAGAAAGAGTAGACAAAATTAAAATGTTGTTAGTAGAATGCTCAAATATACTTCTTTGTAATCCACTCCTTTGCATTTGAAGTGGAGTCTAAAAAGGCTCCATATTTAGAAATGGAGGTCAGTAAGAAGCTACAAAAAAGGAGGGCAGGAGGGCTGCAGAGGAGTAGGAAACCTAGAATGTCAGAGAAAGCATGCATTGGTCTTTCCAGTATCCAAAACAAAAAGATAAAAGGAAGAAAATTGGAAAGATGTTCTTTTCAAAGTTGGAACTCAGAAAAGCATCCAAACCATGTGTCAGAGTCTCTGGAAGCAGTGCCCCAACACACACACACACACGAAGTCAATTTTATTCACACATTATGTCTCTGCAATCTAATTATCAAGCACATTCATTTTAATTTCTATGCTGAAATTTTAAATAAAATAGTCCAAGCCCTTGAATATATAATTATTGTTATCATCTATTTATTCATGGTATTAGCACCGTGTTTCATTTTTTAGGAATGTTTTTAGTCCTTCTGTTAAACTAATGGTATAGAAACTCATCTGCTTTTTAATGCAAAAGAAAATAAATAAATACAAATAAAAAATAAAGATCTGAAATCATCAGCTCTGAAAATTTCTTTAATACATCATATTTTCAGGAATAACAAGAATCATAAAACTAAGGGCAAGTGAATTCAATAATTTCTTTTGCTTTGAGTATCTTGAACAAATGTGTTACAAATTCCTTTGTCAATGCTGTCTGGAAAGTTCAGTTTCATGAATTAACTATTATATATTGAGATAAGATAGCAGTAAATACAATACTGTATATCCTTTCTACCTCCCCAAACATTCTCTGTGCAAAATTTAAATAACCACCATGTAACAAATAAGCACATTTGATTAATCTTGTTTTATGCCTGGCACTCTACTTAACTGGAATTGTGTTCTAATATTTCAAATCTTATTAAACATAAAACATTGTATGATTTGTTAAACCTTTCATTTCTATACTTGTGAGTTCAATCCAATAACTTCCATGGTATAAATAAAACTTCTGCCATATTGTTCCCATTTGTACTTCATGTCCATAGGAATTACTACCACGTGGCTTTCATCAGATATTTTATCTTTGAAAGTCTCTCTGGGTGATGTACAGTTCACATAATAGTTGACCTCACATAAGCAACAGATGTTTTCAATTTCCTCTTTTTATTGCCAGATTTTGAGAAGATAATTTTCTAACAGAACTGTCAAGAGAATACTCATTTATTTGCAGTGCAAGCATTTAATATTTATCATTGCACAGATATTATTTCTTAAATACTCTCAATTATTTCATGGTCTTATTTTCTTTTGAAGGAGTGCCTCCTCTGTTTTCCACTGTATTAAATTAACAGAATTTTCCCCAATTTCAATATTTTATATCTGATAAGTACTGTAGAATTTTTCCTTGGTTATATAAAATTTATTGTCAAATAATTACAAATTAAAACATGTTCTAGAACAATTGTTATTTAGTCTGAGTCAATTACCCCTTTGAAACTTAAATAAAAGCTGATCACTACTTACTACATTCTAATTTATCTGTTTAAGTTGATTTCTTTCTGTATTCCAGTAGATCAAACTATTTGATAGGATTCCAAAAGTCACTTTGCTCATATCTATCTATCTATCTATCTATCTATCTATCTATCTATCCATCCATCCATCCATCCATCCATCCATCCATCCATCTATCTATGTATCTCTTTATCTATGTATCTATTTATGTATCTATCTATCTATCTATCTATTTACCTACCTATCTATGTATCTATCTATTTATCTATCGATCTATCTATCTACCTATTTATTTACTTATCTATCTCTAAAAAAGTGAATATTTGTGGTAAATTTTGGCTTTTCTCAGTTTAATTTCCATCCTACTATCCAGATTAAATATTTATAAAAAATTAGAAATAGATGTGCTAAATATTATTCACAAAATTCTGGTAGACAAAGATTAATATGAATTGTATGGGAATTCATGGTAGAAAAGGAACTTAGAATTGCTTAATTTTGTTGGAAAAATGTGAGTTTAAGATTGAAATTATGACTGGGTGGTGTTGGCTCACACTTTTAATCCCAACACTGAGGAGGCAGAGGCCGGTGGATCTCTGTGAGTTCTAGGCCAGCCTGGTCTACAGAGGGAGATCCAGGAAAGACACAAAGCTACATAGAGAAACCCTGTCTCAAAAAAATCACCACTACCAACAACAATATGATGAAAATTATTTGCAATTACATAAAGAGAATAGGAGCTTGACACATGGCTAATGGGTTAATAGTAATTTATTGATGCTTAGGATTCCTATTTTTGTTTAAACACCACATCCAAAAGCATGTTGGGGAAGAAAAGCTTTACTTCATCTCATACTTTTACATCACAGTCCATCATCAAAGGAAGTCGGGGCATGAACTCACGGCAGAAATCTGAACCAGAAGCCATGAAGGAGCGTTATTTCCTGGCCTGCTCATTATTTCTTGTGCATAACATTATATATATATAGTCATCAGGACTACTTCCCTGGTGGTGGCAACCAATAACAGTGGACTGGAGACTTCTACACCAATCACTAAATAAGAAAATGCCCTACAGACTTGCCAAAGGACCGATCTTATGGAGGCAGTTTCTCAAGAGAAAGTCTCTTTTTCCAAATGGCTCTAGTGTTTTCAAGTTGTTGTAAAACTAAGCAGCATGCTACTATTCAAGAGGAACCAAGTTTGGATCCTAATACTCATGTCTTGTGGCTCTCAACTATTTGTAACTCTAGTTGCAAGGACTCCAGTACTTTCTTTCTGGACATGGTGGCACACATGATTTCATGCCATACACACAGAAAAACAAATAAGCTAACAAAAAAGCGTCTGTTAATTTAGATGGATTAATATATAATAGGTTTATAACAATAGGTTTTTACAAAATTATAAACAGATTTTTTAACATAAATGAATATAAACAACATTTAATTGGTTATCACACATCATCTAACTTGCAATAGTCTATAATAAAGGACAACTGAAATACTTATTACTTTTAACAACAAATAATTATTTGTATAGTCTTTATGTGATTTTGTGTATTCTTCTATGACAGTTTAACAGAATCTATTTTGGAATTAATTTGCAAACCTGCATTAGATGTACACCCTTACACCAGAACGCTGAAGTTTAAATCAGAAAAAAAAAATCTTATGTTGAAAGGCAACCTGGGTGAGAGAGCAAGTTCTAGACCAAGCAGGCATAGTAGGTCCTATGATAAAATATCAAAAATGACAACAACCCTTCTTATAGAAATTCCGTATGTTAAATTATGTGTCTTATCTTGTTTGGACCTAAATGTAAAGATATGTACTTCTTTAAATAATTAAAGTACACTTATCTAAAAAAACTTAAAAAATTTAAAAAAAGCCAGGCGGTGGTGGTGCAGGCCTTTAATCCCAGCACTCAGGAGGCAGAACCAGGTGGATCTCTGTGAGTTCGAGGCCAGCCTGGTCTACAAAGTGAGTTCCAGGAAAGGCGCAAAGCTACACAGAGAAACACTGTGTCAAAAAACCAAAATAAATAAATAAATAAATATAAAAATAAAAAAAAGTACACTTACTCTTTTAAATCTTGATGTGAGCTAGCAAAGTCAACTTCAAAAAATAAATAAAATAGAATAAAGGAAACATGAAAAGAGAGGGTAGGGAAAGATGGAAGAACATACAGGTAGAGAGGAGTGATATGGAACTCTTTATGAGATATGGCATGCCATACATAGCAGTTGTGAACACAGCAGCCAAGGTAGCCTGCACAGTACTGGAAGACACAAAGGTCTGAAGAGTGCTAGCTGCCTAGACAGTTGTGTAGCTTGATCTGCTTAAGGGCCCCTGACAATAGGATCAGGATCCATCCCTGGTGCATGAGTTGGCTTTTTGGACCCCACTGCCTATGGTGAGACACCTCACACAGCCTTAAGGCAGGGGGAACGGCTTGGACCTGTCTCTACTGAATGTACCAGGCTCTATTGACTCCCCATGGGAGGCCTTACCTGCTTGTAGGAGGGAATGGGAGTGGGTCGGGTGAAGACTGGAGTTTCAAGAGGAGGGAAGAGAAGGGGATCTGTGTTTGGTATGTAAAATAAATTAAAAAATTCCTTAATTAAAGAAAGAGTGCTAGGTGGAAAGGATGAGGAGGTCAGCTGGAGTGGAAGTGGGGGGAAGAGAAGGTAATGGGGATGATTATCACAACAGACGGTGTACAGGCATAACATTGACACAGTAAAAATGTTAATTAAAAAAAAAGAAGAAGAACTACTGTTTTCAACTGACTGTACAACACACCCAGAAGCAGTGGCAAAAGTTTTCACTGAATCCTTGTGGCTGTCAATTTACTCAACTTCCAATGATAATAAAAAAAAAAAAATAGTAGAAGCAAATTAGATTTACATTTTCTTCAAGGGTCATTATTAACTGCTAAACAGAGTCAATTGTTCTGAGCAAAGTTGCACTTTTATATACTCTGAATCCAGTTTTCACTTGATTGAAAAGGCAGCCAATTTATGGTTTAAGGTGAATTTAGAAAATTTAAAATGGTTGTGATCTCTAGAATTTTAGTTGGAGACAGAAAGTATTTATAAACTCAAAACCTTCTCATGCAAGCTTCAAATATGAACATTATCATATAGTAATTAAATAAATGCCATGGAATACAAGCATAATCACTTTGAATTGGTTGCTAGGTTTCAATAACCCAAATTAATACACATTAATAGAAATAGGAAAAGTGAAACAAAATAAATTCATTCATGATACACAGAGCATGGATGACTTTTTTTTTTTTTTTTGCTTTAAAAACAAATAAACAAAAAACAACTGTTAAAATAGAAGTAAAGAAACAGAGCTCACAATTAAGCCTGTTATCTGGCTCCACAGAAACCACCTCACCTTTATATGACTATGACATTCATCTTTACAAGGATCCCCAGGCATCTTTGAGCTGTTGTAATCCAGGGAACTGTCAAATCACATGGTCCTATAGAACTATAGTATATAGCTATATGAAATTTAACATTTAAGTACCCTTGTATATCACCTAAAATTGGGTTATAATTGACACAATCTGTCAAGTATATGTGCTTTTTATCAAGTACATCATTTGTACCAATGGTATAAGAAACTGCATAATATATATCTATATCTATCTATCTATCTATCTATCTATCTATCTATCTATCTATTAGATGAACAGAGATATTTTTTAAGGTGTGTACATGTGGTAACTCTTCAACTAATTGCTTCATGGCACAGCATAGAGCAATAGAGCACACTTAATTTTTTTTTTAACAGGAAAGTGATACCCTATCATTAAATCTTCATTTTCTGGCTTAGGCAAAAGCAAACATTTAATAAGCATGAAAACAAAAAGAAACATTGGCAACCTATCTTAAGGATTAATGATCACAGAAATTACAAGTCAACATTTGATCCTTTTCTTTGAAATCTTTTCAAAAATAATTTCACACAGTTGTAATTTGCCTGGCATAACTAATATTTTTTTTGTCATTTCTACAGTTCAATGTATTGCCTTTATTAGAACCCTAAAGTACATAGTTGCATTAAGTCTACCACACTAGCTGCTCTCTTGAGGTCTATGGACTATGGTCAGGAAGAAAGCTTCTTTAATCAATCATAATGCAACCTGAAGAACTGTTCTGGATGTCTTTCTCCAGGGAAATGAATGAAAAGTATGACAGGCTTTGGGAAAAAGCATGTACCTGTTACATGCCCGATGTTTTCATTTCTTCAGTTTTATACACATATATATATAGTGAATGTGTTGTGTGGGCAGTATATGCAAATATACACGCATATACATATAAAAGTATGCATATGTATATATGTATGATTTTTCCTCCTTTGAGTGCAAAATAAAATAAAAGTAATAACAGTAAAAAGCCGATGGGCAAAAATTGATTCATAAATGAGATGGTGGCATTCATCTCAACGTTCTTATTGGAAACCTAAATCTCAGTAAATTTGTAGCCTAAGGATACAATGGGCTTAAAGGATTTCTGTCTCTGAAGAAAAATTAGAAGGCCTTTGAGGTAAGGTAAATGGAAAAGGTTGCCTGGGCAAATGCGAAGCTCCAGCACTATTAAATGTTAAGCACCATCAGGGGGTACCTCAGTCATTAACAAGAATGGCATGTGGGAGATTGTTTCAAACAGAAGAAAAATTGTAGATGGCAATGGGCAGGTGGTCCAATGCCATAGGGAAATTCTGTCAAGCAAGAAATGATTTTTTTTTACAAAGTTATCATAAGGGAAATTGAGGAGGGTGTGGTCAGACTACCCTTCTTAGGCCAATGTTTCAGAATATCAAATACCAAAATGGGTGTAAGGAAGCAGAAATAAAGGGATGGTAGAAGAGTCAAAATTTAAGAAAATCTGTACCCTGGCTGTGTAGCTTTCTCCATTTGGCTGTAAATGCAGAAGGGGAGGTTTGAGTTTTACCTTTAGGCAGGATGCTGATATTACAGTATCAAAGGAATTTTATTTTACTTTAAAAAAAATTCTGCATCTTGCTGCAGTTTTCTCTCCCAGAAGGAAGGATTAGTTAGAACTGACTTGGAACTTTATGTTTTACCTTATTAGAAATCTGAAACACACACACACACACACACACCACTGTCTTTCCAGGCAGCCACTTTGTGGCAGGGCACTAAATCACCCTTCTGTCAATGCTGAAAAATACCCTGGGATTCAGACCTCCTAAAGAAGACATTGATGTTCTCCCAGATGGAAGCATGTAGTTACAACAGCACTAACATAAAATTTCCTGGGCACTTAGGTAGACTTCCATTTCCAGTGCTCACACAGCATGGACTTCAGATATTTTTCCTAAGGTGTTGCTTAAAAGGCTTAAAGGATTCAAACAGCCAGCTCATGCACTAAGGACAGATCCTGGTCCCACAGACTGGGTGCCTCCCAAGCAGATCAAGCTATTCAATTGTCTCACTTATCCAGAGGGCCTGCTCCAGCTGGGGGCTCCACAGCCTTTGGTTCATAATTCATGTGCTTCCATTCATTTGGCTATTTGTCCCTGTGCTTTTTGCAATCTTGGATTCAACAATTTGCGCTCTTGCAGACCCTCCTCTTTCTCGACAGTTGGACACCTGGAGCTCCACACACACAGGGACACTTTGCTCAGTCTGGAAGGAGGTGACAGGACCTGCCTGTACTGAATCCACCAGGGTTAAATGAATCCCCAGGGGTGCCTTGATTCTAGAGGACAAGGGAATGGAGGGGAGGGGCTGGGGGGAAGGTGGGGGTGGGGCGGGAGGGGGGAGGACAGGGGAACCCATGGCTGATGTATAAAATTTAAAACACATAATAATAAAGAAGAAAAAAAGGCTTAAAGGATGCTAGCCAGTATAATGATATGTACACATTTTTTTATTTTAACAAAATGCTCTTCTGTCATGGTGTCTTTGTGCCTGTGATTATATTCTAGTTGTTTTTGATTGCTACTATATTTTACTTTCAACATTTCATTTAAATAAACAATACTAGTCTGACTGAAAACATTCTTTTCTAAATTTATGTCTAATTTTGTTCTTTCTTTTTAAACACAAGGTACTATGTAGCACAGCCTAGTCTCAAGCTTATTTTGATGCCAAGGATGGATGATTCATAATATTTCTTTATCCTTCTCCTAATTACTATTATTATAGGTGTGTGTCATAATACTTAGTTTCCAAAACTGATAACTTTTATAAGTCCATAAATAAAATTCATTGGATGGGACCAAGTGGATAGCCCCATTGGTGAAATCACTTACCAACAAGCTTAAGCACCTGAGTTTGATTATTCATTGGGCAATGAGAGAACTATTGGACGCAGATCACTACAATGTATATATGTCTCAATACACACACACGCACATACACACACACACAGGAGTGGGACTAAGGATAAATCTTTAATTTGTGTGTGTGTGTGTGTGTCTGTGTGTCTGTGTGTCTGCGTGTCTGTGTGTCTGTGTGTCTGTGTGTCTGTGTGTGTGAATAGGGTACAGATATGTGGACACACATGAGCTAAGGTATGCTCACACAGCCTTTATTCATGCATACAGACCAATGATTGCCCACAGGGACCTTAAATGTCCTCCTAAATCTCTTCTCTACTTATTTTTTTGAGATAAGTTCTTTTATTGAACATGAAGTTCTGCATTTTGACTCATCTGGGTAGCCAGTAATGCCCCAGAATCTTCATGTCACTAACTTGATCACTATGATTACAAAAGAACTCAACAATTTGACTTTTTATGATTTAAGATGTACATTTATTTATACATTTTGAGCCTGTATTTTAATAGCTTAAAGAAAGCACAGTAGGTCAGAATTTATATGCAAATGATTCTATAATATTAATTTCATAAATAGTTTATCAGGACAGACATCATTCCTTGCCAGTATATAAAAGTTTGTCATCATAATTATCTATCTTTTTTATTTTTTTGGTTTTTAAATTAAATGTATTTATTTATTTTATATCCTGAATGCATTCCCCCACTTCCTCTCCTCCATTTCTCTTCCCCTAGTACACCTACTGCTACCTAGTACCTCCTGCTCCCTTACAATCCAGTCGACCTCTATTTATGTTCAGAAAGTGGCAGGCCTCCTATGTACATCAGTGAAGCATGGAATATCAAACTGCAGTAGGACTGAGTCCCTACCCTTGTATTAAGAAAGAGCAAGACAACCCAGTATGAGAAATAGAGTCCCAAAAGCCAGACAAATATTAGGGACAGTCCCTGCTCCCATTGTTAGGAGTTTCCTAAGCAGACAAAGCTATACATTGTCACATATATGTAGAGGCTTAGATCAGTCCCATGCAAGCTCCTTGCTTTTTATTTCAGACTCTGTGAGCTTCTATGAGACCAGGTTAGTTGTTTCTGTTGGTGTTTTTTTTTTTTTTTTTTTTCTTGTGCTGCCCTAGACCTATCTGGCTCATACATTCACATTCTTCTCTCTCTTCAGAGGGAATTCCCCAAGTTTGGCCTAATGTTTGACAGTGGGTCTCTGTATCTGTTTCCATCAGTTACTGGATGAAGTCTCTTTGATGACAATCAGTGGAGTCATCAAGCACAAGTATAGCTGAATATCATTAGGCATCATTATGTTGACATTTTTTCTCTAGTCATATTTGATGCTAAACTAAGCCTCTGGGCCATCCAGATTCTGGGTCCTAGCATTCAAGGCAGTTTCAGGGTGGGCACACTCTTGTGGCATGGGACTGAGGGTAGACCAGTCATTGGTTGCCCACTCCCACAATCTCTGTGCCACCCTTACCCCAGCCCATTCCATAAGTAGGATACACGGTAGGTCAAAGTTTCTGTGGCTGGCTTGGTGTTACAATCTCTGCACTGGAAGTCTTACTTAGTCATAAGAGATAGCCAGTTTAGGCTATGTAACCACTATTGTTAGGAGTTTTATCTGCAGTAATTCTTATTGTTTGCTGGGAGAATCTGTTGCATCAGGTTTCTGCCTGACCCTCAAATGTGCCCCTTCCATTTTTAGTCATCTCTTTTAGTATTCTCCCAGTCTATCCATCCATTAACCCGATCCCTCACATTTCCATCCTCACCTGCCCAGTGTGCTCTAAGCCCTCATGATCATGTGACATCTTATCCATTGATCAATATATCAAGACCAATTTAATTTACTTTCAATACATAAACACATACTCATACCTTAAGATGAGGTTTTCTTTTAAACTATTTTTAAACGTTATTGAGTATATTACACAGGGAGTTTTATTTATTTTATAGTTTTATATACTTAAATCCCTAGCTGTCTGCATATTATTAAGTGGTTTTCTCGTGACTGTCTTTCCAATGAAACAATATTTAGCAGTCATATAATGGTAGCACAAAATTAATCTCAAAAAGAACAAAATAATGTCAATATCACTTCTACAGCTAAGGTAGTACATGCAAATGTGCTGCAAGAGGCTTATAAAATATGTGTAAAGAAAGACTTTCTCTGTAACTCAGAATCCCAAGACTCCCATAACAGAAGGTTGAGCTGTCATAAGGAAGAGAGACTATATCTTCCCATTGTAGGAGATGATCCATAGTTCCTCTGATGTATAATTAGTTCTGCTTTATAGATACACAGTCATATGAATTTGGTTCCATAATGATTACTTCTTTCCAAGTGGCATTGAGGAATGAGAAATCAAAGTCAGTTAAAACACTCCATAATTTAATCTAGAAATATAAACTGATGTTTTTTTAAATTTTAATTTTGATATTATAAAGTAATCATATTTCCCTTATCTTTACTCTCTCTAAACCCTCCCATCCCTCCCAGAACTCTCTTTCAATTTTATGGCCTATTTATAAACTAATTGTTATAGCATGCAAAACATATATGTATACACATATATTGCTAAATATAACCTGCTCAGTCTGGATAATATTATTGTATATATGTTTTCATGTGTATGTGTGTGCATGTTTATGTATTACTTATTATTATCATGGCCCACTAATAGTTAACATTGCTTAAATATGTTGTCATTGATCTTTCAAACCTCTAGTCTGTCATTGACCAAGTCCTTTTTTTATTTTTAGTTCGTTGATGTCTATTTCCTCCTATCTCTATTGCAATATCTTAATAAAGGCATGAGGGCATGATCTACCATGTGCTTAATGTATGTGCTGACAATTGTAAATGCTTTCTTTTGCTTCTAACTCATCAATAGTGTTTTTAAATAAGAGGTCTGTGTTTGATGTAATTTATAACAGAGCAAGTTTCCATCACAGAGGTACAGTGAATTAACCTAGCCGAGCTGACCCAAGATAAATCACTCCCTTAATGGGCTCAGCTTGAAATGCAGAGGTTGACCACAAAAGAATCAGAAGATCGCTTCTAGTCTTCTTGTCTTAGGTCAAAACTGAAACTGAATTTGTTGGTCACATATTCATGTTCCAAGGTCGTTTGTTCACCTCTGAGACCACAAAGAGTTCACTGTGATTGTTAGTCATTTAAAGGAAAAAAGGCCACTGGCAATATAAACCACTTCTGAGTCTCTCTGACAGTGTATCTGAGGTCACCATCAGGGCCTCTTCCTGGTGTCAATATTAACACCTCTTTTGAGAAAGTGCAACTATTTTGTAACATACAATAATGAACAAGAGGTAATATAAAGGAATCTGATTTCCAAAATATTGTTTTAAGGCTAATTATTTATGTAGTTTTGAGACATTTCTCATGCCATATTCCAGTCGTGGAACTATTTAGCTCAGGTTGTCCTCAAGCTCAGAGGAATTCTCCTACTGTAGACTCCCAAGTCCATCTATTTAAGACATGAGACACAAAGCCTGCCATTTCATAAGTACTTAAGTGAATACATAAAATATTATTTTGTGTACCTTATTTTACATTAAGAAATAGATTGATAAGGCAAGAAGGAACCTTGATGAATCACAATAATTCATAAAGTTCAGTGAGGGAAGAATGAAAATAATAGTGAGAATGTTTAATATATATATATATATATATATATATATATATATATATATATATATAGTGAAATTCACTATATATAGATAAATTAATTTTCATTGATTGATTTGCTATTCATACTCAGGGTAGTAGCAGAAGTACAAATGTTGAAATACTAACTCATATACTTCCATACAGATAATCAAAGTATTGTTTACCAGTACAATTTTTCCTCTTATGTATCTTCAAAGGAATATTGATATTTAGTGCTAAAAAATATAGTAAACACATTTAATAAAGTAAAAAAAAATATGGAAGTCACCTGCCTAACACATCTTATTTTCATTTTCCCAGTTTATGACAATGTTGATTTCTCAGTTTCATAGATTTAATGTGATTGGTAAACTTTCAACTAGCAAGCCCATATCTCACTCTCTTAAATTAGTGTTTCTACCCCTATATTATACTACTTTCCAAGATCAAGTGTTTTTAATAGTATACCTTTATAAAAAATTACTTCCTTTAAGTAGAGGTCCTTAGCGATTCTTTTAAATAGGTGAAATTTTTCCTTAAATGAAATACCAAATACTTATTTATAATGGTACATAAATACAGTTTTTAAGATAGGTCCTAAAAATTTTAGCACTTATCAAACCAACTCTATATTATTTATGAACCCCTGTAGGTCAATTACCACATTTCTTTTCTTTCATAATCAGCTATCATGTCTTTGTATACTTGGAGTGATGTAGATAGTATGAAGTTCAATTGATAACAAGAGGCAGCTTCTGAAATGATGAAAATTACTCTGAAAAAATTCAATGGTTTCCTCCTGAACAAGGAAATGATTTGAACAAGCATGACGAATGGGGTTTGAATTATGTATTATGACAGCACAATGCACCATTTGAACTTTCAGTAACTGAAAGCAAATTGAGCTTCTTGGTAAAAGATTGTATAATAGCTTGTGGCTTTTTACTTTGGTAAGAATTTTGATAACTTCAAGTAACCAGAAGGCAAAAGGATGCATGTAGATTATTTGGATCAGTTAATCTTTGGCATAATCTTAGATCTGTATGTTGTTACAAAAATTAAGAAATTATAATAGGTTTCCCCCTGAGAAATGGCTATGTTGAGCAAAATATATAAATTAATTTCTGGATTTTCTACCGTTTCCATTTATCTGTAGGCTCTTATGTCCATATGAGTTATTTTGTTTAAGTTAGATTTTGAAATTGTGTTTTATTATTAATTCCTATTAAATAAGTGTATCTATGTAGCCATTTTTCACACATTCAAAATATCTGTCTAAATTTGTAATTGTTTTAATTACTTCACTAAAATAATCATTTCACAATTTATCCCCTAAAATCACATTGTAAATTTCAAATACCTTACCAAAATTAGTTTTTAAGAGTTAGAAAAACAGGGGGAAGAATATGATTTATGAACTTTTAAACAATAAGTATATTCCTATCTTATTATGATGTGTCTATAAAGTATAGACTTTGGTTACAAGACATCACACAGGATGATTTCTTGAGAGACAAGATTCATGCTGGCTTTCCAGGTGATGATTTAAATTCAAGATTGACAGAAAGAACATGTGAAATAAAATGCATCAATTCATTTTGCAATTAGGATCCATCTAAATATTGATTGGGCTGCTTGGGTGAGGTACATTTTTCAGCATCTATGTAGGAAGACTGGTGGATAGTCTAAGATTCATGTCATTATCTAGGTCTTTGAAGCACAGCTTCAAATGGTAGGCATTTAAAACTCAGAGACTGAGGACAAATTGGGATGCACATTGAGGTGGTTTTCATAGGAGCACCTGGCATGCTTCACTTCTCAGATGTATATGGACCATAATTCAATTTCTGTGAAGAGAGATTGAAATCTTTGTAGGAAATCTTACAGCAATTAAAGGATTCTTTGGCTTCTTGATGAAAACTTCTCTCTCTCTCTCTCTCTCTCTCTCTCTCTCTCTCTCTGTCTGTCTCTCTCTCTCTCGATTTTGAAGTAAGGTACTTCATTTTACTCATCTCCTGTGCTCATGTGTGCATGCCTCTTCCAGTATAAGCTTGTTCCTGTGTAGGATAGCTCTAAATGCTGTTGTTAAAATGATCTAAATAGTATCATTCTTCAAAGGGCCCCCTTTTGTGATGTATCTTTCTTGAGCTAGACAACTCACAACAGATGGTTTGGTTAATGCTAATTTCTTTATTATTCTCCACCAAGTATTGCAGCAAACTTTGGTGCCACAAAGTCTGGCCTGGTTTATTCAGCATGGTGTCTTAATGTTTATTCAAGCTCATTTATGAAATTATATTGACATCCAGTGATCATAAAACTATAATATGGGTTTAAAATTAATTCTTGAATTCTTAACTATTTCCAGACATAACATATTTACAAAGCCTTGCTCTCTTGAATTTTAAGGTTTCAGTTTCATGGTTACTTTTGGTCACAAATTTTAAGAATGACTCATTTATTTGTAGCTCAGGACTGCATTTTTATGCACTGAAACAGAGTTGTATAGATGTAGAAATGTCTGTGGCTATAAAATATGTAGATACACAGCTGATAGATCAGAGGCATGAATTAAAAGGTGAGCAGAAGTCCTGACAGTGGGAAGAAAGTTTTCATAGTCCTTTCCCATTTCCACTTACATGTTCTGTTGTGAACCGTCTCACTTATTGTCAATATGATTTTAAGTATCTGGGAGAAAAACTGTTGAAATCCACAAAATAGTAATGCTTATTAATAACTGTACATGAACAGAATGAGATATGATTGGCATAACATCAGAAGGATGCATTTACCCTGCACATTTTGTGACTACAATATGTTCATGAAGTTGTGTAATCATCATCAATTTCCAGTTTAGCACACTTTTATCATCTTGGAAAGAAATCCATATCCATTAGCAAACAATTCCCACCTCTAACACCCCACTGTCTGCTTTAGCATTTGATACTATTTAGCACTTTCTGTAAGGTTTAATGACCTTTTCCACACATGCATTATGGCAATAACAGACATATATTTGTTTCACAAGGATTTATTGAACATCTCCCAGGTGCCAGATAATGATCCAAAAGAGAACACAATGAAAAAGATGCTATTCTTTGAGTCAAGCAAATTAGTAAGAAAGTTAGCGGTTAGAGAATATATATTACAATAAGTTTTAGAACAATGAGATAAATAATTTATGAACAAGGTGTTAAATTGATATAAAATGGAAAATTAATTCAATATATCTAAGGATTGGAACAATTTTACATGATGATAACTATAAGAAATTATTTATTATCTTTTAATTAATAGGTTTGTTAAATCCAATACTGACAGATACAGGTCTTATTGGGCTTGAATCTATAGACTTGGGAGACAGAAATATTATTGATCTGGAAACCTGAAAGATCAAATACACATTTTTAAAAAGTTATGAGAACATCCTTTAAAGTCATGTTTTGGTTTATATGTATTTTGACTATGAAACTATTTCCTCAGCTTCTGAAGTTTTGACTAGTATAAAATCACTTAATGTGGTCCAGTGAGAGCTCTTTGAACATTTCACTTTTAATATAAAACTAAAATACACAAGTTTGTTAGACAGACCTAAAAATGATATCTACCTCTGTAGACAGAAGTAAAATGAGATCTACCTGTGTAGTTTCTTTCCTTGTTACTTTTTAAAATTATTTTTGCTCCTCCATGATTTGAATATCTACCAATTGTGAAGATGATGCTAGTTTATGTACATATTCAAGTCACTTCAAATAATTTGTATAGGTTTGCATAAAGGAATTATTACAATGAAAGTGTAAAAATATTGCCACTTTTAGTATTTTTACTGTGATAATGATTTTTATATTTTCAAATCACCCCCATCCTCACAAACTATCATGCCACATATCATTCATTATTAACAGAAAATTTTCAACATAAGAGATCTTATTTCCTCCACTGTAACATATTTTCAAAATCATCATTTCCCCATTCATGACTTTGACCTTGAAAAAATAATTGTGTAATACTTTGTTTGGTAGTGATTCTACATGCATTGTCTATTTTGTAATATTTTTCAGTATAAAGTTTAATATTTGTCTGCTGATATAGTTCAGCATATTTATATGAAGTCATTTTATGTAGTAGATTTTATGATCTCCATTATGGAACACTTATTTTGATTTATATATTTACATTTTAGTTGTGGTTAATAGCTACTGCAGAAGGAAGCTAATAGGAACATCAATTTCAGAAGAAAGAGTTGCCTGTTTATTATGCGTGCCAAAACTACAGACAAAGCAATTAAGAAGCCATGTACCTGTAGAATGGAGGGGCTTCCATTAAATATGTCATTTCAATGGTTATTAAAAATGGGAGAGAGTGTGTTTTAGAGGTCTCAACCCCTACTGGCTGACATCTAATTAGATGTTCTTAGGGAAACAAAGGCTAACATTTAACATATCAAGTGAAGACTAATAGCAGAATTAAAATGTACCTTGCTTACAAATTTAGAAAAAAAATGAATTTACACAGACTAAAAAATCATACCAAACAGGGAAAATGAATGAGAAATGGAGAGAAAAGTCCTTTTATAGAGGACAGAATGAGCTCAGCTGTATGCACACAACTGCAGTGCTGATGGCAATAATTGACTGACCTGCATTCCATTGTCAATATTGGTTTAGTTATTTACAAATAAGAGACAATGCAGAAAATTCTATGACCATTCAAAGACCAAATTTACACTTATTCTACTTAATTTATGGAGATTGAAATTTGGATTTAATTCTTAAGACATGTTCAGGACAGATGAAAGCATTTCAGACACCTTTCAGGAGCTATGAGCACAAACACGCTTCTGAGCTGTTCTGCTCTCTTAGAGCACAGCCTACCAGACACATGACTGCTTAGCTTATACAAGGACATTGTCCTGTCAAAAATCCTGGGGATTAAGTAGTTTATATCCTAGTTTTAAGGTTGAGAAAATTGCAGCTCTTTAAACAAAAACAGTGTTCTAATTAGAATCCAATGAAAAGTCAATCTTGAATGTTGAAGTCCCCCTGTAGTTATGTCTTCCCTTAGAACGTAACCGTCCAACTTAGAGACAGATAATGCGGGATGACATGCTGTTGGCTTTGATGCCAGAGAACATTATAACAAGTTGTCAAAAATGTAATTGTCCCAGTTTACGTAGATGATAGTATTATACCTTTTATTAATTGTCTCAATTATCTTCGTCTTGTGAAGTAAGGGCACGAATAGCATTTATTATATCAAACCTTAGGTAATTTTGGATTTTCCCTTGAAACACCCATAGAGCACCAAACTCAGAGACCAATTCTAATTTGCTCTCAATCTTACCACTGTTTGGTGAGAGTAAGGCTCTAGGAGTAAGTTGTGAGCCCTGCCATCTCCATCTCCGTGTCAGCACTTCACAGTAGTCAGACTCTGGCAGAAGTTTATCGGCTGAGCCTACAGTTGTGTGCCCTATTTTTCAGCTTTTCATGCATCTGTCACTTTCTAGGCTTCAGCCAAGTTTGCTGAGCATTGGAATCCTCAGTCAACAAAGTGCTAAAATCCGTAACTTTGAAAACCCTTTTTTAACCAGCAGCTAATGCTCTTCAAGTCAAGTGGAACTGCAAAACTCAAGAAATATGAAAGCAATCCCCTATCAGTGGGACTGGTAGCTTCTCTTTCAATTTATTTGGTGACTCAAAAGTAATAGGAAAATAGATAGAACTATACATCCTATGTACTATATTTCAGGGATACAAACTAGGGATATGACAAATATCTATAAAGTGACAGGTCAGACTAGTTTTGCACAATGTGGATATGCTGTGCTTTGTTTGAATTGATGCATTATTGATAAATGCTGTAAATAATAATGGATTTTACATTTAATTAACTATACATTTGTCAGTACCCCGTTGCTCTGACAAAATCAATGACAATGATTTTGATATGTTGTGACAATAACAAAGATTTTTAAGTAGTTTTAATTTATATAAGAGCAGATTACAGTGTGTGAGACAATTTCCTAACTACTTTGTTATGTTTTAACACTTATGAAATGTATACATTAGTTAACATACCTATCTATTTATCTATCAATCAATCAATCAATCTATCTATCTATATTTATTTATTAATCTATCATTTATTTAGTTTGCTAGTAATGTTTTAGAATAAATAACATTGGAAAAAGAATTAAAAATATCTCATACACAGATTGAAAATCTTTTTGCCTGAATACATAATTTACTGGTAATTTATGTTCTTGTTTGTATTTTAAAACAAGAAAGGCTTATTTCTCAACCATGTAGTGAAGTTTGGCATTCAGAATTTTAGAGCTTCTTTGTCCCTACGACTTCATTTCAGATAATAATTCCACAGAAAAAATGATAAGGAGTGAAATGGTAACCAATAAAAACAAATGATGTCCCTTTAGTATTCTTCATGAGAATGCCCCACAAATTGCATAAATTCTCATTACTTCAGTCTCACAGTTAAACCTCTCTGTAACTAGTTATGATTAGTAAGCAAAATTGCTTACCTTCCAGGTAGAGTGTGGACTGTGACATGCCTAATAGAAAAGAAACATTTGTTACAGGAAGAAAACAACTCATCAGTGGTTTCTTATTTAGTGATCTTTAAAGGTCAGAACTCTGTGAATGTTGTCTTTAACAATTTCTAACAAGGACCCTTCAGATGTTTTACAATAGTTATAGTGGTTTGAGATTTTAATACTAAATTTGATGGAAACATTTTTGCATACTATATAAGAAATATATGTATGCCTAGGTCTGTGTACATAAATTTATGTGTTGATGCATAATACAAAATAAGGAAAGCTACTAACATCATTTATAATTCATATTCCTGCTTAAATATTAATAAAATTCCAAAATCAATGAAGTATTTATTTTTAATACTTGATTCGGATTAACAAAATAAGTTTTAATCTCATATTGTTTATAAAAGTAAAATCTACCTGCTTTGAAATGTAGAATTTGCCCTCACTTGTTTCCTACCTCTACCATGATATTTTATGGTAATTTCTCATTTCTATGTAGGGTAAACCAAATCTAAAAATGTCTAACACATGTATTATAATCTGACAACATGTCTGTACTATAGGCACATGCTACTTTTATTCTGAAAACATAATCAATGTATTTGTTGCATAGCTATTATCAATAATATATTTAATACCTACAATATTTAAAGCTTGTGTTGAATCTCCTAATAGCAACAACATTGTACTAAGTGTTGGAAATAGAAATATATTTTCTCTTATAGGGCTTATCTACTGAGATGATAAAGTCACATTCACAAATCTTAAAAATATTTATACATTTTGAGTGAGCATGTGTGCTGATCTTTCTGTTTGCTGTGAATATATGTTGCTACCATTGGTTAATAAATAAGTTAGTCTGGCCTGTGGTAAGATAAGCCATAGCCAGACAGAGAATCCGAGCAAATATACAGGAAGAGGAAAGATGGAGACAGGGAAGAAGCAGCAGTTTGCCTGGTGAGCAAGGATGTAACAGAACACAGGTAGGGCAACAATATATGTGGTAATGCATAGATTAACAGAAATTCAATAATTTCAGATAAAAGAGCCAGTTAGCAATAAGCCTGAACTATAGACCAAACAGTTTGTAATTAATATGAGCCTCTGTATGTTTATTTGGGACTGAGCAGCTGCGAGACACAGGGAAACTTCTGGCTACATGTGTGTTTCTGTATTGTACACATGTATGCGAATTTGTGGTGCGAAGATGATGGGGCACCCAAAAAAAAAGACGAGGTTTATTTTTAATATTTTAAAATCATCCCTCATTTTACATTACGTATTTGTGTGTGTGTGTGTGTGTGTGTGTGTGTGTGTGTGTGTGTGTGTGTGTGTTTACCCTCTGAGGTTAGAACAGTGTGTGAGATATTCTGGAAATGGAGCTACAGGAAGTTGTGGGCAGCCATGCAGGTGATAGGAACTGAAACTTGTTTCTCTGTAACAGCAGCATACATGCTGTACTTCTGAGATATAATTGCAAACCAACATAGAGATTTCTGTCTCAAAAAATTGTGTGGATGTGGATTTTAGTATCGTTTACTAATGTAGGGATCAAGAAATTTGTGAAAAATGACAGTGAGAAATACTAAATAATTTATCTATTTTCTAGTATCAGAACATTGATGCTAAACACCTAAGTCCAAGTATTTTCCAGACAAAAGCATGCCTGTTATTTCTGGACATTATTGATTCACTCTATTAATGAACTTTGTCTTTGCAGAATCAACTGTGCATGTAGCTAGGGTAGATTCCAGGAAGTGGTGGCAGGCAGAGCCACCCTGAAGTTTGGAGATAAGTTAAGATGACAGGATAGAACTGGAAATAATGACTCTTTACACATTGGCTTTAAGAATTTATTTCTAAAGATAACTATGATTTAATCCAATTTGAAAGATAAGCAAGGGACTGGGAATGCAAAAATAGAAATGAGATTTACTTAACAAGAAGGTATCCAGAAGACGGAAGAGTTGCAGAAAGTAAACCATAAGAATCAAAGAACAGACACTCCATTTAAAAGAAGCATAAGAAAATAAGATGTATTGAAAGTTTGTGTATTATCAGCTTAAGAGATGTTTTAGTTGAAGACTTCTATTTTCTTCAGGTATTAGGGGTCTAGACCATTTGTAAGAAGGTAAAAGTTTGATCCAGTATTAAAAAAAAAAAAAAAGTAAGATAATAGGGAAAAGGAAGCTGAACTGAGATCTAAAAATAAACGAATTAGTTGGAAAATGTAGACTATAGATAAAACAAAATAAGTGGCCTGAGGAAAAAGCATATTTATTTATTGATTGATTGATTGATTGATTGACAAGTATTTTTGAGATTCTGCTTGGGTCTGGGTATTACATATACAAAGTTGAACCCGTGGGCCTGAGTTGTTCTTCAGTAGTAGTTAGCAGCTAGATTATAGGAGAATAGGGCACATAAACTCAAGATTGGCTTTGCTTATAATGACAAATTCATTAAAAAAATGTTAGCAAGAGGGATTTTATAGCCATAGAACAGAACTGAAGATGAAAATTAAAGATTAAAAAAGGAAGCTGTGGAAGACTGGTGGGGAAAGGCAAGTGGGGAAATAAGCTGAAGAATCGATGCAGGTAAAGAAGACGAGGGAAGGTACAGGTCACAGAAAATATATGCCCACATTAAAACATTGGCTGCTGCCTTATATTTTATACAATTGATTCTGTACTATGAAAAAATCAGGAACAATCTAAAATAATTTTAATTAAGTGACATCTTAATAATTAGAGTTCTGTAAATTCTACACCACATTAAAGATGACAATAAAGATTGCACCTTGATTAATTTAATTAATATTTTAATGAGCACAAGTCACTTCTGAATTCTCTCAATAAAAACACAAAACATAAATAAAGTGCAAAGTTTTTCTTTAAGGGCCATGTATAGGGCAGTAAGGAAATAAATAGAAGGTAGTAATCTAGAATTACAGGCAAAGAATGAGAGGTATATTTCAATTACTGAAAACAGAGATAGCACAGAAATATTTTTTAAAAAACTTTTATTAATGCTTTTTGGATTTCACATCATACATTCCAATCCTACTTATCTCTCAATGTCCTCCAATCTGCCCCCCTCTGCCCTTGCAACCTCCCCACAAATAAAAACAAATTTAAAAGAAAAACCAAAAACCAAACAAAACAATGATAAAAAACAAAACAAGGAAAGAAAACAAATAGAATAATCTTGTCCTGGAAGTTGTGGTGTCACCCTTTGAGTCACACACTTTACATGTTAGTACCTTCATCTTTACTTTCAAGTGTTTGTAGTCAAGAATCATTGGTCTGGCTTGATGCCTATGGTTTCTGCTATGCCATCAATAAAAGGCTCTCACTGGAAGTCCTCGTGGGTGTACTGTTGTTGTCCTGCATACATGGAGATCCTGCTGCTTTGGATCTGTACCTTTGTCTCCTTCACATGCTCCAACAGTTCATAGATTTGGTGGATGTTGGGGTAGGCCAACTCATAGCCCTAGTTCTGGACCTGCACTCAGAAGTCAAATTCTTTACCCAAGCTTATCTAGCTAGATTTAGAAGCTGAAATGAAGTTTTTGATTATCAACTTCATTCTTTATTTATTTCCAGATTTAATATATGAGATTCACAAACACACACAATTTCACCTAAACGTATTATCAAACTATTCTAGAACAATAAAAATTATAAATGTTTATATAATTAATTATTATATTAATTCAGGCATGTTTTTGTCGAGTACCCAGCCAAGACAATCAGAATTACAATGTTGGATTGAGAAACTAGAAAAATGTTACTTTTATTTTTATACCTATGACTATTTTATTACCTCAGAAGAAGTTTTCCCCATTAATTATTGGTTTTCTCATTTATAATTGCATTTGCAAAGGTTTTTAATGCAAACTGACTAATACTGATAATTATATGAAAACAGTAATATTTGAGCAGTTGAACTGTCAAATGCTAATAAGATGGTTCCTGGTGAACTCCTGATGCACAGGGCAGAGAAGGACAACCATTTCTTATGGTGATATTAAAAAAAAAAATTAAAAGAACATCAATGCTATTTAGATTTCATTTTAGTCTAAATATAGCTTGCTAAGTATTTGATAATGCTCTTATATTTAGCTGTAACTCAATCTAGGCTGACTCCTGTATCCTATGCATAGTTTCATTGTGCTAACCATTTTGCCAGAGCTTTAGATGGAAGACTCAGGGAATTTTTTTCTTTCTTTTTTATTATTATATTTGTGCTCCAATTCCACACATCAGCCATGGGTCACCCCCTCCTCTCCCCTTACCCCCCACCTGCCCCCATCCCCTCCCCTCCATTCCCATCTCCTCCAGGGACAAGACTCCCCTGGGGATTAATCTCAACCTGGTGGATTCAGTAAAGGCAGCTCCAGTCCCCTCCTGGCAGGCTGAGAAAAGTGTCCCTATGTAAGCCCAAGTTTCCAAACAGCCAGCTCATGCACTAAGGACAGGTCCTGGTTCCACAGCCTGGATGCCTCCCAAACAGTTCAAGCTATTCAATTGTCTCACTTATCCAGAGGGCCTGCTCCAGCTGGGGGCTCCACAGCCTTTGGTTCATAATTCATGTGCTTACATTTTTTTTGACTATTTGTCCCTGTGCTTTTCCAATCTTGGTCTCAACAATTCATACTTTTACAGTCCCTCCTCTTTCTCCACAATTGGACACCTGGAGCTCCTCTTGGGGCCCAGCTGAGGATCTCTCTGCATCCACTTTAATCAGTTATTGGAGGGGAGCTCTCCTCCACTGCTGGTGGGGATGCAAGCTTGTACAGCCACTTTAGAAATCAATATGGCACTTGCTTAGAAAATTGGGAATCCATCTCCCCCAAGACCCAGCTGTAGCATTCTTGGGCATATACCCAAGGAATGCTCAATCATCCCACAAGGGCATTTGCTCAGCTATGTTCATATCAGCATTGTTTGTCAGAGCCAGAACCTGGAAACAACCTAGATGCCCTTCAACTGAAGAATGGATAAAGAAAATAAGGTACATATACACAATGGAGTACTACTCAGCAGAGAAAATCAATGATGTCATGAGGTTTGCAGGCAAATGGATGGATCTAGAAAAAATCATCCTGAGTGAGGTAACCCAGACTCAGAAGGACAAACACGGTATGTACTCATAGGAGGATACTATTTGTAAAACAAAGATGACTAGACTGCTACACAACTCCAGGGAAGCTACCTAGAAAATGGGACCCTTGGCAAGACACAGGGATCACCCAATGACAGAGAAATGGATGAGATCTACATGAACAACCTGGACGACAGTGGCAGAAATGAAGGGCAAGATTTGAGGGAAAGAAAGCTTAGGGGAGCAGGAGATCCCAGCTGGATCAAGAACAGAAAGGGAGAACAAGGAATAACAGACCATGATGAATGAAGACCACATGAAAGCAGGAATGGGAAGAGTGCTGGAGAAGTCCCCAGAAATCCACAATGATACATCCTCTGTAGACTGCTGGCAATGGTCGACAGAAAGCCTGATCTGACCTAGTCTGATGATCAGGTGGCCCACCACCCTACCAGTTGAGCAGGAAGACTCAGGGATTTTAAGTTATATTGGTTTCTTAGTCATAACGAGGCTTCCAAAAAGTGAGGATGTATTGATTGCCCTTCATTATCAACTTGAATGGCTTACAATCACCCAGGAAACACACCTCAGAGTGTATCTGTAAGACTATTTCCAGGGAAACAACTGAATCTGAAGTTGGTGACACCAGTCCATGAGTTGAAGTCTCAGACCACATATAATGCAGAAATCATATTGCGCATGAAAATTTATCTTGTTCACAGTTCCTAACTATGAACAAAATGTGGCATTTGCCTCACAGTCCTTGCCATGAAGTGCTCTACCAGAAAACATTGATTCAGAATGCATTCTTTTCCCCTTAAGGTATTTTCTGTCAGGTGTTTTGTTACAGAAGAATAAAAAGTAACATATACCATTGTAACATTTTTTGTTCAAATAACGATTTATGTAAATTCATAGATTGAGCAGAATTACATTAGAATCAGTTTTAGCATTGGGAATTTGTTGTTTGTGTAAAGATAATCTACTGAATTATACTGAACAGTCCCTTATTAACAAATTGCAATCTTATTTGGCCTTATTTAATACATTTTGACAAAGCAAAGTTCTTGTTCTTTAGATCCAGTGTTTTTAATTTTCTATTTTTCATTCTTGAAAATAGCAGTATGTACATTTCTAAGGTGAATTCTAATATCAAAATGATATTCTACATTAATTAATTTTACATAAACATACTTTCCATTCTGATTAATTTAACCATTTATTTCTGTTTTCAGATATATAGTGTTCAATTATATAAGCACTAAAATCATAATAAAATGTATGATCTAGAGAGTGGGAATTAACTTAGTACATTACTTGCCTAATATCTATAATGCTTGGGTTTCATCTATATTAAGAGGGAAAAATAAAATTTAGAAAGTAAACCATTCTTTTGTCACTAAATTTCCCAAAATTTCAGAAGGAGCCATTTACCATAATATATTATTTGACTTACAGGTAAATATGTTTTACACAGGCATTTCATAAAGATAACTATGATGGTTGAATTCCACAATCTTCAGCATCTGCGATTGTATTCAGAATTTATCACAAATTATTAATGTGCTATCAGTGCTTCATTTTTTACCTATTCATATTTGTTCTTAGTTTCTGATTGCTATAAATTTCCTCTGTGTTTTAAGTAAAATTTAAATCAACATAATTGACAAGTAAAATGAATTTTTAAGGAAAAGTAAAATAAAGTTCACTTTGAGCAGCTCAGCCCTTGAGATTTTCTTTAAATGGCATATTGATGGATCCGATTCAGTTACACAGATTTCCCAAGGGTTATTGGTACATCGTTACTCCTGTGTTTTATGGATGTGATTGTACATAATCTTATATTCTGTACAGATTCTTACATCTATGAAGATGTCAAGACAGTGAACCTTTCCTATGACTCTTGTAGTCCATGCATAAATACACATGCCTACAGCCAACTCTCCTTTCCTCTTCCCCCTGATCCTGAGCCTTTCATTACTATTAATCTATTTCCCATGCGTTGGATTTTGTTATTTCAAAACTTTACATCAGTCTAATCATATAGAAGTATTTCATAATGGATTCTTTTCACTTCAAATAATTCATTTGAGAACTGCTCAATTATTTCTATGTATCATAAGTCTACTCCTTTTTAGCACTGAGTGATAGTGATAGTCCTTGAAATATCAATTTATCAAGTCTTTCATTCATTTATTCACATATAGTAGGATATGTGAAATTTATAATGTTTTCTTGCTAAAAATAAACAGGATTTTGAGTGCAAAATTATATCCCCAGATTAATTTCAAATTCCATGTAGTATATAGTCATGAGAGGATTTATAAGACAATTAAAAGTTTGGTTTTGTGATACTGGGACTTCAGTTTCTAGGTAGGCTAAATTTAGTATTTCAAGTATAATATATAATGAAGTATATATCTTTACTTCTTTATGCATATTGCCCTTTATTTAATGGCATTTTCACCATCCCATTTTTTATACAGTTTATTCATCATAAAGAGGGATGCCCCCCCTACTTGCTGTGTCCTCATATTGTGGAGATTTTCTAAAAATGGCACTGATATTTTCTCTGTTGGTTAAAGAAGAGTCATATTAAATTACATTCACAAACACGTAAACTCATTGGAACTGTGTTCTATCCTAGTAAGAAACACCTCAAGAACAGTCACATTGAGCATGAGAGCCTATGCATATAAACTAGTAAAGGAGGAACAGATAAATTCACTGGATAACAAACCCACCAACACACTGTGGGAGACCCAGTAGCTTGATCATTTAGGGCAGAATAGTTAAACAAGATATTACAAGGGTGGCCTCTTTGTAAAGACACCATTTCCTCTCTTTCTTTGATCTTTGAAGAACTAAGTTAGGAGAAATATGATCAACCTATACTGCAGGTAAACATAAATAAATAAATAAATAGATTGATAGATAAATGAATAAATAAACTGTTTTTCTTTAAAGTAAAGCATCATATTTATGGCAACATATTTGAAATTTAGTCTCCTTCTGTCATGTATGTTAAGCTCTTCTGAGTCTAACATGGAGTCTTTGAGAAAGGAACAGAAATATAGATCAATTCATCTGCTTGTAGCACCCAACTGTAAGCAGAATTTCTCTTTGTTTCAGAAGCTGCTCCCAAATAACCACAAAGAGGCTTAATATTAATTATAAATGCTTGACTAATAGCTCTAGCTAGTTACTAGCTAACTCTTACATTTTAAATTCATCCATATTATATCTATGTTCCACCACATGGCTCAGTACCTTATCTCAGTATGGCATTTTCATGTCCTGCTTCCTCTGTGTCTCCTGGTGATTGATTCCTCAGACTCCACCATTCTTCTTCCCAGCATCCTCCTAGTCTGTCTCTCTTGTCCAGTCTCTTCTTCCCAACTATAGGCCAGTAAGTTCTTTATTAAATAATGAGAGTAACACATATTCACAATGTGCAGAAGATTTATTCTCCAGCACCCAACATGAACGCTTTAAGGAATATCATGCAATGCCTTTTCTGAATTTTATTGGCGTAAGAATAACAGCACAAATTTGAGTACGATCATGTCTTCAGTAAGTTTTTTTTTTTAATTTGACATTCCCTTATGCCTGTCTGCAGTTTCCTAACAGCATTATACTTATCTAACTGTAATGTTTCACAGCATTCTGAATTAACACTGAAAACCCAAGGTTTTATCCCAGTTGTACTCTTAAATGAATGTATAAAAAGTGAGCATGATTTTGATACAGTGCTCTCTGAAAAATGCATAACCAGATGCTAAAATTATGGCCTAATTGACCATTAAGAGTGGGTTGTAATTAGTTTTCCAAGATTTAAAATATAGTTGGCCTACAGAATAAATAATAGCATGCTAAATCACTGTGACATGTCAATGATTTTAGCTCTGACAAAAAATGTTACTATTTGTAAAAGATATAGCAATTTTGATACCAGCATTTGAGTTCTTTTTTTTTTTTCTTTAAGGGAATAACAATGCTCTTAAACAAACAAACAAACAAAGGATTCTAGGGCAGCTTGCTTCCTGCTGAAGGCAAATCACAGCAATATCATAGTCAGCCTGTAGGAATTTGGAGTTCTGCTATAGTAATGGAGAAATGTTATATTCTTAAGGTCCATTTTCTTAGCATGTTTCTTCCACTATTTGCCAAAAGAGAAACATGTCAACTCACAAAAAACAAACAAACAAAAAACCATATTACTCACTACAGTGTTTTTCAGTGTAATAGATATTTAAAGATATTTTCTTGGGTGGTGGGTAATCTGAATTGAAGATAAAAAAAAAACATATAAAATCTCCATTTGAATATTAAAATTTCTTACAGTTTTCATTGGAGAGAAAGTTGAGTAGTTAATGTGTTTATCAAACAAGCAAGGCAGCTGTAGTTTTGGATTCTCAACCCCAAGTAAATGTCAATGATTGCAGTAGCTTTCCTAGATTTCTAGCTTTGGATGCCAGATACAGGAATACTCAAAGTTTTCCAGAGATTTGCCACAATGGTCAGAGCTTAGTGTTTATTTGAGAGAGCCAGTCTCAAAAACAATAAAGGTAGAGAGTAAGAAGGAAGATGGTATCCCTTAACCTCAGCATCTCCACGCATGCTCACATGTGAATTCCCTTCCTTCACATGCCACCAAACATAAATACATACCTCCACTGTTACCTACATCAGAAAAAGAAAAATGACAGAAAGTATCTTGTTATTAAAAGTTATTTAAGGAAAACTTCCAGCATGATTTCTCAGGCCCAAGTTTCCCTGTACCTAATTACAAAAATTGTCTTTTTAAAAAAATTATTATATTTGTAAAGGCTTCTTTTTTTTTCTATAATTCTTTAAAGTCTTATTTTTTTCCTCTGAGAGTGGATTTTCTTATAACAAGGAAATATGGAGCCAAATTATAACAACTGAATAAATTGACACTTTTCTTTTATATTTGACAATCCACTTGTTATGAGGAACTGTATAAATACAAAGGATTGCATGTGAGTATCTGTAAACTTTATTAAACAACTTGATTCTTGCCATAGGCTTTTCACAAATGTTTGTTCTTTTGTGAAGTAATGTTTTCATGCCCCTCAAAGTCTGTGATCAACTGTGAATATATAGAATTGTGGCATTTCCTTCCAGACAAGATCAATAAGTACATAAAAACATAACAATGTGAAGCACGATGTGGGGAGGGCTCTCAGGTTTTCCCTCTGCTCATGCACACGCACACTGCTGTTTTTCCTCTGCTGCCACCCACTCCAGCTTTGTGAACCCAGTCTGAGAAAGTGCATTGTAGGGTTCATTGCCCCAGGTTTCTAGGCTTTTCCCACAGCTGTCTGCATCACACTCTGTGAACCTTGAGGGCATTTCTGTTCAGGAAAACAAAGGAATGCTGCTTGCCACAAAATCTCGTTTCCTTCTTCACTCAAGGCATTGCCACTGTTGATTTATTTGCATGTGGTTTTGTTCTCAATCTGAGGGCAATAATATTACACATGAGAATTGAGAAAAGATGTAAGCTACAATTTCAAGACATAGAACTTTAACAGCAGTAACAATTTATGGAGCATTTCAGTACCTGTCACACACTCATGCATACATAGTATTCATAATACACATTTGTTTAATTAAAATAGTTAAAAGAGGGTCTATACATTTTATAATGTTATATTAAATATATCCCTACAGGAAGAATATTCCCCACATGGTTCTGTATCAGATAAAATGGAGTTTTATCTGATACACGGATGTAACCCTTCCAGTTCTTTATGAGCCAAAGCAGTTCCGGGGGGGGGGGGGGTTATTAAAGATTTGAAAACAGAAAGACTCGCATTATGCACATGGTGTGTCTATGAGAACTTAATTTTCTATTTGATTCTGAGATAAATGAAAGATGTTCATGAATCACTTGTGGGAGATAATTCCCTCTTGACTGTGCATCACGCACCTACCAGTGAAATGTGTTAGAAATTCAGCAACAAAACAATATTCTATGACATCTTACGAATTTTAAACTAGGAACCTCAAATAACTATGAAAGAAAGAAATGTATAGTTAATACTCTACAGTGAATTGCGTTGTCTGTAGTTGTTCTTCCCTCAATTTTACACCCAGTCTTTCTGCCATATCAGAGAAGAAAAATTTTGTCATGTTGTCAGTAAGAAGATACTGAAATTTCTCATAAACATATAGAAACAAATTGTTACTATTGTTGTTCCTTTAAGATTACATCCTCATGGGTAATGGAGAGCAGCAAAGCCTTTCTTTCATGGCCTGGAGGTTCTCTTTCAGGATTGACTATGTGACATTTATCAACAGTCACCTGGGAGTTATAATAGGCAGTGACTCTTATAAGGGCCTATAGAAGAAAGGGTATACCTAACAACATTAAAAACTCACATTAGTTGCAATAATAGTAATAACAATAACTCACCTGTGAAAAAACACTTTACAAAAACATAATTGGTTAATGTGACTTCACAAAGGAAGGGTGGGGGAAGGGAAGGTAGGCTGATCATTTTGAATGATAGAATTGTTCTCTGAGACAAGCAAGCCCAAACATAAAAGGTGTTTAAGGGCAGGAGACTTATTTTGATGAAGTACATTACAAAGTACTATCTAAGGGTCATGAAGACCAAGTAAGCCTGGCTCATAAAGAAATGGAGCAAACCTGCTGAGGGTGGACATCACAAAAGAGGATGAGCTTCCTGAGAGACAAGGATGCTATAAATGGCTGTGTTCTAACTGTAGGCAGCATTTGAGACATACAGCCTAGCACTGCATCCTATGAATAAAGGACTTCTCACTTAGGGACTACCACTCATGCACGGTAAGTTGGGTCTTAACCGTGCCATAGGAAATATTTTTCAGGAGACAGTGGGAAGTAAATTTAGTGAGGTTAGGTAATGACAAAAAAAAAAAAAAGTACATATTTTAAACTTAGGCAGGGATGAACAAAGAGAAGGAAATACTGCAGTCAGTTGGGACAAATCTCTCCCACTTGCGTCCTCCAAATAAACACATAGAGGCTTATATTAATAATAACTGCATGGCCATGGCTCAAGACTTTTGTTAGCTAGCACTTATATCTTAAATTAGCCCATAACTACTAATCTATGTATCACCACATGTTCCATGGCTTTACCTGCATCCTGTTTCATTATATGTTTCTCCTTGGGCGGCTCGCTGTTGTCTCCCCTGCCTTCTTCTTGTCTCTCTTTCTGAGTTTCCCACCTGCCTCTAAGCTGCCTTGCCATAGGCTTTATTTCTCAACCAATCAGAGAAACATATATTTGCAGCATGCAGAAAGACATTTCCCCCCAAAACAAAGGGAAGGTTTTAACTTTAACCTATCAATACACCTTTAATAAAACTCTATGAGTATGCAGCCAAGCCATAGATTGGAGCTGCTCCACAGACTTGGCCCTACTATACTTCTGAAGGTACATTGCTCTAAGAATATAATTTACATCCAGATTCAAGATAAGTTGTATAAAAATTCATTAAAAAAAGGATATATGACTTGGTTTACTTATGTTATTTATTAATATATTTCTTTTATATGCTCATTTATGAGCTTGTGTTCCAAGCTTCTCACAGGCTAGAAAAGGCAATAGTTCTCCAAGCTGTACTTCCAGACATTTTAAGGAGGATGGTTTGGTCCTTATGAGCTAGGGTCTGAATTCTAGTTCTCATTATAGATCAGCAAATACTCTTAGCTACTCAGTCATCTCTCAGGCCCATTACAAATTTGCTTTCTGAAAATGAAATTATAAGATAACTTATGAGTTAGATTATTTGAATCTATGTACCAGATATTAGTGCTACTATGGGTGAGCTTAAATGTAGCACTTGTCTTTCTGGGTCTGGGTTACTTGATTCAAGATGTATATTTACATCAAAAAATTATGATTCATTCATGTAATAGTAAGCCTTCTTGAGACTATAGCTATGTACATAATATAAGTTATAATATTTACCTTCAAATATATAATATGCACATACGTATACCCCAAACTACAACTGAAATTTTGAACCTAGTTTTGGTTAGATGTCTCATTCTTTCTCTTTTTCACTCAATGTCATAGTTTTCTATCTCTTGCTTGAGTGAAAGAACTTTATTCAGTGCATATACCCATTGAAGTCCTCTGTTTGACCAAGATCCATTTGGGTCTATAAAAGAATTTAATGATATGTGCAAAACAAACAATACAAAAATGCTTATGCTAGACTCATCCAAATTATTTTGTGAATGATAACAATAATAATAATATCTAGATTTAATAGAAGTGTGAACACTTTTCTTTTTTCTTTGAAATAGATTCTTTAGTTTAAAATGTTAATTTTATTTGTTTACATTTTCAAATAAAAAATGGTTACATCACTTTCCCTTTCTCTTCCTCCATCCCATTCCCTTCCTTCTCACCTTCTTTCAGTCCTTCCCATGCCTCCCTCTACCCTAAAACTGATAACTTCTTTTTCCTTCATTGTGATCCTCTCTCTCTCTGTATATATATATATATACATACATACACACATACATACATGCATATATGGATATGGATATGGAAAATATATAAATATTTATAACTTCACATTGGTTAACCATCAAGGGCACTCATCCCTGAAATAGGCTAATTCTTCCTCTCTCACAGTCCTAAACAATATTTGTTTGTTTGGCCGGGTGGTGGTGGTGGCACATGCCTTTAATCCCAGTACTCGGAAGGCAGAGGCAAGCAGATTTCTGTGAGTTCGAGGCCAGCCTAGTCTCCAAAGTGAGTTCCACGAAAGGCACAAAGCTACACAGAGAAACCCTGTCTTGAAAAACCAAAAAAAAAAAGTTTGTTTATTTTGACATTTAATTTAAGTACAACGTTTTATCCATTCATTTCCTCCCTCCAAACACTTCCACACACCATTTCCTGCTCTCATTCAAACTCATGGTCTCTTTTTCATTAATTATTGTTTCATGAGCATATGTATTTTTATATATTTTTTTCCTAAGTACAACGTTTTGAATCATATAATGCTACTTATATGTATATTTTCAGGGCTTATCACTTAGTACTGGGCAAGCAGTGGTATTATCTTCCCGGGGAGGACTGACTCTCCTGCTGTCTGCTATATTCAATTGCCTACAGTTCTTTGTGTAAGACTGTGGCCTCTCTGTCTTCTCTCTGTCCAGCTTGGTGTGTTCATTTGTGTCATCCTTGTTCAGCTCACATTTGGGAAGTCATGTTAGTGAGACTTGACAACTATCACCCCTGATGTCACTAGGATACAACTCAAACTCCACGATCCTCTGGCTCTTACAATATTTCTGCCACCTCTTCTGCCTGGCTCACTGAGTTTTAGGTGTAGGAGTTTTTTGTAGATGTATAGATCCCCATAACTCTGCATTTTGAGAGGTAATGATTTTCTTTAGTGGCTTTTGTCTGTTGTAAAGAGAATTTTTCTGGATGATTGGTGAGGAGAACACTTAACTGTAGCTGTAAGGACAAAAGTTTATAAATTGTTGTTAGGATTAACTAGTGCCTCGTAAACCTCGGTAATTCCTCACTTCTCCAGAATCATTCTCAGACAGAACTAACTGTAGATTGTGAAGTGGTTTACTTAACAATATTTATAGAAAACAAATGTTAGATAAGGGGCCTTTGGTAAGTAATATATTTTAAGCGATGGTCCAAGAATGAAATGCCTACCTTGAGTTATTTTTCTCTCCTTTGGGACTACCCCATGTAAAACCAGTTTTATTAGTTGTTCATTTGAGTTCAAGTGATTTCTTAGTATGCAAATAAACCTGAATGTTTCCTCGTTTACTGGAGGCCATGGTGTGTGAATCTGGGCCTAGTGAAAACTGTATATTTTATAAGGTAAATATATGTATATTTACTAGGTGGAAGTAACGCAGTGCTTACTTTTAGGAAGACAGGGAAAGGAATCCCTACAACCTCACTCTTCACAAAATTCTTGGTCATCTATGGCCAGGCTATTCCTTCCAGACACTCTAGGTATCTGTATCCTACTTTGTGTCCTGTTGAAATTATTTCTCATTCAAAGTGCAGGAAGCTATGGGACCCTAATACCTCTGACACATGACATTAAGAAAGAGAATGGAGAGTTCAGAGTCTAAAATAGAGAAATACACTACCATACAAGGTGATCAAGCCCAAGATAAATTATCTTCCAGAGAGGAAATATCTGCCAATTCTTATATGATCCAGTGGAGCCCAAAAAGATGCTGAATAAACCAATCTTATTTACACCAAATGAACTTGGTGTACCAGTTTTTAAATTTCTGATGCACCCCAGTGTGTGAAAATATGATGGTGTTTTGCTCTGAATGTTAAAGAAAGTGTAAGGGAAATATGGGGAGGTGATTAAAGAATCTACTTGTTTAATATTAATCTACATGTGAATCCTTACTCATGCTTTTCAGTTGTTTCCAAAGAGTTACTTAGACTTAATGAAGATCAATTTAATAGTGTAAAACAGAGAGACTCTTCCTTAAGATATATGTAGGATTAACCTATAATCAAATGCTGATCGTAAATCAAGCATGAAGTACCATCAAACACGATATAAAAGGCTAATTTTCCCAATCTCCTGTTTCAAGGATTATTTTTTTTTTACCACCATCACCAAGCTGCAGAGAAGGGAACCTTGTAATGGTAATGGCAAGGTATAAATTAGTTAAGAGAAAAGTGAGACTCTATTTATTATTTTCTCATAATTCATATTTGGATATGATCAGATCACATGTGATTGTTCTCTCAGAAGTTACAGGTTTCAAAGTCACTGAATAAGAACAAGTCAGGGGCAATTTTACATCCAGCCTTCACTGGTTCTTGCTGACGACACTGATCAAATCTTCAAAACCTGGTGCTTGTCAGGTATGCACTGAGGAGTGAAAGAAGAGCCCTATCTATAGTGCCAGGTAATCATGTCTCACTTCATTGAGAAAGTCTTCCATTTGGTGTAGAGAATTTTAGATATGTTAATTACACCCAAACACAATCCAAAGAGGTACTTATGAAAGAAATGATTTGAACCTTTGCCCCGAGGAGTCTTGAGAACCAAATTTTCACTTCTGGCTGACTGCACCCTGAGTGGTCTGAGGGGAATCCTGTGATTTGCCAACGAAGGCCATCCTTTGCATCATTGAGTTCTTCTGCTGTTAGTGCCTGCCCTCTCTGCTTGAGGCGCTGACTCGGCAACTGCTCCAGAGAATCTGACTGTGGACTAGGGCAATTTCTGAAAGTTTCAAGCAGGAGAGAACGGCGGTTTTTGTTTTTTCAAGTTTCTGTGTGTGGCAAAGAGGGCTTTGGGAGCCCTTTCTTCTTCAGCAGCTCTGTAATTCTCCCCTTGTGAAATGTCTTTCTGTGTGCTTTGCAGAGAATGGGATCTCAGCAGAGGCCTTCTGAAATGACTTCAGAAAAGCCCAGAATATAGTCAAGTGCCATATTGTACCCTGAACCACTTACAAACAGCTACAGGACATAACCATTGGTTTTGTTAACCTTTTCAGGTCACAAAAGGATTTGCAAATTACAAATGTGTGTAACAGCACATAAAATTGTACACTGAAACAAAGTTTCTTTCATTAAACTGACTTCTACGAAATATTTTTTCAGTGGAGTCACGATAATGATGCCGTATCTGTCTTATTATTATTCACATGTGACTTTCTCCATTATTTGATCATGCTTCTGACACTGACCCTTGTAAGTAATTCAGTCAAAGTGCATATGTGTATTCCCCATCTTCCTTTATTAGAGGAAATTGCTTTCTTAGCATATCTTCTGCTTCAAATAGTTCTAGCCTTAATTTTAATTCTAACATCACTCTGGCCTAAACACATCTTAGGTTAAAATAGGCTGGTTATTTCTTGCCCTAGATGTTCCTTTTATAAATACCTGTTAAAACAGGAAAACTCAATTACTGTTAGTGTGGAGAACAATGGTGTAGCCTATACAATTAGGAGAAGGTAATATATCATTTTAAACACACAAAAATGATTTCAATATTTGTGAGAGGATGAATTTCTTCAGTTTTCTATTTTCTAACAAAAATAGCCCCAATTAAAAAACTCTAAGTTGTAACTTTGTGAGACAATATTATTTTAAATATTTCAGGTACATATTAACAGTTTAATAATGTGTCTGACTTTTTCAAATTCAATATGATCTCTTTTGTTTAACAAAAATAAATTATTAATTTCTAAATAAGCTATTAAGGTATGTTGAAATGAGTTACTATTATAATATCATAATGTCAGATTTTTTTTGCATTTATATGCACAAACAAAAACACATTTATTTATGTCTTCTGACACATCTTCTGGAATATTTGTCACTAATCCATTTGAACTTGAAAGGATGGGCCACTTCCTCAGCAGTATTTGGGGTCTCTCATCCATAATCTTATTGATGGGCTCTTTGCAATTTGTAAAGCAAAATTAAAATCGACCTGTAATCTGTTAAAACAGTGCTAAGCACTCACATCAGCCATTAGCTCTGATAACTCCTTTATCTTTGTGAAAAGGAAAAGCTCTTAGGCATTGATTTTAAATAAAGAAATGAAGCTGCCAATCTGGGTCTACTTGCCACATGCTTAGCTCCTTGGGCTTTGTCTACATATCTCATGGTTGCCCTTTTTGTTAAAAATAGAATAATGCCTTCCTTTTTTTTTTTAAGGTGTTCCTTCAAGGTCTTGGCTCCACAGTTCAACCACATATTGTTTGGCCATGTGTCCTCAATATAACAATTAAACCAACAAAAATGTAAAGCTAATCAGGGAGATTTATTAAATTTGGCCACATATGGAAGAGGAAGAGCGATGTTAAAGGACTCATCCCCTAGTCCATCTTTAGGATGCCGACATAAAGTGTTTGAGAGAGTTATACTGATAAGGACTCCTGACCAAGAGATGATGCTACCCATCAGCATTGACTGGGCTTTGTGAAGTTATAAATCTTTTCCAGTTGACAAGATCCCTATCTAGCTGGCACCTGTCTCCCAGTCTTTTATTTTCCCAGTATGAAATTCCCAAGGAAGTTCCAATTCGCTGGAGTCCTTTGCTTTAATAATAGTCTAATAAACAAAATATAGGTATAAGTGTGCGCTTCAGATATCTTTATTCTTGACATGGCTGTTTTCCTTTGCACTTTCTTCTAAGGGACCACATTAAACCCCTTATGTTTCTCTATCAGACTGTAAATAGTGTGGTGGTATTGTGTTCCCTGAAATATTGTGCATGCTAATAAACTTATCTGGGGTCATAGAACAGGACGGGCACAATATTAAACATAGAGGTTAGGCAGTAGTGGCGCACGCCATTAATCCCAGCACTAGGGAGGCAGAGCCAGGTGGATCTCTGTGAGTTCAAGGTCACATTGGAAATAGTCAGGCATAGTGACTCATACCTTTAATCCCAGAAAGTGAGCCTTTAATCCCAGGGAGTGAATGCAGAAACCAGAAAGATATATAAGGCCTGAAGACCAGAAACTAAAAGCATTTGGCTGGTTAAGCATTCAGGCTTTTGAGCAACAGTTCAGCTTAGACCAATTCGGATGAGGGCTCAGAGGCTCTATCTGAGGAAACAGGATCAGCTGAGGAACTGGCAAGGTGAGGTAGCTGTGGCTTGTTCTACTTTTCTGATCTTCCAGCATTCACCCCAATACCTGGCTCCAGGTTTTATTTTATTAATAAGACATTTTAAGATTCCTGTTACAAAATGGAACATTTGCCACACTATTTTTAAATGAAACTATGCAAAATATAAATTTAGAATTTTATTTTCACTTTTTGTTTAAAATTTTCATCAAAACATTGTGGAACTCAAACAAGTGTCACAGAAATATTATACTTGTACAACTGGGCATTATGTTATAATACTAGTTACAAAAGCTGGAGATTATTTCAGTATATAGCTTAATCCTATTTACTGTATATTTGCTTTCTTGTATTTCCCAACTCTAGTGCCTGGAGGCCATATATAATAGACTACTTTTGAGTAGTAGAATATAATGTATAATTTCTAGGTTAATCAAAACCAGAATCAACCAGTATCTCTCCCTTTCCTTCACCCATTCATCTCCTTTAACTATGTATCTCTGACTCATGACTATCTATATTCCTGATTTTATATTCCTGATGTTTATAGAGAAATAATTTTACATATTTTTGTTATAAAATTTTTCATTTATTTTAAATATCATCCACAGTCTTCCCTCCCCTTCCTTCCTCTCACCTCCCATCACTTCCCTCCCCCTAACACTCCTTCTCTGTCTCCATTCAGAAAGGGGCAGGCTTCCCATGGGAGTCAGCAAGCATGGCATATTACTTGACTTGCTAGTTATTTTATTTATTTTAGCCAGTTTTCTTAGTATTACCAAATGGCATATATATCCTTTGTAACTGTTATGTGTAATTTATCAAAGTGTTATGACATATTTGGGAAGTGTATCTGATGAAACTTATGTTGGTTTGGCAATACGTCATTGTCTTAGGTTTTTCTTGCCGTGAATAGACACCATGACCATGGCAACTCTTATAAGGAAAACATCTAATTGAGGATGTCAGGTTACAGTTTCAGAGTTTCAGTACATTTGCATCATGAAGGGGAAAATGGCGGTGAGCAGGTTAGACATGGTGCTGGAGATAAGAGTCCTACATCTTGCAAACAACAGGAAATCAATTGAAAGTCATACTGAGGGAAGCTTGAGCAGAGACCTCAAAGCCCGCCCTGACAATAGCATACTTTCTCCAAGAAGGCCACACCTCCTAATTTTTTTTCAAATCACTACAGTGACAGTCAATATTGAATACCTCTTCTCAGTGCATCCACATATTACAATGACAGACTACCTTGGAGACAAATCTGAAAAATTATTTAACACTTGAAATACATAAAAACTGAGAAGTGAATATAGGTTTAATTTTTAAATTTAATTCTAATTTAAATGACCCACCAGTTAAAGTACTACCTAAATGAATATTAATGCTGACAAATTTCAGTATTAGTTGGTCATTAAAATACAAAAATATGTCACAAACTGAGAAGAGTAAGATGCATACAAATTTCAGGATTTAGTTGAAACATTTAGAAGAGACCTTGGTTCTTATGTGATTGCTGAAAGCAAAGCTACTTTAAATTCTCAAAGGAGAAAACAAGTGAAACATCAGCATTCCAGCTGCAGCTAGATAGCATGTCCTGAAAATAAGTGTGTGGCTTTTTAAAAACTTACTTTTAGAGGTTAAAGGGTACTTTTTAGGTTGTTAGAAGAAAATAATTACTATTGATTAGAAATTGGCTCAGCTTCTCTAGAAGGATTATTAAGGTCTTAAAATATAGAACAGGGTGTTATAAACAATATTGTATATTGTATTCTCCTGAATCTGTGCCGCTCTAGCCATTTCTTTGTTCAAAATGCCCTTTGAGATAGCTTATGAATCAAGGGAGCTTTGATATAAGGAACAATTTAGAACTAAAGACAATTTCAGCATTTAAAAAAGATAAGGTTTAGAAACCCTGACAAAAGCCACAGAGATTCTAAGTGAATGGTGTTGAGTAATTGTAGCACCTACAGATTTGTTCATTTATATAATGCAGGAGCTTTATCAAATGGCTCAATCATTCCAGATTTATATGCTTCTTATAAAATACCAAAGATTTCAAAATATATAGAATGTTGAAAAATTGTCGAGAAAATGAAAGAATTATAAGTACCAGGGATTCCGGCACTACTAAGAGATGACTCCTGATATTTCCGTACATTTCCAGATTTAGCACAGAGCTGTGAAGGCTTTCTCTCAAATCACATCTCTCTGAACATGAGATTTTCTCCCTCTGAAAATAATTGAAATGAAAGGATCAGTACTTTGCCTCCACAAACGTTTTAATTGGAGATTGCCCAGTTTGAGTTATGAGAACTAGTTCACCATTTTATACGTGATAATTTACTTCTGACAGCATATGTGATAATGCCATAGTTCTACATAAGAATTTCACATTTGTGTTTTCAATTCTTTTAAATGTTTAATTTTCTCAAAGAACAATAATTAATATTATCAGTCAGTAAATCTTTTTTTCAACAAACATAATAAATTTCAGTTCTTTACTAGGCTACAACTCATGATTGGTTATTACAGTGAGTAAGAATGAATATCCATCTGTTGTATTGATCCATTTTTCAAGCTTCTTTTAAATTATCCCAGTAATGTATTTTGAAATGTACTAGCCTTTCTTCAGTGTGATGCCATCTACACTTCTTCTGTCAGCTTCTGACTATTTTTATCATGCCAAGGGTACCAAACATGAAAAAAACCTAATACAGTATACAAATTTTCATAGTAATATTGTCCCCAAAGGACATAACCAATATCTGACCAATTTCAGTATATCCATTCTCAATATGTGGCAGATTTTCTGCCCCTTTTACTGGGCCAAATTGCAGGCAAGTTTGCTTCTCTCAACTATACAAGAGACCTCACACACTTGCATTGGGTCCAGCAACTAACTCAGAGTTATTGGGATTATTAAGAACTGATGTGTTGCCGAGAACGACAGTTTAAAAACTTTTACTCCTGTTAGACACAGCCACACCGAGAGTCCACTGTGGAACTGCAAAGGATCAAATGAAGAGGTAATATGGTACTGTAGAGTGGCCATGGGAGGCCAGCCTTCTGACAGGGAAAGACTAAACAGAGCAGACCACAGGAAAGTGACTCAGAGGACAAATGATGGAGAAACTCTTCATAGAACTAGACAAGCAAGCAATAATTTTGAACCTGTGATCAATATCAGTACATTTCAGTCAGTCTGAGAAGCTTGAGCTGGGATGCAATAACATGATCTCTCACAGTACAACCATACTGTAAAGCCACGAATCAGATGAATGTTTCCTTCAATCCCGATTGCAGAAAGAAACCAGTAAGTAAGAGCAAACTGCAAGCAAGGTACTAGTAGACTTATTATGGAGAGTTAGAGGGAAAAATTTCATCAGAGACTAATATGTAATCTAATATGCACTAACATTCTCTGTGTTCATTTGGCTCATAAATACAATTTTAAATTTATATTTGATGCTATGTAGCCTATAAATACATACTTCTATTTTCAGGAAAATTGTTCCAGTGTATGCATAATTTTCTTCATTTAAAAATATTAATTAAACAAACATGAGTGATTTGATCTCTTCAATTGCTACCTTGTACTTTATCATATGTTACTTGATTTCATTTTTTTTTGTGTGTGTAAACTTGTGCTGAATGTAGAAATGTTTACAGTATATAAATTTCTGCCAATAGTTGATCACAGTTAAACAAATGAAACATTTTCAAGCTCTACTAAAGAATATCCATGTTGCTGGGCGGGGGCACCACACGTCCTTAATCCCAGCAATTGGGAAGCAGAGCCAGGTGGATCTCTGTGAGTTCGAGGCCAGCCTGGTCTACCAAGTGAGTTCCAGGAAAGTCATAAAGCTATGCAGAGAAACCCTGTCATGATAAAAACCAAACCAAACCAAACCAAACAAAACAAAAAAAACAACAAAAAAAAAAGAATATTCATGTTATTTTGCATACAATATTTTACACTTTTCAGTTAGCTATACAGTAGACAGACATTGAAAACATATTTACTACCTGTAACTATGACTGTGGTTTAAATTTGACATAGCTCCCAATGTCTTTTATTTATTTTCACTTCTTTCCTCCAAGTGGTACATCATGCTGGTCCCTTCTCTATATTCTTTTCTGAAAGAGGGGAGAAAACTCAAGAAGTAGGAGCCATGCAATTTCATGTGTCCATTCCTTACCATTAACCAGTGCAGTGAATCATATCTTCCATAGGGAGAGACAGTATGCTTTGTGTCTCTCCTTATAAAAAGCAGGTTAGCCTCCCTGTGTGGTAGACAGCTTAAACTGGACACAATTCTTTGGAAGCTAATACCCAAGGTCAATTTACATAGGTTATATATCAAGTGATGGGTAAAGAAATGAAGTATTTGCTAGTAGAAAAGTTAGGATTCCCCTAGAAAATGAGAAATTGAGGAAACAAATCCTGAACTTGAAAGCATAGTGAAAAGCTCATGAAAACAGATTTATGTATGTTTCTGAAAATATGAAATTTCTTTGCTTTTCCTCAGTTAAAAGTAATATCAGGGGCTAATCTAACAAGTTATAGTAGTAAAATGTGGAACATCATATGTAACTTGTAATCAATCACATATGCAGTGTCAAGAACAACTATTCTCTGATTTAAAAGCTACCATTACTTTATTTATTTATTATTTTTTAAATTATTATTATTATATTTGTGTTTTAATTTTACACATCAGCCATGGGTTACCCTGTCCTCCCCCTCATGCCCCTGCCCCCACCTTCCCCAGCCCCTCCCCTCCATTCCCATCTCCTCCAGGGCCATGACTCCCCTGGGGATTCATTTAAACCAGATTTAACTGAAAGGGAAAATACAAAATATCATGTGACATAAACAAGACCAAAGTTTGTTTTTCTCTCTTGTAATGTTTGGTGAAGGCATGCAGGTGCATGCTATGGGAGACATAAGTGCTTTCTACTCATTCCTTTGCTGTGATTTTCAAGCAGCACTCAAGACAGGCTGCCAATAAACCAAGAAGGTAACAATAGAGCTGGTAAAGCAGAGGCAAAAACAATATAAGTAAAATAAACCCATACATACTTCTTTACACAACTCATTATCTTGTATCTAATATAAGGCAGGACAAACATATCTGGTGGCCACTATCTCAGCCAAAGATTATAATTTGAGGGAATAATAAAGGAAGATATTGCAAAGGAAATCAGAAGTCAAGACTTGATTTGTTTTTCTGAAACCTTGTGAATAGTAAACTTATTGCACTACAACTTGAGAAATGCAAATACCAAATATATTTAAATATATCTGGCTTGTCAATCATTTAATGAATGTTGTTTAATATACATCCATGTGAACTTAACTCTTAAAGATTCACATATTCAACTATTACTCTAGAATCAAAACTTGTAAACAATCAGCCAATAGTATGCTGATAAGAATATAAACTTAAATATCAATAAATCAAAATAAATTTAAATTTCTCCCAGTGAACACGTTGTGGATCCCTACAATTACTGATTCTGAATGCACATTTTCCTCAGCTTTTTCCACTCAAGTCCTTGCCATTTAATAAAAGATTCATTGAAGATAAAAACTATTTATTGTTTTTTTTCACTGATAGAAGTATTTATCCCATCCTCTGTTATTTATTTCCTTGATGTATATACTATGGTTAGAAATGAGCAAGTATTTGCGAATAAAGTTCATGTGGTTTGTCCAACATTTGCATTTGGAAAACAGCAAAGGCATTTGGAGTTTGGATTGACAGATGCCAAAGTCTGAAGTTTTTGTTGTTGTTTTGTTTTTCGGGGGCGGGGGTTCAAGACAGGGTTTCTCTGTGTAGCTTTGCGCCTTTCCTGGATCTTGCTCTGTAGACCAGGCTGGCTTCGAACTCACAAAGATCTGCCTCCCTCTGCCTCCCGAGTGCTGGGTATAAGGCATGTGCCACCACCGCCCGGCTGAAGTTTTGTATCCCTCAAAATACTAGCTAAAACTATTAGCATAATGTATTGGGTTTGTTAACAATATGTTTCCTTTATTTCTAAATATGGAACAAAAGAGTTTTGGATAGTTTTCTTTTGTACAAAATTCATAAATAATTAATAAAAGTACAGTGTTGGAAAACTGTATTCACAGAGATTACTGTTCATGTATTTTTTTAGGGGGGTTTCAAGGCAAGTTTTCTCTGTGTAGTTTTGGTGCCTGTCCTGGATCTCACTCAGGGAAATTTATGGGTCTAGAAAATATTAAATGAGTGAAGTAATCTAGACTCGGTAAGACAAGTATATCAGTTTCTCTCTGATTTAGATATTAGCACCCAATGTATAGCTATGAGTAAATAACCAAGCATAACCAGGAGAGTTAAAGGGAACATGGAAGGGGCAGGAAGGAGCTCTAGAGAAGGGAAGGATGGAAAACAAGTGTCAAGAAGCAGGAAATGGGAAGTATTTTAACTTGGGACTGAGGGAAGAGGGTTTAAACAAGGAAAAATGAGGGAGAAGGAAAAGCAACATTAATGATGTTCAAAAAGGCTGAAGGGAAACATATTGCTTAGTTTTAATATATTTATTTAATGTTATAATTATATTTATTTATTATTTAAGTGATAATGATACCAAAGGAGCCTATAATTTTTTTCAACTACACTTTTAACTGGAAAAGGGGCTACCCATACCTGAAATAGTGTTTTTATTTTTTGTTTTTCCCTTTTTTAAAAATTTTATCAACCTTAATGAGGCCATTATTCTCAAAAGGAGTCACAAGCTCGACACAGGGACATTCTTGCCAATACTAATTTTAATACCCTGAAGTTAAGAGTAAATACTCCTGAGACACTTTTATATTACCGATATATGAGATATATGAATGTATCATCAATCTCTAAAGGTAAAGTCTGTGTGTGTGTGTGTGTGTGTGTGTGTGTGTGTGTGTTTATGTGTTTTCCTTGTTCCTTCTGGAATAACCAGTAAATGATTTGTTTAAAAATTATTCATTGAACTTCCTTTTCTAAGCAGATGGCAATATGAGTACCTAGAATAAAAGTTGAAATAATAATAGCATTATAACCTTATAATTTGTAAAGTATAGAAGTCAAATGTTACCATATGCAAGAACAAAGTTGATTTGTTACAATGAGCACACCTCTGATCTTAGCACTTCTGTGACTGAGTGTGAAGGACAGGACAAAGCAGCATCTATAAGCAGTTTGAGGCTTTGACAAATTGGAGTTTCCCTGGTTTGTACACATCATACTAGCTACTTTGTGTGTGTGTGTATGTGTGTGTGTGTGTGTGTGGTGGCTTTTTTTGTTACTTGTATTTTTCTCAGAGAATGAAACTTGGTAACCAGTTAATGAATACCACAAAGCCATACTGACACGCTTAGTTAAAATAAACTTAAAGTCTCCCCTTGGCAATGGAACATTTTCTATTTGTCCTCGGTTTGAAGGACAGCACCAAAAATAATAGAAAGCATCATGTAAACCTAATAAATTAAACACTACCTATGTTTTCTCTTATTATCCAAAGTGATCATATTAAGGTAGCAAGTGTGTTATTTAAGCTTGTTTTAAAATCATATTTTTAATCTAATATGAATTTAAATGCATTCTCTATTCTTCAGATTAACCAGAGACATTGGACTTGCCTTAATGAGCATGAATTACTTATTACATATGTGGCTTGAGAGTGCATTTGAGCAAGTCTACCTTCACTGAAGATAATTAAAATCTGTTCAAATGTGGCATATGGAACAATTGTTCAGTTCCATAGTCATCATCAAAGTGGCAGGAGATCATGCATTTTGTGAAATCAATTTGTGTTAATTGAAAATATTTTCTTCCAGGTTCTGGCTATTACAAACAATGCTGATATGAACATAGCTGAGCAAATGCCCTTGTGGTATGATTGAGCATTCCTTGGGTATATGCCCAAGAGTGCTATAGCTGGATCTTGGGGGAGATGGATTCCAAATTTTCTAAGGAAGCGCCATACTGATTTCCAAAGTGGCTGTACAAGCTTGCATTCCCACCAGCAGTGGAGGAGAGTTCCCCAGAGCTGGATCAGACTCTCTGGATAAGTGAGACAATTGAATAGCTTGAACTGTTTGGGAGGCACCCAGACTGTGGGACCTGAACCTGTCCTTAGTGCATGAGCTGGCTGTTTGGAACCTTGGTCTTACACAGGGACACTTTGCTCAGCCTGGAAGGAGGGGACTGGACCTGCCTGTACTGAATCCACCAGGTTTAAATGAATCCCCAGGGGAGTCTTGTCCCTGGAGGAGATGGGAATGGAGGGGAGGGGCTGGGGGGAAGGTGGGGGCGGCGGCAGGAGGGGATAGGACGGGGGAACCCATGGCTGATGTGTAAAATTAAAACACAAATATAATAAAATAAAATAAAAATATTTTCTTGGTGATAGATTCTAGATCCAATAATTTTGATGGAAGTTGAGAACAGAATTACCTGTGATTTAGACTTGATTCTATAGTCACAGGAGCTTATATTTAAAACATGGCATGGAAACACTATACATAAAGCTTCTTGTATATTAACCCACAGAATGCTCTCATATCACTCTATAATGATTTTTCCATTGTTCCTGAAATTTCTCATGATTTGTCCTTAACTCATTTCCTTTTAGAAACTTGTTCTTTAAGATTCTAATATATACTGTAACCTGTAACATCTATGTGTGTGCAAGAGAGAGAGGCAGGGAGGGAGAGGGGAGAGAGAGAGAGAGAGAGAGAGAGAGAGAGAGAGAGAGAGAGAGAGAGAGAGAGAGAGAGAGAGAGAGAGAGAGAGAGAGAGAGAATCATCTGAAAACTCAGGACTACAGAGGGATCTAGACATACAAAGGCAGGAGCAGACGTGATTGTTACACTAGCAGTAGCTGAGCAACTCCTGGTACCTGTAAAGTTAAGAGGCAAGGAGAAATTATCTGGAGGCTTCAGTGGGAATGTCTCCATGCTGCTGCCTCCATTTTGTTCATCTTTCCTCTGCTACTGTAAACATCAATTTCTGCCATTTTTAAGGTACTTGGTACAGTAATTTCACAGTAGCTCTAGACAATGAACTTATTCATGGTATTTTGAACGCTGGTTTTTTGCTTTAGAAAAGAGTGATAATGTTCCCGCAGAAAACTCTAAAGTGTCTGGTTTTAAATCCACAAGGCAATTGGAACACTTATTCTCTGGATAAAGAAATGCTTTATTCCAAGATGTCTTTCAGGATTTTATTGTAGGAAATGCAATGGGGTGAACAAGTTGCCATTCTGTCTGAAGGGAAGGAAAATTGTTTCAGAAGAGTATGTTTCAATATTGCATTAGTCAAATGAAGTTGAATTCTCCTGAATGTCACTGAGTATGCTTATCCAAATCCAATTAGTTTTCAAAGGAGAATTTACTGACCTGGCCTGTGGAATGTAAAAAGTTCCTTCCACTCAAACTCAAATAAACAGTCCATCCTCTCAAAGACAGACTTCAAAGGAGTGCTGTTCACTTTGCAGCAAAGCTACAAAGATTCATTGAGCCTAATTATATAAAAACAGTAAGCCAAGCTATTGAGCACAAAGTCAATGACCTTCAATGACTCCTTAGCTTATTGCTCATACAAAATGAATTTTAATCACCACTAATGGTTTATTGTATACTTCAGGTATGATGCAACTGGACTCTTCCCAAAGGGAATCTTCAGTTAGTTCTTTATATTAGTTACTCCCATGGTAATCAGTATTAATTGCTTATATACAGAAAAAAAAAAGATACAAGTTCTCAAGCCATTTTCTGATGCTTGTCAGCCTACGTATATGTAAGACTTTAATTGTGTCCTGGGTGGCATCTAATATAAAATTATCCTTGAGAGCTTTTAGGAGAACTTCAAACTTTAGATGCTATGTAAGGAAAGCTTTAATAACTAATTTTTTGATTATATTGTTCAGGCAGCACCAATTACACTTAATTTGCCTGAATAGAACTGACAGTTTGATACGTAGTTCACTTCAAATTTAATTTCTTACTGAAATTACTAAGTTTAAAAACCAGCGGTACAATGTCATGTGTTTATATGAACATACAATTGGTTTTTATAATAGTTCTGTCATGAATACGTGCGTGAACATAAATAGCCTTTTTCATTTGCACTGTTTTGTGTGTAAGGCTATTCTGAAATCTGGTATTAAGTTTCTAAACATTGAATTCCATTTTAAGCATATCTGAGGAATGTATTTTGAAGGAATAATTAGTAGGTGTAGAAATTACATTATTTAATGGTGCTTATGTGGTACTCCAGTAATGAAAACAAAAATCTAATTTCGAAATTAAAGCTAAAATCTATGGTTTACTTTCATACTTGTGGTTTGAGTTTACGGTTGACTCTTAGGTATTGAAAATGCATTCACTATATAACTATTGATATTAGCTGGAACCATCATGGTCTCAGATGGCACCACCCCCAATCCTTGTTATTTCATGATTGGCTGTGATAATATGACTATTAGACCACTTGTCTCTCTCTTCCCATTGACTGACGGAAATTTGTTTTTATATCAACCTGCTTCCAGCAGTCAGAGAGGCTGTGGAAAGCTCTCTTGGAATTAGGCTCAGAATTAACACTATTTTGTAGCTTTGCATAGAAAATACCAAAGACATAGACCTGTAAATTCTATGAAGTCACAATGCAAAGAAATAATGGCCTTATAGAGAAGAATGGAGAACTGAATCATTTTGAAAAAGGATTCTTTAAAAAGGAATGGTTCAATGTCTGCACAAAGATTCTGGTAGAATTTTCAATGTGCCATTTCTGAAGTGTTCACTGAGGAAGAATGGCCCCCTGTGACACTCAAAGTACTTAAGGTCTCATAAAGTCAGGGTTAAAGCCTTGGATGATTAGAGTTGATAATTCTAAATCCCAAATCGATTCTGATCATCTATCTTTATCTTCTTAGAAACCATTCACAATCTATCCAATATAATTACGTACAGCACTAACTTCTTATTACAAAATCATTTCATTTAATTGAGTAATTTATATTCATTATTATCTTTACTACTGTCAGGTTTTTTACTCATATCACAATGGGTCAAATTTAGAAAAATGATATCCTTAAATAAAATTTTAAGAAATATATTTTCATATTTGACAGTGTTTGCAGTCCCTAAATTCTATCTATCTATCTATCTGTCTATCTATCTATCTATCTACCTATCTATCTATCTATGAAAATCTGAGCTTTAAATAAAAAAATATTACAAGGTTAACTTAAGTCTGTGTGTTTTATAAAATAGGAAGATAAATTTGTGGCTTATATGTCTCAAAACGACTTTCTCCATTTTGTTTTTATGGCTCCTAGGAAGAGTATTCAAGAAGGTACCATTTGAACTTAGCTCTATTAGTGATGTAGGATGTTAAGTCAATGATTAGGGAGTGGGAACAAGTAATGAGTTTTACAAAATAGGTTGTGGTGGTCAATCTATAATCAAAGCAGAAAAAAAAGAAGGCATGTTTCTGCATGTGTAGTATGAATCTTAATGAGTCTTATTAATAAAACTCAAACCCGAGGCCAGTTATTGGGGTGAATGCTAGAAGATCAGAGAAACAGAACAAGACACAGCTATCTCACCTTGCTAGTTCCTCAGGTGATCCTGTTTCCTCAGGCTGGAAGTTTCTCAGTCCTCCTCCACATGAATCTCAGCTGAACTGTGTTGCTCCAAAGCTTAACTAACTACATGCTTTTTCCTTAGTTCCTGGTCCTCACACCTTATATACCTTTCTCTTTCTGCCCCCACTCCCTGGGATTAAAGGTTGTGTTTCTGGGATTAAAGGCATGGGTCACCACGTTTAGCTGTTTCTAAAGTGGCCTTGTACTCAGAGATCCAGCTAGCTCTATCTCCCAAGTGCTGGGATTAAAGGTGTGTACCACCACCTCCCAACTTCTGTTAGGGCTTACTCTTCCTATTTTCTAGCCACCATTTTTGGCTTTGTTCTAGTGGCTGTCTGTTCTCTGACCCCAGATATGTATATTTTGGGGAACACACAATATTTCAGGGAACACAATCCCCACCACATGCATGTGAAAACTACAGAAACTGTGGATATCACTCAGATACAGTTGAAAATATTTAGGAAGTGATAAATATTTTTCTCCAAGTTCCTAGGAAAACGTCCAAGTGAATAGCATACTGTAGTTAATGTTTAGTGGAAGAAGAAATATAGATTATTCTGGAATTATCTGTTGAATAAATAATTCATAATTAAGTTTGGCAGATGATAAATTGAGTGAAGACAATCCTGAGAAGAAGAGAAGGTGGAATTTACAGTGTCAGAAACAAAAGGTGTCCATTAACAGCAAAAGGTAGATGTGGATTTCATTTAATAAAATAAGTAGTTCTAGGAGACTATAGTATGCCTTAAAAAAAGTATCAAAGCACATTTTAGCTTGTGATGTCAACTCTGAGGAATCTGGATGAAAAGAGAAAATGTCTTTAATTTTAAAACTTTATAATAAGTACACTGGGCATTATAAATGTATTTGTTATTATATTAAATATTATTATGAATATACTATTCAGATAGGTATTATAAAATAGATATTTTCTATTTTACGCAATAGTTCTAGATTTATAAGACAATGCATTACTGAAAAATAATTTTATTTTCCCATATGTTGTTGAAAGAGTCTTTAATACTCCTTAAAAGTATGTTATTTTGCTCAAACCTACCCAGCCTTCTTCAAAACTGCAGTTAATGTGTGCCAATTTTATTAAGCTGCAATTTACACATATTTTACCAAATATTTACAGATAACTTTGAAGTGCTCCTTCCCCTTATTTGGGTTGAAATTGCTATGAAAACTAGTAGATTTCGAATTAGCACAGGGTCTTACTGGAAACTTATGATCCTGCACTATTCCAAGATAGGTGAAATAATCTCATTCCAGACACTTCCTGGATGACCATGAATCAGAGACAGGATAGCCCAGAGAACACAGTAAAAAACAGAAAAAACATGACTGGCAGAAAAAAAAAGTCAATGAAATGATTCCTAATGGTATTCTACTATACTTATAGATAGGTGCTTAGCCCAGTAGTCATCAGAAGTGCCTTCTGGCAACTAATGGGAACAGAATCAGGGACCCACAGCCCTACACTAGACAGAGCCATGAAACTCTGAAGAACAGAAGGAGGAAGGATTGTAAGAGTCAGAGGGGTTCAGGTCACCACTAGAACATGGTATCGTGTAAGCAGAACTCATAGAGACTGAAGCAGCAAACATGGCCTGATATAGGTCCTCTGCATCTGAGTCATGGTTCTGTAGTTTGGTGTTCCTGTGGGACTCCCAAGTGGGAGTGGGAGGGAGTATCTCTGACTCTTTTGCCTGTGCTTGGGACCCTTTTCTTCCTACTGGGTTGTCTTACCAGACTAATGGGAGGTTTTTTTGCCTTGTCTTATTGCATCTTCTTATGCTGTGTTTGGTTGAGATCCCTGGGAGTCCTGCTCTTTTTTTCGGAAGGGAAATGGAGGAAGAGTGGATGTGGGGGACAGCGGATATGGGAGAGTGGATTGAGGAGATGTGTGGTCAAGATGTCATGTATGAGAGAAGACTTTAAAAAATGTTAACATTCTTACTTAGAAATACAAATAAAACTACATATTAAAAAAGACTGATTTGCCCCAGTGTGTAGAGAATTAAGAAATTAAGGCCTTGAATTTATCCTTAATCCAGTGTAGAGCAAATGAGTGTGGAGAATTGCAAACCCTCAAACAGTGACTACCTATTTCCTATTTTTGTAGACTTTGGTCCTACCAGCTTCCATACAGTGTATATCCTATCATCTCCATTTCTATGGAGAACCTTATTAAATAAACAATGAGATGGGACTAATGAAGGCTTAGGAAATATAATTCACTCTTTTTGGGTAAAATTTAAAAAAGAAGTATTCTTGAACATTTCAGCTGTTGGTAACATTTCTTGAATATTTGTATTTAAAAAAGCATTGAAAGCATTAAATCATTACCTCCAGATGACAAATTCTTTTTTCAGTTTCATCAGGTCTAATTGCTTCCCATATACATATTTTAATTGTTAATCTACCACCCTTCTATCTGTCATTATGAATAATATGCAGAAATCAACAGCACAAAGCACTAATTAGTGAAAACATAAGTGAAATATTTTCATTGTATGAACATCATTAGCATGAAAGGTTTTCAAGAGTGTTTTTGTCTGTGAAGTAGACAATTCAGGTAACTATAATGAAAACTGTAAAGAAAAAAAATGACCTTCATGTATTTGTGTATTTTATTATTTATTTATGTTTGGTTTTTTTACATCCCTGTCAAATAGCAGTTGAGGACATGACACAGAGTAAGGCAGCCCTTGTTCAGGAATGGCTCACAGTGAGTTACTTGGAGGCCTTTAAGTACTTACTCATTATTCTACTGAATGAAGTACGATGAACCTGCACAAGACATGTTTCCTGAATTTGATCCCTTAGATATCCACAGCTAGAACTCTTACTATTCAGTGGCTAGGTTATATAATGACCAAATGTGCCCAGGATAAAGGACTTTTTTTAATTTAAAAACTGTTTGAATGACTCCTACGTTAATATTTACAGAATAAACATGAAGACTTCTCTGAAGACGGCAAGACTTTACTTAATTTGGCCCCTAGGTCTCTCTTTGACCCCATCTTTTCCCACACCTCTGTTATTTCCTCTGCTCATGTGTCACCAGCTTTTAAAATTCTTCACAGGTACCAAATGAATTCTGACTGGAATGTTCTTCTAGCAGGTATTTGCATACAAACTCCACTCATTCTTTTAGGTTTTCTGCATAAATGTCATCTCCATTTTTCTTTTATGTGATACAGAATTAATTTTATCTTGGTTACTTATTTCTTATCATAATATATAGTTATTATATAATATACCCACTACTACCTACTTATCATATAAAATAACTGCTACCTAAATGATTGGAAGTTCTCCAGACAGATATAATGTTTATTGCAATACAGACGTCTCATTTGCCAAAAGTACCATAATACCACAGTATGAGGGATTCACTGTGCATAACAGATATTATTGGCTGGGTAATAAGCCCTGGATAATCAGGAAAGGTGAGGAAGGAACTGGTGATGATTGGCATGGGCTATACAGATAGTGGAATTCAAGTTGTCATACATTTAGGGAACACTTGAAAAATACTCAAACACTGAAATAAGATGCATGTTTGTAAACACAGGGAAGATATGAGTTCCAAAACAGAGTGTCAAGGACTAGACATACCAGTTCAAATGCATTTATAACTGTAATAATTTTATGATGTATTCTCCTGAGTTTTCACCTCTAAAATTGTATTAGCAACATGAAACTCTGAACTTTAATACAATTGTTCAAGTTTCAATTTATTCTTCATCCATTAGCAATTTTATTTATATTTGATTCTAGGTGCCCAGTTATTTATATGTTAACTTATAAAGATTGGGCATGGCACAGTAGATGATGCTAGAAAAGCCGTGAGCAAATAATATAAACCAGTATTTATTTAGCAGATGTCCTTTTAATATATTATTCTTTCCATGAGTTTTATCTATTCACTTGGGATATTTCCTAAGTTCAATAACAGCTTTTATAATTCCCCTAGTTATTTGTTTTTTCTTGAGTTATGGAAAATTTAACAAAAATGGAAATGTTGTAATTTGCAAAAGCCTCAACAACTTACTGTAGGACAAGAAGTCTTTGAAGACACTATAGGCATACAAGGACTGAATATTATAATGTATGAATCACATTGAAAAGGTAGTCTTATCATAGACAAAATTTAAAAAAAATCAGAACTTTCAGAAGCATGTATTGGCACATGCTTATAAAAGCACTTAGGAGACAGAAGTAGGAGAATTTGGAGCTCAAGGCCAGCCACAGCTGCTTGTGATTTTATGCTGAACTTAGTCTTTGTAAAGCCAAGGCTGAAAAAAAGAAACCAAATCCTAACATTCCAGCACAATTTTACTTTTATGTTAAGTGAAATTATACCCAATATTTAAATGAGTTCCTTGTTATCTTATATGTTTCAATTACATAATGAATTAAATTGTACAAAAGCATTAACCTCAGAAGGGCCATCGGCAGACCTATGTTTGACTTTCAAGTATCTTCCTGCTACTTTGGGGTCATGACTTTACTAAAGTTACCCAGTAAGCTGGAATCTATCAAATATAACTAGTCTGTTTCCTAACACCATGTGAGATGGTGAATAGAATCAGGAAATTTCTACCTGTAAAATTAATTTTTAATTTTAAGAGATTAGTCTGGTTGTGTGCCCATAAAAAATGGTTCTTAAAGTACCATTTGTTCACTAGTTTCCTTTTGTCAATGATATTTACTATAAATTAAAAAGTATTTTAAACTAAATACTGTGTCAAAAGTATTTAACTGTGAATATTTGGTTTGTGCCTTGCAACAGTCTGCTCTCAGGTGAGCAGTAGCCTGTTTGTGAGGGCACCTAATTATTTCAACTCCAGCATCATAGCCTAGGCTTCCAGGGATGATATGATAAAGCTGAAAGTTTACTGTTGAGTTTGTTGCTCAGTGTCAGAGTCTTCTGAATATTTTAACTAAATAAATATGAGAGAAGAAGATTTGGTGGAATTTCATGTAGCATCTATTGGTGACTATAATATGTTTTATGGATAATAATGAGGGGATCTTTTCATATGTGGTACTCTAAAACAATGAAATTTTGATATGAAACTCTAACATTTAATACTAACTTGATACCTAATAAATAAAATGCTTTCTCTTGTTTATATGAGACTGTTTCTGCTGTTTTTTTCTCTAGGTCAAAATGTTTAATAGGAAACCCAGGCAATGTACTGTTAGCACAGATAATTTTTGAGCTTGTTATACGTGGAAGAACAAGAAATTCTGTGATCATATTAAAATATGTTGAATTCAAAAGGTGGCATTGATATTAGGTGCTTTTAAGTCTCATGTTATATGAAAGAGGGCCTATCATTTAATGTATAAATAGTATATAGTGCTGAACTGATGGAAGGAAAACAAGTGTATCAGTAACTACCTAAAATATATTACTAATGTTTAAATGAAGCATTTAATGTAATTTAGTGTTTACTTTACTTTCCCTTTTCAAGGCAAGAATTATCTGAAGAATATAATTTAAATATTGCTTGTTACCTTTATTGTAAAGACACAGAAACTCAGTGTCTCAGTGCTCTGATTTTCCATTCGTACCACTTGTATGCGAATAGTCAAGGACATTTGGATTGTATTACTTAATGACTCACTATTTGCATGTTTACACATTTAATATTTAGGCCCCATGTAATAAAATATTTTACAATAAATTGAAATGAAAACAATCTAGGACTTTATAACAAAATAACATTTGCTATATTTGGCAAGAGTTATTTCTGAATTTGTAATGAATTTTAGAATCTTTAGCAATGGATAGTACTGCCTATATTTATAATGGTCCATGTGTATACCAGGCTTGATATTAGACAAGCAACTGAATTAGACAGCAAATCTGAATTGCTGGTAACTCTGTTGCTTAAGTGGACATTTGTCACTAAGCCCCTATAAGAATGACTGTCTAAAACAGAAGTACAATAGTGTATTATGTTTTAGATGACATCTATTGTGGACTACAAATATTCTCTCCAAGATAATATCTTAAAACACTGATTCTCAATGTGTTCTAGCAAGTGTAATATTTGAATGTAATTACCTTATGATTCAAGAACCTTCATGAGTGAGATCACCACCCTGTTGAAAGGTGTACAAAGAGCCTTGTTGCTTTTTTTTGATATGTAAGACTCTAAAGAAAAATACACAATTCTCTGTTTTAAAAATTGGGGTCTTAGTGACTCTGGGCCATGCAAAACCCTTTATCCGACACCTAGGCTTCATGGGAAAAATACAGCAATTCTGTTGCTCATAACCAGTGCAAGCTATGGTCCATTGTTATATGAGGCTGGGCTTCAGCCAGTGTCACCAAAACAAGCACTAGTATCCATCTTTAGAAAGTTATTACTCTCCCTTCTTCTGATTTTCACTCAGAAAGGGCTCTGACTTTTAATCCTCTAGAAGGTCTATTTTCTTCTGAGTCGCATAGTTGTATCAAAGTGACAAAATAGAGTCAGGGTCAACCACACTATGTGTTGATGAAAATTACACTTCTAAAAGCAACAATAAGGTAAACAGTAGCCTTAAAGCAAAGGATCTGTTCCATGTGTGCTGATCATTCCAAAGCTTTTCTCTGTTGTGTTTTCAAACAGGGCATCATCACAACTCCCATCCTCCATAATTATCTGGTCTGCAAAGAACTACCAAAGTCAAACAATCACATTAAAAATTAGACTTAAAAAAAAAAAACCTGAATATAATTATAGCGTTGGATTTTTTTCTGTTATTTTAGTTTTGATTGTTTTTTAATTAAACATGATATTTGTTATGTAATTAATAAAGTATTTGGATGAACATACCTCTTTCTAAGTTTAGGTTTCTTAAAAGTAAAAGCATATGCCATTTAACATAATACTTTGTCCAAATAGGTACAACTTCCAATGAATTAGTAATGGCATTTACTTCATGAAAATTCAAGGACATGAATAAGTGTTTAAAGTAGATTTTGTTGTAATCAATGAGTATAAAGTGACAAAATTGGAATACTGTTTAGTAGTTTTGAAGACAAATAAATCTTAGACATGTTTATTAAATTTGAACAAAGCAAAACTAAATTCAAAATTTTGCCTAATCCACTATCCCTTAATGTTTAAATTTAGAGAATGGATATTATTACAAAAATAACAGTCCTAACATTGGAATATTTGCATATACATATGTAACTGCTTCATTTATTTTTAACAAATTGAAGCTACTACCTTCATAAATAAAAAATATTTTAATAGAAAAAACAATTATTAATATTATCCTTAGACACTTCTCTTTAATCAAGATTTTGATAACATTACTTGTTTTTAGAACAGAGTAAATACGGAGAGTTTCATTTAACCTTTTCCTTAAATGTCAGAAAAAATTGCCAGTATTGTGATTATACTGGTTGTTTCTTCTCCATGTTTATGACACAAAACATACTTTGTGTGTCCTATTATTTTCATCTTTCTATTATACTTTTGTTAATTATAATAATTTTATAAATATTCATGTAGAAATTTACCATAGTAAAGTCTATAAGTAATTGTATAAATTCTCTTTTATAGCATATAGTAATTGAAATATGGTACTTTACACCTATTTTCATATCAATCTGTTTCTTAAATTCATATTTTAAATAATATTCCATAGCTTATTTTTGAGTAGAAACATGTGACCTCTGTTATTAAACAATTAAATTAAGATTGATTTTCCTTCTTGCATTTTGAAATTAATGCATAATGACTTTAAACTGTTTCTAAATAATACAATTTTCTTTACTTTTTTTGATCACTTTATGAAGTTTTTAAGGAAAGTGATTAACTATTAAGTTGAAAAAACTAGTAAATTTTCTCTTTGGGTCTAAAATTTTTTATATGATAGAGGAGGAACAGAATGGCTGAACCTTTATACATTTTATAGAATTCCAATCAACTAGTCTAATAAAAATAAAAAATAATAAAATTTGTAACTACTATAAGAAAAAGTATATACAATAAGTACAATAACTATATACAATATATACAAGCAATAATGTAAATAATAAAGTTTTTGTTTGTATCTGTTAAATGTGAATGGACTAGACATTGTTAATGTAATTCTTATTCATTTATTTATTTATTTATTTATTTTGGTTTTCCGAGACAGGGTTTCTCTTTGAGCTTTGTGCCTTTCCTGGAACTCACTTGGTAGCCCAGGCTGGCCTCGAACTCACAGAGATCCACCTGACTCTGCCTCCCAAGTGCTGGGATTAAAGGTGTGCACCACCCCTGCCCGGCCTGTTAATGTAATACTTGAGTGTATATATTGTATATACTTACTGTATATAGTTTTCTCTTATATTAGTTATAACTTTTATTTTAGACAAAAAAGGAGAAATATGGTTGATATATTGTGTACCTCAATAAACTTATCTGGGGGTCAGAGGACAGAATATAAGCACTATATTAAACATAGAGGTTAGGCAGTGGTAGCACACGCTTTTAATCCTAGCATTCAGGAGGCAGAGATCTGTCTGGATTTCTGTGAGTTCTAAGCCACACTGGAAACATTCAGGCATGGTGACATATGCCTTTAGTCCCAGGAAGTGATGGCAGGAAGCAGAAAGGTATATGAGGTGTGAGGACCAGGAACTAGAGTCTTGTTAAGCTTTTAGCTTTTACCAGCAGTTCAGCTGAGATCCTTTTGGGTGAGGACTCACTGGCTTTCAGTCTGAGGAAACAAGATCAGCTGAGGAACTGGTAAGGTGAAGATGTGGCTTGTTCTGTTTCTCTGATCATTCAGTGTTCACCCCAATACCTGGGTCCAGATGTGTTTTTATTGATAAGACCTTTTAAGATTCATGTCACAGAAAGGACTTAGAATGAAAAGTGCCAAATATTACAAATGTATTATATAAAAGCCATTTTTCTAGGAATTTTGGTGCATTTTTAAGTATGTTTTAAAATGATGTTGCAAGAGTATAAAATAAAACTCAAGAATGTGTTTTAAATATTATTTTCTTTGAAAGAAATTGTTTTAAATAACTACCACACCCCATCTCTTCTGATTTTAGCCTCAAGTGGCTAAGAACCTATTGAAGTGAACCCATGAATCATATCTAGATATCTAATTTAAAACGATTACTTTTCGAAGTAGTTAATTTATTTAATGGCAGTGGTTCCCTGACTATTACTGTATGATGCGTGTATGAAGAGTATTTGTTTTATGTTTTAATGTGATCTAAATATTTAACTGTAGATGTAACCATCTTGTTAAATAAGAAACAGAGCCAGTTACTACTACATGTAACATTTTAAGTTTAAAACATATTATGTGGGAAAAGGTATAGTAATTTAATTACAAAAATAAATAGTACAGAAAAAGTCCATGAAGGAACAAACTGACAGTCTGGACCACACCATAAAATTTTCAGAAACAGCTAGCGCCCTTTATAAATCTCCTCAAGTAGAGGTCTTAGCTGTAGGCTTCTGTACTAAAACTCCATCCAGCTCATGAGTCCTTAATCCCAGCAGTCCTCAACTGCCAGAAGTCTACTGAATCTGAGCACATATGTAGCGTCCTCAGCCACAAAACAATGTGTTGTAGAGGCCAAAAGGTAAAGGCAAGCTTTTAACCTTGTGGAACCAGATGCTATTAAAGTTAAGGGGCAGTATTAGAAAGAAAAGCAAAACCAAAGGCTTTTATGTTGTATAAATGAGCAATTGTAATTTTATTGAAAAATTTCCATGTGATGAATTCTGATCATGATTTTCTGCTCATCCATCCCTTACCACTTCCTCCATACCTACCACCCACCAAACCCCTCACCTTTCCTCTCTCTTTAAAGGAAAAACAAACAAAAATCATAAATACATCCAAGCAAAAGACTATACAACAACAAAAGAAGTGATCAAACCAGTAAAATGAGATGAAAATTCTACAAAAGTGACATTGCAATTGCTTTGTGTTGGCTAACTACTCCTGGGCATGGGTCCTTGCTGATGTATGTTGAATGTGCCCAGTGAGACTCCATTGGAGAAAACAATATTCATTTGTAAGTGGATATCAGTCAGAAGTTAGGGCTGAGAGCCTCTTTCTACTTTCCTCTCTCAGTGCTGAGACCTCATTGGTTATGAATTTGTGAAGGCCCTGTGCTTGCTCCCACAGTCTCTGTGAGTTCATATGTGCATCTGTCCTGCTGTGTCCTTCAAGCCATCTATCACCTCTGGCTCTGTCTTCTCTCTTTTATATAGATGCCTGAGCCCTTGAACTCCATTTTTGACTGAGTGCTCTAAATCTTCCCATTGTTCACTTGTGTGACTCTGTGTTAGTTACCATGTAATGCAAGAAGGCAGCACTCCGATGATGAATGAGCAAGATGCTGATTTACGGGTAGAGTGAATGTCATTTGAGTCATTGTATTGCTGTGTTTCTTTAGTAGAACAATAGTATTTAGTTCTCAACTAAGCACTTGGCCTCTCTAGGCCCAGATTCTTGGCCACCCCCTAGCAATGTCTGGAATTGGGTTTCATCTCACAAAAGGAACCTTAACCAGTCTCAAGTGATTTGTTAATCCTACAACATTTGTGTCACTATTACACCAACATGTCTCCTGGACTCAGCCAAATACTTAATGCACTTTCAAACTTAACTTTTACTCATTGTCAAGAAATTTTAATCATATATATTCTTTCCCCTCTGTACAGCTCATTCCAAATTACTTAGTATTAAACTACAGTGATCCTCTTGTGAGTATTTTAAATTGTTTCTTGGATAAATAATATACCTACTGAAAAATCCCCTTAAAATTTTAATATTAATAGAATTTTAATTTACATGTGTATGGGTGTTTTGCTTGTATATATGTCTTTCACATGGGCCTACCTGTTACTGGGAGAGACCAGAAGATGGCTTCAGATATACTGAAACCTTGGTTATAGTCAGCAGTGAGCCACCACGTGGTTCCTGGTCCACTGCAAGAGGAGCTAGTGCTCTAACTACTGAGTCATCTCTCCAGTCCCCTGAATTCTTAGAAATTATGAGAGAGTGAGTAGATTTGGTTTAAATATTTTCAACATATAATATAAACTCACATAATACATCTTAGAAAGGAACTGGCAGACAAGTGAGTGACATGTCTATGACATAAAGTGAGTAAAGTTGGGCTCATATAAGATGGCTCAGCAGATAACGCTTGCTGCCAAGCTTGATGACCTAGGTTAAATCCCCAGAACCTGTGGGATGAATAGACAGAACCTATCTTCTCAAGTGACCTGTTGACATTTACCTTGGTGTAAGCACCCACACAGAGACCAAGAATAAATAAAAGTTACAACAATGAAATAAAGAAATAGTTTCTTTAAAACCTGTAACCAGGTTTGGATGTTTCTGACACTCATGTATTTAGAGACTAGAACACTAACACAATTTAAAGCAAATTTAAAGCATCTATGGTGTTTTTGTTAAAAGTGTAATCAAGATGTGTGTGCTCCTTTTAATTCTTTAGCTAATAGAATACTTTATAAGGCTTTAATAGTAAAGAATCCCAAGTGAATGAATGTCATGTGGACCACTATGAGAAGATTGCTTTCTGATACTTTCCTAATGTTATGGCCTCATATCTTAACATTATGCCTTGGTGTGGGTAATATTTTTCTCTACTGCCAGATTGAGAACAATGATTGTAATCAGCTTTCCATATATAACCTTTAATGAGCATACCGTGGCAATCCACTGAGATTAAGTAGGAATTAAAAAACTGTTGTTTTCTTGTACTTGATAGCAATAAAGTGATGTATCTGCATGGCCTGACAAGAAATTAAAAAGCAGAGCTACTTATTATCTGAAGGTTCCTATTTGTCTTTTCTTTTTAAAACAATGGTGTTATCGCAGTCCCAGTCAGACAGAGCCACTGTTCAGAAGAGCAAAAGACAAAAGGATATCATACATAGAAAAAAAAAAAAAAAAAAAAAGAAAAGAAAACAGAGCTTTCTTATTTCCAGCCACATTTATGAAACAACTTTTCAACTTAAGGTATGATTTTACAAATCCTTTTGTTTAAATCACTCCAGTATAGGAAAAAATAAACATGTAAGTAAACACAGCAGAGTAAATTAACAACAACAACAAAAAGACAGCAAGACAAAGTTAGTCTTTTACTAACACAGAACACCTTGGGTTGGCCTGAGAAACTACCATAAACGTCAGTATAAAAATCAGTGAATATCACATACAAATCTGAAAATACTTTAAGAAGAGCTGAGTAACATATTTTAGGAGGCAGTATTCCCCACAGAGGCATGCTCTGGCTCTGGATTTGTAATGAATGCATTGCACTCTATTTACTGTATAAAACATCTTACTCCTCCAAGTTGACTTCTACAAGTGAAAAGAGACCAAAAGCTGTGTGATTGACATAAGCCATGTGTTTCCATGTCACTGGATCAGCAAGGGCATGGGAATAGGCAATTGTGATGTACATGGAAGAGTTTTCTTAAATAGCAATTCCTTTTATACGGTCAAAGGACAAGAGGTTTTTCTCCTACTATTCACTTTTTTATATTTAATTCATTATTTGTGTGTCTGTGTCTGTGTACCCATATATAGGCATGTGCTTATGAGTGCTGGTGCTATGGAGACAAGAGGATCCTCAGGAATGGAGGCTGCAGGTTGCTGTCTTCCTGATGTGATCCTGAGAACTGAACTTGGGACATGTACTCAAGTAGTTTGTGCTCTTAGACACTCTGTAATCTCTCCAGACCCATTATTTTCAACTGAATATAGAATAAATCATACATACAGATACAAGCTCACATATATCACAGTCACATGCACACATGTATGTAACTTTCACAAAACTTGAAAATAGAATCTAAAAAGTAGAGCTACAACTATGGAAGTTATTTATTCAACACACACATATACTTATGTCATATAAATAAATAAATATATATATAAAACCTTAAGGAGAAAAGAAGGTATTACTCAATAAGCTTATGAAGTTTTCCTCTAATTTGAAGTGTTTGGAAGATAAAATACAAGTGATCTGCAACTAATAGATCTTAAAAAGCTGGCCAGTGGGAATCCATGCCACAAACATGTCTTCTTCCGTTCTGAAAATATTAATAATTCTATCTCAGACATATAGACTGTCAAAACCCAGGTTACAAAAAATGAAGTAAGGGACACTTTACAAAATGAAAAGGTGCTGCTTGTTTTGAAAATATATACTAGGGAGTTACTGACTGATAAACCTACAAAGAATAGCTCCTATTATCTTATTATAGCAGTTAATATGAAAGAAGAGGAGCAATGTTTTTATGTTCCTCATATACCATGTAATAAGTGGATATTAATAACTGCTATTTATCATCAAAATGATAGATCACTAAAATCCAGGAAATGAAACTTTAAAAAAAGTGGAAGAAAATTAAACTGTTCTTTTTCTTCAGAAAGTGGTGTGAAAACTCTCCAGTATTTAGTACTCTCTTGTCTTTCTGTTGTATTGATCTGTGTGAAGAACCTTATACCTTCACACCTTTGTCCTGTAACTTTGCTGTTTATTGTGAGTTTGTTTATGCTTTTGTTTTGTCAAGTTTACATTCTACTTTTTTTATAAAAGAGAAGAAAGGAAATGCTGAAACTGTTTGCTCCATCAGGCATTCTTAGTAATAGAAAAATATTAACATCTTATATTAACATCTTCAAATAATGAAATATATGGAGCATGCTATCAGTTCCATTATGACCTTATTTAGTAGTCTAAGAGTAATTGACAAGGTCTCCCCCATGTGGAGTCAGCAGAGTCTGGTAAATTCAGTTGAGGCAGATCCAAGTACTCCACAACCCCCAACCCCCAACCGCCCCCGCACCAAGGCTGTGCAAGATGTCCCAGCATAGGCTCTGGGCTTCAAAAAACCTGCTCATGCACCATGAATGGATTCCAATGCCACTGCCTGGGGGTCCCCTAAACAGTTCAAGCTAAACGACTATTTCACCTATCCACAGGTCCTACTCCAGTCCCATGGGGGCTCTACTGCTATTGTTCTACAGTGCATGAGATTCCACTAGTTTGGCTGACTATCTCTGTATGTTTTCCCATCATGATATCAATGTCCCTTGCTCATAGAATCCCTCCTCTCTAGGGGAAGGCTGGGGGGGATGCAGGACAGGGGAGTAGAGGGGGAATCTGTGGTTGGTATGTAAAATAAATAGACAATTTCTTAATAATAAAAATTAAAATTAAATAAAATAAGAAAATAAATGCATCACAAGATTTTCAAATGCTGGCTGATGAATGCCTGTTTGATATTTAAGGTGTGAAAGAAACTCACTTTTTAAAAAATTTCAAGAGACTATTGAGTTAATGACAATGTTAATGAAGTATGATAAGACTTTAATCTCATTTCTGAACAAAAAAGAATAAAATTGGCTTACATATAAAGAAACAATAACAACAGTTTTAGACACAAATATCAGTTTAGTGATACAGAGACCCAACCTCTTTGCTTACAAATCTTCATAAGTATTGTGATAAAAATACTCTCATATTTTCCTTCCAAATAGTTAACTTCCGTGCAGTGGGTTCTCTTTTCTTGTCTGTCAACACTGTTATTAACAGAGAGATATGGTATATGGCTAGGATTTTCCCAATTCCCTTCAGTGGGGAATCAGTTTGAGACTGAAGAAAGAGGGCATTTAAGTCCTTTGCAACCTGTCACTGTCTGAGTGTTATTAACTTCAACCTTCTCCCCTCTTTTGAAATTTGACACTGATTTGTCCTATATTTCCCAGAGGCCTTTGTATGCAATTAGCCATCAGATTCACTGGGTAATTACTTCATTTTTCATGTAAAATGCACTTGATTTATTATATGCCTAGGAAGAAATGGCAGAGATAGGTCAACAGCAGTTAGAGGAGATTAAAGGAGATCTTCTGTTTAACTGTGGAAGCAATCAATCCTCTTAAGACTACTAGAGAGGAGTGCGGCGGGTGTCACTCAAACTAGAACAGAGGATTTTGAAATGAAGTTGACATTACTTTGAAAAATAACAGCAATTAGAGAACATATTTTTTTTAAAAATTTTTTTCCTTACAAACTTGGGTAAAGTAGAGTGAACAATACAAGAAAAAATAAGTTTTATTTGTCAGTAAGGTTTTTGGTGTTCTTATAAATTGAGTATCAGTAGAGTATTCAAAAATAAGATCTTTGTCATAATACCCCTACTTCTCCCTTTAAAGGAATCATGTCAGCAATAGTACTGATAAAGTAATACCTTTCTAAGTTGATATTTTTTTGAGCTGAGGATTGAACCTAGGGCCCTGCACTTGTTAGGCAAGTGCTACACCACCTAGCTCAATCCCCAACCCTGTAAGTGGACATTTTTTATGAGTAAGTTGCTCTGATGTAAAGTAACTGACATTTTATGCACTAGTGCCTAAAGTATCTCTAGCATGGGATTGAAAAAAAAAAAAAAAAAAAAAAAACAAAAAACAAAAAACAACAAAAAAATTAGGAATCAGTCCAGATGTGAATTTTTTCTATGCAACTTCACAGAAACCATATAATGGGTACAGTTTCTTTGAAAGAGTCTACATAATCATTTTCCAGAAAGTATAGGTATCTACACCAAATGTTTTTATATGAAGTAAATCATTTCTTTGCAGTTTTAAAGACAATTGTGAATAAAATTGTTTCACTTCCAAAACAAATGTTTCCTTTTGACCAAGTACTCATATTTTATGTGTAGTCTAGTCGTTGATATTTTTCTGAAAATTACACTCCAGATGACTGGGAAAGCACATTAGCAAGATGCCAGCACTTTGACTCAGTTTGTACAATTGCAAAATCATTGGGAGCTTCCTCAAAGAGAAATTTCTTTCTGTGGAACTGGCAACTGAGGAGAGGATAATTGAGTGACCTTAGTTGCTGAGAAGGAATGCCAAGTCAGTAATAGAAGCCTCCCCTGTGAAGGGCCTGCTGAGAGTTTTCATTGCCCAATAGCACAACACAGAAGTAGGTCTTTCAGAAATTGTCTAGATAGCTCACAGGGACTACAGTTTTACTTCATCAGCCATGTTGTTTCTGTACTTCTAATGCTGGTCATCTGAGAGATGTTGTAAATAGTTGTGAAAATAAATTCATTCCTTCCCCTCATTGCCATTTCTTATTACATTATACTCAATGTTATTAATGGGACTTTATTTTCTTCTGTATTATTTTTTGTCTTGTTTCTTCTCTGTTTGGGTATCATCACATATTTAATAACACAAATTGGACATTTTAATTTTATCATTTAATATGTATTAAAATACACATTGTCTATATATACAGAATTAAATTTTTCATACCTAATAATTTTTCTTTAATAAACAACCTTGTATTTCACATTGAAAAAATCTTTTCTTTAGCACATAGTGGATGGACATCATTGTGGAAGACAATAGGATGTTTTATATAGTTTTTACATTATTTGTTGAGCAACTGAGCATATTCAAGTTACTCATTTATTTCAAAGATATTTCTTTTCATTGTGATGAGAACACCCAAAATCCTTCATTTTGTGTTAATAAATTTTGTTGCTTGACAATTTCATACATGCATAAATAAAACTTTAGTTATTTCTTCCAGGCCAACTTATTTCTTTCCTGCCTCTGCTAATGCCTCCTTTTCCCCTTACAATTTTATTCCCACATTTACTACTTTCTGTTTGAATTAATTGATTCAGATTGATTTTTTTTTTATTTGTTGAGGTCACTGTTTCCAAATATTATTAAAAGTAGAAGAGCCAAAATGATCCTTGTAAACTATTGAACTTAGTTTTCTCACCATCATACCTATTACTTAATCTTAAAATTGAAAGTCCAATAAGACTCACAACTTTTACTCTAGGTATTAGAAATATGCTAAAATAAAGTTCTACTAGCAACCCCTGATGTTTATAAAATAAAAGGGATAGAATAAATAAATGCAGGGAAGAAGAGAAATTGCTTAAATTTCAGAGTAGTAGGAACAATTTGTATCACATAAACACAATGCTGAATTCAAAGAGAAACGGCAGTACTACTTGTTTTAATTTAAAGAAAAATGATACAAAGTTAAAATATTTGTGAACTGAGTTTTTTCTTCATTTCTCTTGTATCAGTGTTTAATCTTTTTAAACAAAATAGTGTCTATCTATCTATATTTTACCATGATATTTACATAGGGTAAACTGTGTGTGCTTATAAAATAGGAAATTAAATGATAGTGGTAGCTGTATGAATGCACTGATGCACTATCGACATCCCATGCCTTTTTTCTTGTGATGAATATAATGCTGAAGATTTATGTTTTAAAAGTCACTTAAAATAAAAGCTGTTTTTTAATTATTCAAAAGATCTCTCTTTTAAGTTTAGATACAAATAGATGCTTTCGTTGAGAATAAAAATAAATACTAATTTAAATCTCTAAGTATCCATTGAATGAAAGATCATATTATAGTGAATTAATAAGCATTTTCATTGTGTGTATGTGTGTGTATATGTGAGAGAGAGAGAGAGAGAGAGAGAGAGAGAGAGAGAGAGAGAGAGATTTTAGCCTTTTACAGGTAAACTAATACACATAATTAAAATTTGTGCTAATTTTAGGTGTTTCAATTTAAAATATTTTTGAACCTTGAGCTTTCTACTTCTGATGAATTTTCATTCTGGAAAAATCCTTAATAACGTGTGTGTGTGTGTGTGTGTGTGTGTGTGTGTGTTTAGGAACATTACTCTATTGCCTCTTTTAATAGCAGCACAGGGTCACTGTGCCTTTACATGGCATTTTTAATTCAAACCCCAGGTTCTTCCTTTGTGTTTGCACAGTTCATAATGAAAATAAATAATATTACTCCTTCTCTGAAGGGCTCACAGTAGAAAGACTCTAGTTGTTGTAGACTCTCCCTTCTTTTTGATAGAAAGAGATCTGACTTCATAGATCTGAACCTTCCTAAGCAACAGTCACTTCAAAACTTGTTCCTCACCCTGACAAAACAACAAGGGCTGGTGTGGTGACAGCCTCTTCCAGGGGAAGTGTCAGAACAATGTCCAATTAACTGGTACTGAAAGCACTGTGCGTAAGAATCTCTACAGTTGAGACTTGTGTGGACAGAAAGATTCAGGTGTTGCTTGGAGCTGGTACTTAAATAATATCTTGTGTGGGTTGTGGATGAGGACTAAGTAAAAAATAACACAGCTTTGTCTTAGACCAGAAGGTGAACACTAGAGAGTCTAAGAGAAGACAGCAATCTCTATTTTTGGCATGCTGGTTTTGAAGTACCTTTGGAGAACAAAGATAAAATGTCTGAGGTTTGAAGGATGGTGTGTTGTGTGCAGAAGCCAAATTGGAACAGCTTGAATCTTAAAAGAGAGGTAAACAGAACCATTGGATGTTTTAAAGGAAACTGGCTTAGTAAGAAATGAGTGAGTGGGCTGAAAAAGTGTCTGCCCTGCTCTATTTGCTTTTGTTTTGTTTGAAAATAAAGCAGAACAACACACACACACACACACATACACACACACACAAACACATACACACACACACAAACACACACACTTAGAAATTGTCTCATTAGCCCTTGCTTTACATATAGTATCCACTTAACAGTGAGTTCATACAATGTTTGTCCTTCTGAGTCTGGGTTACCTCAGGATGATATTTTCTAGTTTCATCCATTTGCCTGCAAATTTCATGATGTCACTGTTTTTTGATTTTTGTTTTTTGTTTTTCTTTTACTCATGAGTATTACTCCATTGTGTATATATACTATATTTTCTTTATCCATTCGGTTGAGGGACATCTAGGTTGATTCCAGATTCTGGTTATTACGAATTTACACCAGCTTGCTTCTTAAGTCCATTTGACTGGAAAGACTTTTCCTAGCCCTTTATTCTGATGTAGTGTCTGTCTTTGAGGTTGACTAGGAAACCAGGAGGACCCTAAGAAGGACATATGGCTCACCTTGGGAACAAAAAACAGGAGATATCCATGAGTTAACTGGGGATGATAGGGGGCACTAGAGGGGAAGAGATGGGGGATGAAAACATGAGGGAACTGGATGGTCGAGCTGGAGGAGGGGTGGAGTGAGAGAGCAATGAAAGAGATATTTCTTTTTTATATTTTTTTATTTAAAAATTCTTCCCTTTTACACACTAATCTATTTTCCCACTCCCTCCTCTTCTCCTGCTGCCTCCCCACCCCCATCCCTTCCTCATAGAGGGTAAAGCCTCCCTTGGAAGAACTCACCCTTTTGGAGGAGGGGATGAGAGGTGAGGCAAGGGGTGTGGTGGATGGGGTAGAGTGGGAGAAAGGATTAGAGGGGATGTGTGGTTGATATGTACAATGAATAAATTTTAATAAAAAAGAAATTGTTCTAATGATGGAAAGTGAACTAGAAGAGTAGGAAAAGAGAATGTTCAAGAAATTAGAGGTGTCTGCATGTTTTGGAACAAAATTCCACATATATGTATTTATTTTATAAAGTTTAAGTCTCTAGATTTTATTGCCTAAAATATATCAGTGAAAAACATACTAGGTTCTGTTTTACTTGTTAGAAACTCAATCTAAGCACTTTGGGATTTTCATTTCCCACAGAAGGACCAAGTTAACTGGGGGTGGTGTGTCCATCACGTTTGGTTTTCTTTTTCTCTCTTCGCCCCCCTTTTTTTAATAGCTCTGCAATTTCTCTACACCATTTTACAGATCTAAATAATATCATTATCAATATTCTCTGTTAGCTGAAGAGTGAAACAGATCTTGAAATTTCTCATATTTTCTTGTTCATTCTTTCAAATACCTTTTAATTTTTTTGGCTTATTTTGCTTTTCCTAAACTTGTGCTAATGGCATTGCCATTAATGGGTTTCTGTGTGGTAGTTCTACATGGGTATAGAGGACACCAGATCAAAGCTCCCTTTAGTGACACACTTTTCATAATACGTTCCAAAACTCCAGTAATTAGTGTTTTAATATCTTTAAGTTTCCAGGTAAGAATTCAGATGTACACTGTCCTCCAGATTCATCTTGGCATCAAAAGACAGAATTTTGTTTTTCTGAAGGGAGAGTAATATTCAACTGTTTGTTTTGCACACATACACATACACAAATACTTTATAACTTCTTTATATATTCATGGTCTTCACAGACCTGTTGATTTATTTTAAATCTTAAGCACTATGAATAATGCAGTAATACATATTACTTTCTCTTTATTGTATTGGAAATACATATACAATCTCTTTCTTGTTCTGATACCATTCACCCTGGAGATTTCCCTATACATAAATAGGTAATTTAGAGGGACACCCTGCACCACCCCTCATAATCTGTATTATTCTAAACCATATTGTGTGAATTCTTTTTATTCCACATCATCCTAGTTATTTTTATTTATTAAAACTCTCTTTATGTTTGTAATTCTAACCTGAGTGAGACAACATTTTCCCAAGGGCTAAGGATATAACACAATTTCACATATTTGTCTCATTTCTAGTTCTGCTTTTGAAAGTGACATCTACTCATATGATTTACTCATTTTAAGTTAGATATTTAGTCTTTTATATGAAAAATTTGAAATCTTTATGCATTCTGGATATTAATTTTTCAGATGAATCTCTTCCATTCTATACTTTATATCTCTCACCTATTGACTTTTCCATAGGTGTAGCATTTTAACTTGTTAGATAATCTCACTTGTATATTTTTGCTTTTGTTTCTCCAATTTTTTAAATACAATGATCTTGGTTGTTGTTCTAGAATTAACTACAAATATTCTGAAGCACTGTTTTCAAACGAAGTGCCATCTCCTGTGACAGAGTAAAGGCAGACATTAAATGAATGTAATGAAAAACAGTCTGAAAGGTTTGATACACCTGGAATTCTTATCAACAATGAGTAACTATTTTATGTGATCACTATGCATTAGAGATTTACACACATGGAATACTTTCAAACATTTTGATTAATTTTAGTTATTTGCTTTTTATTTAATAACAATTCTTATGAACATCATGATAAAGTAGTTTGTGAGTTCACCTCAGTATCAAAAATTATGAACACATTAAAGTACATACCTGCTATTTATTTACTCATTTCTCTCCACTTTCCATTTGGGATCTGAATATCAAAACACATTAATCATCATTTAATAGGACTCTCCATTGAGTAATGCTGACCTTATTCACATGGCTGTGAGCAGCAATGAGGTCAGTGTTGATGGAGACTGGACTTGTATCAGGATATGTATCCAATTTCAAAACTGTCAAAATATTCTGTTAGGTACATTATTTTAAGTTTAAATATCCTTCCAGTATTTTATCTTATACAAACACGGTACACTGGGCCTAGGGTGATGGCTCAACAGGCAATAAGAGTGCTTGTTGTCTTTCCCTCTGCAGTTTGATTTCCCATCACCCACACAGAGACCTCCAAGTGCCAGAAACTTCAGTACCAGGGTTTCCTATGCCCTCTTATCACAGCTTCAAGCATCTGCATAAACATGGTGCACATAAAAGCAGACAAGAACATGCACATATACATAAATAAAATATATAATAAAAATAATAAAAATATATTTTTGTGCGTATGATTATGTTAATCTAGGTTCAAAGAAACTGAGTTTTAGAGACTGAGTCTACAGATTCCCTCACTGTATCAATTTTTTTTTTTTTTTTTTTTTTTTGGTTTTTCAAGACAGGGTTTCTCTGTGTAGCTGGAACTCACTTGGTAGCCCAGGCTGGCCTTGAACTCACAGAGATCTGCCTGGCTCTGCCTCCTGAGTGCTTGGATTAAAGGGGTACGCCACCACCGCCCAGCTCTCAAATATTTTCTAAATGATAGGGAAATAATTATTATATTCTAGAAACAGTGCTACTTATTGTTTTCTCACTAATTTTGCCTCCTTACTGGCTCTGCCCCTCATCCCTATCCTGCAGTCAGTGTATGCATTATTCTGATGAATCACTCAGCATATCACATAGCTTGTATGTATATGATAAGATCATCTGCATCTGAGTTCAGAGTAACACCCATGCTCTTGGAGGGGTGCCAGAATGCTGCCACACCAAATGAGCCACTGTTATTTTCTGCAACTCTATCATCAGTTCAGTTTTCTCATACCATGTTTCTCTCTTTGGGCAAGTTTCTCAGTTGCTCATCTGTATCAAGTCAGAACAATAGTGCCTATTTCGCAGGATTAACCTGAGTACAAAATGAATATGTTTTATACAGTATGGTAGCAAAATGTAAGTGCCATATGATTGTAAATTCTTACAATGCTGATGATGAGCCTGGAGAAGGGCAATAATGATGGGCCATTTTCACAAAAAGGTGGTGACAGTACAGAAAAAGCCAATGAAAGAATGAGGTGAATTATAAGGATACTTTTTCCAACAAATTGCTTAGAGCTCACTTTTGGTCTGATGGAAAGTCAATTTGAAGACAGATGCTGTGATCATAGTCCCTTCTCTTTTGGGACTCTCATGCCAAGGCCAAGCACTATGACCGTTCTACACTCTGCTGTGTATCAGTAATCAGATATGAATAGCCATGAGTTTGGTGACTGGTATAAAACTATTGACATCAACAACAGTGATATAATAATAATTAATAACAATAATGATTTACTACTTCAAAGCTGGTCTTGCACTTACTCCCCCTCCTCATCTTTTGAAGTACCAGGATCTCTAGTTTGCAACTCTATGTCTATGTACCCAACTTTTGGGGACAAGACATTGAGACCAAGATGCTTGCAGAGTTTCAATCCTTCCTGGGCTTTTGGGGGAAATTTTATCTTTTTGGGTGAAATGTCTGGACAGTCCATGCTCTCTGATTTTCAATAGTCACTCTAACTCCTGCCTCTGTGATCACAGTTTTTTTTTTTTTTTTTTCCCTCTTCCTTTTGTGTGCCTATGTACTGATTCCTCTGTAGGCTTTAGAGCTGACAGGGAAAAGAATACTCATGAAGAGAAAAGAAGGAAACTTGACTCACCCCAATTTTATTGTAACTGGTGATAGGCCAGGACTTCTAGAGTCTGGTCTAGATCATTTGACTTTACCCATATTTAAGCATAGAACAATTTTTGGAAAAAGCATTCAGATATCAATTAACTCATTCCCAAGAGCACAACAATTTAAGACATGTTTACATTGAGATTCCTTACAAGGAACATCTGGATCTTTCACAAGAATGAGTAGTGTTGATTCAGTGATAGTGTCCAAGATTAAGGGTCTAGGAAAATTGACTGAGGTAAATGGAATGCTCATCAGTGTTAACATTGGGTTGGTCCTAAGGTGACATAGAAGTCACTTAGGCTGTTGAAAAGCATAAGTGACATCACTCATAAGACTGGTGTTTATGGTCTAAAATCAACACTCAAGATTTGGAGGAAAAGGTCTTGGATCGGTAAAATCACAAATACTGGGAGTTATGGCTTAGCCTGTCTCATCAGATGCTAAAGGATCATCAGGTAGTAAAACTACAACATTCCTAGCATTCCAAGAACATCAGCTATACCTTTGAAAAAGTAAGGTGTGTGTTTAACTTTCTGTGCAAGGCCCTTTTGACCTTTGCATGTCTATGGTATGCATCCTTTAGAAATAAATTTGTCACCGGATTTGCATTTACTCATATAAAACACAAGGACTTCATCTCCACATCCCTAATTTAATTATGTATGCAAGGACTTCCCAGCCCAATGAGATTACTTCATAAGTCCAAGAAATTTGCATGCAGGAGATAGGAGATTCTTTTTGGAACAACTCAATCTTTTAGAAATATATTTAGATTATGTAATTTTTTCTTAAACAATTGGAATAGCTTTCCTCTTTGATAAACAAAAATTTATAATGATATATATTCCTCTCAAAGTTTAATAAAATCTATGGAATTAATTCTAGGAAAAATGTGGCTATTCTTGCCTAAAATAACATGAGAAAATGTATCTGTATATGGAAGCCTTTGCACAAATACAGATTTAATTTGCACACTAAAGATACCTCAATAATGTGCTTCTTTTGTTAATTACACTTTACAGTATCAACTTTTTTTATTTTACCTTTTACACAGATAGGTGTTTAAATTTATCTACCCTCTAACACCCATAAGTCCATAGTGGGATGATGAAATGTTGCTGAGTAATACAAGAATTGCCTTCTAGAATTATAATTTCATGGTTGGAACAGTTGATGCCTTCTGTCTTATTTTTCTTAAGCCATTTCCCACCTAGCTAACTTCCTCTAGGGACAACTTCACATTGTGAAGATTTGAGCATGTGGAGTGTAAAACCATGTCTGTCTAAATATGAAATGTTTCTCAATGTGGTACAGATCAGTTGTGTTGTCAGTGTCCTGAAGGCTCAGCACAACAATGGTCTCGACCACATTTTCACTTACTGTAACAGTATCCATGCCCTCACAGAAAGGTGCTTCTTTTGACAGTTTTTATAAAATTGAAATTCTGCTTTACCCACCTCTGATAGAATCTGTGATGTTCATAAAAGTAGTTTTCTTATTCCCTCTTCAAAGAGGTGACTGTTTTTTTGAGTGACTGACAGAGACTACGATTCTGCATCATGTGGCAGAAACTGCTGCCCTCATCATGGCCCATTTCCTTTCAAATTGTGCAAGAAAATAAATGATAAAAAAAAAGTGAAGGAAATGTTTCAGAAACAATCTTTCATGTTTCTAACCACATTACACAACACATGGAAAGGCTAATATTGTATTTTATCTCAGTTAGTGTAACTCAGAGCTGTGCTTTCAACAGAGGGAAAAAAGACTTAAATGCAGGTCTTGGTTTAATTTAGAACTGATTGCTCATTAATCTTTGGAATAGGTATGCAAGCTGTCTTCCAAATGAAGGGGAGACTGTTGGCTGCTTACCCTAAACCCTACTGTGCTGTTTTCAATTTGTTTTTCCGTATGATATTTAGTCCTTCATTCACTGTTTAATACTAAACATTAATGGGGAAATATTGCTTAATGAGCTGTTGTGTTGGGCAGAATGCAATCAAACACGCCTCCTTTGCAAGAGCTGGCCAGCTTGTGCCAGTATTTAGATAGTGTCATCAATCATGAAACATTTCATTCTCTTCTGCCCTGGAAGACAGGGTTTTCTGGTGTCATGGAAACATGCCCTGTTAAAATTGGTTATGAATTAAGACATAGGGCATCAAAGTACATGCCATCATAGTTCGATTACTGTGAAGGAAATGTTCCCTTATGGTTCACAGTGCTTTTGCTCTAGACTCTATTAACCTGGACAGTAAATAAAGTTCAGAGTTATGAATACATCCTACACACACACACAAGGGTTGAAGATTTTTCTATTGGGAAAGATCAGCTAAACCAATATGTACCCAAAATTATACAGCACTGCAATACTTGTATTTATTTCCAATGAGCTCACTTTGCATCACAGGTTGTCAAGTGCCATTGAGCACTATAGAAAAAAAAATGTAGTAAGGCACAGTGTCTGGAATTCCTACCCACTCATGTTTGAAATGTTACTGTGAAAACATCCATTTTATTCAATTTGAGATCAGTGATTGATTCTATTAAGACAAGAAAGGTCCTAAGGTACTCAGGACAATTACAAGGTCCACAGTGAATGTCAGTGTGAACAGGTGACTGTATGAACAGTGAAAGCAAATTCATGCAAGTCTATGGTTAATAAGATTTTTACCATATGGTTAATATTGGTGTAGAAAGTTAAAGTAAAAGATGCTAAAATAAAACAATATGATCTAGTGTACAAAAGAACACATTGAGATATCAGATATTAAAATCCTTGATGCACACAATGTGTCCATGACCCTTCAGCTGTGCACACAGCTGTCTTGCTTTGTCTTGTCTTTCTTTTTTCCATTTTTGTCATAAACCTGCTTTTAAGGCTATTTTGGCATCAATATATTGAAGACTAGAAAACGCATATCCCTCTAAGATGTTTCATTGAGGGCTAGAGAAGTGGCTCATTGTTTAAGAGTGCTGGCTGCTCTTTCAGAGAACCAATATTGAATTCCCATCAGTGACATGGTGGCTCACAACCACTGTAACACAAGTTCCAGCATATCTAATGCCATCTTGTAGCCTTGACGGATATCAGGCAAACTTGTGATACACAGACATATATGCAGGCAAAAAACTCATACAAATAAAAGAAAAATTAGCACAATTGTAAAAGAAAATTTCTATTAATATAATCTCATAGAAGTGGAATTTAGAAATGTAGATCGTTCTGATACGACTGACTTATCAGTGTTCCAATTAGGGAGAATTGCTCAGAGTTGATAGATTCCATTATCATGCTTTAGCACAGTAATTCTCAATAACCTAAAACTGCTTCAGTATGCACAACTAGAAAACAATACTTAAAGAAGATTATATGACTGGCAATATCAGTAGGTCATATAAATGTGGATTGTAAGCCTCCTTAGTCATATTGGGTTTATAACAAAGTAGTGAAGTGGATTGTTCTCTCTCTCTCTCTCTCTCTCTCTCTCTCTCTCTCTCTCTCTCTCTCTCTGTCTCTCTCCTGGTGCCTTGTAAAAGTCAGATATATGATATTCACATATTAGGAGAACTCAGACTTATAAAAGTGTAGGTTCTAAAAGGCCTTAGGTATTCTCTGGATTGACGCACTCATTTTTCAAATATGGAAATTGAGAATCAGAACTCTAAGTAGTTCACCCAAGGACACTCTTCTAATTAGGTTGTGAGCTGCAATTATTAATAGCCATCTTCTGAATCCTTCTCTCTTGATGGTCAGTTTGATTTTTCCCAAAGCTTTACCCATTCACACAGGTCATTTAAAACAACAAATTAACGGTGACTATTCCTTTGTATATATGGCTCAAAGTATTATTTGTAATCCTAGACAATGCAGTATAGGTAGTATTAGGACTTTCTTTACACATTACAGGATAATATATTCATTAACTGGTTTAATTCTTGCACATGAGTAGGAAAAATACATTGGCATACTTTTTACTTTTTATGAAACCACACTGAAGCACTAAGAACAGAGGGAAGCAATGTATATTTAAGAATTTGTATATATCAACAGCATTACAATGTACATGATACATATCCTGTGCCTGGGACCAATATCAGACATAAGTTATACCCCTAAATTGATCTTTTCTCCTGAACTCTGAGAGTAGTTTATATCTGGATAATAGAGCAGGATTCCATTATTATTGATTCTGTTTTACTTAGCAAATGTTTTTCCTTAATTGTTTTTGTACCATTCTATTTTTAATTGTATTACTTTTTTTTGTTTTGTCTTGTTTTTCGAGACGGGGTTTCTCTGTGTAGCTTTGTGCCTTTCTTGGAACTCACTTTATAGACCAGGCTGGCCTTGAACTCACAGAGATCTGCCTGGCTCTGTCTCCCAAGTGCTGGGATTAAAGGTGTACGCCACCACCACCCGGCAATCTTTGTACCATTCTTAGGATAACAGAATTTCATAAATCTGTGTGCCCTGTTTATTATAAACAGGCTAGTATTTTGGTCTTTTTTGTTGTAAAAGTTATAAATATCTTATAAAAATATTTGCCCACCAATAGAACATTTTTATCCATGTCCTTTTAACCAACAGCTCTACAAAAGTCCAATGAATTGGGAGTCTAATACGTCGAGAAATTTATCATAACTACTCACACATGTATCTCAACATCATCACTTCCCTAAATGCATAAGCCATAAAGTCCACAGGTTTTTCTTCACAGAGTAAAGAACGAGGAGACAATGTAACTATTAGTTGAGCATATAAGCCTGACATGACACGTTAATCTTTTATACTGTAGTCATTAATATTTGGTTACGTCTGCACATAAAACTGCGCATTGCTGCTGGGAAGAGTGTCACATGCTAGTAATCCCAACACAATTACATAGAAGAACAAAAGTTTTAAGAAAGCCTGAGCTCTATACCGAGTTCTTGCCAGATGTGACATATTGTGAATCCATGACTTCAAATAGAAAAAAATGGAAAAAAGGTGAAAAAATGGTTTTATATATTATGTAAATTCTGTTTAAACACAGTCATTCGCGATACATGGGGAAGAATAAGCGACTTCTAAATCCATTCTGAGAGGAGTGTTTAATATTATCATGAGATTTCCTGATTTCCAGTGATTTCAAATCTGAGTATCAAGTGTTAAATACAACCCTTGAGCTATGAGAAGTATTTGATGTTGAACTAAAAATACAATTTTAAAAATTAGTATTACTCTTCAACACTTATTTAGCTTCAAAATGGGCATTTCTAAGTTAAAGGCTCTTAAAAATATCTAATTGTTATAATACATGCCATAATCCTCAATATAAATAGATTGACAATTCTATTTGTAGCCATGTATGGTTCATTTTCTGATATGTATATATGTGGTGACTACAAAACCAGATACAAATAATGATAAATAAAATGTAGTGGCTAGATCGGGTCCAGGCTGGCTCCTCAGGCTCTGAAAATCAGACACTTAACTCAGATGTATTATGGTTTCAGTATTAATAGGTTTTCTTAAGATAGCAGTATGCTCAAATGTTAAATAAAATTTGACATCTTAGGCGGTGACATATTGTGTCCCCCAATATATTTTGCAACTTAATAAAGCTTATCAGAGTATCAGAGGAAAAAGCCGGCCCTGTATTAAACATAGATGTCAGGCAGTGGTAGCACATGCCTTTAACCCTAGCATTCTGTAGGCAGAGATCCATCCTCTGGATCTCTGTGTGTTCAAAGCCATACTGGGAACAGAGCCATGCATGCTGGCACACTTCTATATTTCCAACACAAATAAACTATAAAGGTCTGGAGGTCCATACAGACAGACAGGAAGTGACAGAGCTGAGCAGAAAGAGGAAGTGATGTAGCTGGGCAGAGAGAGAGGAAGCAAGATGGCAGGGACAGAAAGGCATATAGGTGTGGGTAAAAAGAAAATAGGTCTCTTTGGAAGCTAAGGAATTGATGAAGAGACATTGGCTGTGTCTTGTCCTGTTCCCTGAACTCTCGGTTTTCACCCCACTATCTGGCTCCAAGTTTTTATTAATAGGACCCTTTAGCAATTTGTCTTACAATAGTATTCCAATGTCATATTTGTATTTGTCTATACTAGAGAAGGTATGAGTTCATATGAGTTGCTAAGTAACATACAGACATGGCTTTGTTTACCCAAATAAGACAGAACATACAACATAGAGAGAACTTTCAACAGTTCCTTTTGGAATTCAGCAACTGTGCTATTATATTCAAATGAAGAGCCAGGCATGCAATTGGTATTTCTCTCACAGCATTTGTGGAATTCCAGGTGTAATCAAGGAACTAATATGGTTTTATGATGATGAAAACACCACGCACAAAGGAGAATGGAAATAAGTAGATATTTGGGCCCTGAATTTAAACTGAGACAAATGGGCCTGTATGAAATAGACTATTATGGGTTTATCTTCAATTCATTTCAGAAATGCACCACAGTAGACCAGTGGACCAGATAATCACATATAGTTGAATGTGGAACAATGTTTTGCAGCCATTCATTGCTTTTACATTATGTAGCAGGCAGAAAATTGTTAAGAATTCAAAATGCTTGTAAACAGCAACATCTTCTGAATAGAAATATGAAGGGTTTGTACTAAATAAAATAATGTAAGCTTCACTAAGCAAAAAATCCTTGTGTCTGCCACAGATGTAAAGATCAAAGAAAAGATTCCTTTGGTATTGAATTTTAAGATTATAAGTAATAATTCAATTATTTTAACAAATGAAGTGTTGCCTAAGTTACCTGCAATGTACACTCAGAAATCCATTTTGCATGTCATCTTTCTTTCTAAATCTACCCCATCTCTTTATTCATCAATGTTCATTTAGTTCTCTTGACTTATTCTTCAGGAGAAACACCATGCTTAATCACAGTATTACACAATGTCTCATTCCCATACCTAAATAAATTTTATATTATACAAACTAAGTCTTGGAAAAAGACTTAGCATTTGGGAGAAGGACACTGTTCCAAAATGTGTAGCTAATTTAAATTAAGAAATAACAGATTTTATTGGATTATGTCAGGATTTTAGATATGCCCAAGAACAAAGTCTTAGTGCATTCTGTTTGGGAAAGTTGAGTATGTACTACTGTACACACTTTAATCTAACTTTATTCTACTCAGAATAATTTAATCAGCTTTGCAAATGTAAAGCCAGTATTTTTAAAGAGATAGAACTCCATTTACTCTGAGTCCACCTACTTTACTTCCTAATATATGTAGTGGCACTCAGGGTCACAGAGATGAAGAGCTGTTGAATCAGCTAAAACAAAAACACCACATCAAAGCTCTGTTTGCATTTAGTGCTAGTTACTGCCAGAGAGTAGCTTTCTGAATCTGAGTTTTAAATTTAATCTCTACTAGACTGAATTAAACATACATATCTGAAAGAGAATAAAAGAGAAAAGGGGTTATTTCTCCTATTCCTAAAGAGAGGAATGGGTGTAGCTTTGTGAGAAAAAAATATCCTGGCTTCATTGTATTTCAAGGGCATCGTCAGGGCACATTCTGGGCATTTTTTTTTGAAACTAAGAAAGGTTACACATTTATATTCTGACAGCTGTTATATTGTTTTCATTAAAGACTGAGGAATGAAAGACCATGAGAATATTCAGCTGTACCTGATAAGATTTTTTTCCCTTTAAAGATGACCCTAACCTGTAGAAGATGATTTATGAAATCATGGTTTTCATTATTGGACTTAGTGCTGACTGTGTTGTTCTTGATTGATGGGACTGTAGTTTTCGTCTACTTTTGTCTTCTGTAGAGAACAAGGGCATAAAACACTGCTGGCAGAGGAAATTATGTAAAAACTGACAATAGTTAGGAGCAGGTTGTTTGAAAGAAAAAATAAAGAAAAACATTAAGATAGCTTTGACACCATATAATAGGAGGCTGTTTACATGCTTTAAAGTAGATGATCAATTTTAGAGAAGATTATATATCATATGACATAATTTCTGCAAGGGTTTTCATTTGCTACTGGAGTATATACTAGCAAGATTAAAGAAAGGGATTTATTTTGCATTTTGGTGGTTGGAATAAGAATGTCCACACGGGCTCCTATTATTTGAATCCTTAATCACCAGAGAGAGGCACTATTTCAGATGAATTGGAAGGACTAGGGGGTAAGGCCTTACTGGGGCATGTGTGGCCTTGTTGGAGGACATATGGCACTGGGGGCGGCCTATGAGGTTTCAAAGGGCCAAACTGGTCCCAAGTTTCCTCTTTCTCTCTCTGCCTGTGGATCAAGATGCAGCTCTCAGCTTCTTTCCAGCCTCATGCCTCCCTGCTGCCATGTTTCCCATTAAGACAAGAATGAACTAAACCTCTGAAACTGTAACCAAGGTACAAATTAAATGCTTTCTTTTATAAGAAATGTGCTGCTCATAGTGTCTCTTTCAACACCAGGACAGTAATTAAGACACCATTGTTCATATAAGAGCATCTATCTCTTATATATAATAGAAAATAGTCTGTCTTGCCTTGAATCTACATAATACACCTCTATTACTGTTAAAATATCCAAAATTTTTCTTTGTTCTAATGCCTAATAACTATATAGGTGTAAGTCTCTTACAGTCTTAAAAGTCAATTAAAACACCTTACAAAGTTTGTGGGGACAGCCTTTGATAGTAAGCTCCTGATCATGAGTTCTTCACTGTCTTGCTTTTAAATATTTTCCTGTTTCTATCAGAATATGAGCTCATTTATTTTTATTATTTCATTCCCTCTAACTCCTCAATTAAGAGAAAATTCATATAAAATGCATTAAAATAATATAGCAGATTATAAATTTATAAATAATAATGCATATGCATTATTAACTAATATATCTCTATAATTGTGAATTCTTACTGTATATATTCTATTTTAATATATCAGTACACCTTTTTGTATGGTTGGATTAATTACTTGTTTTTGCATGTTTCTGTAATGTTTTGTTATGAAAGAAGGCAGATGGGAATCAATGTTAAATATTATATATGCTCTAAGACCCTCAACAACAAGACAAGAACATAAAATTAGCACCACACACTTTACTTAAAGAAGTATATTTTAAGTTAAAGCAAGCACATATGACAATTATTCAAAGTTAAAATCCATTATCTTCACAAAAACCACACCAATGCATTTTCTTTCAGAAAAGCTGGTAGTTATGATGATCTGATGACTTTCTAGAACCACTACCATATCATCACCATCATCATCATCATCATCTGAGAACTTATGACATGTGAAACACTGTAAATTCTTCATGTTAATTATCTCACAAATGAATTCTCATATCACCATTAGAAAACATGTGTGATCTTTTCAACATTTCATAAATGAAACAATTAATACTCAAGGAGGTTAATTAACATGCCTATGGCAGGCAGGCTGGTAAGTCCAGAAGTAAAAATTTAGTGTATCAGAACTTAGCTTTAATGAAATTAATATGATGTTACAGAAAAAAGGGGGGAAGAATAACAAGAGCTAAGATGAAAGTTGGATGCAAAAATTCTTATTTCTGTAAAAAGGAATATATTATTTTGTGCTTCATAAGTACTTCAGAATTTTAACATGATGAATTCAATACTAAATTATTTCTGGCTATTAATGCTGAAGTGGTGGAGAAAATCAAACTTTGCCATACTTTCAAGCTTCATGACACCATTTATCCTGGGTATTTATGAACAGGGAAGTTTTATTTTTTAATTATTTTTATTCATTTTACATACCAACCACAGATCCCCCTCTCATCCTTCCTCCCAATCCCCCCTCCCCTATCCCCGATTCTGCTTACCCATCCCTAATCCCCTCCTCCAAAAGGACAAGTTGTCCCATGGGGGGACAGCTAAGCTTGGTACATTCAGTTGAGGCAGGATCAAGCCCCTCCACTCTATATCATGGGTGAGCAAGGTGTCAGACCATAGTTAATGGGATCAGAAAGCCAGCTCAAGAACCAGGGTGAGATCTTGATTACACTGCCAGAGGCCCCTCAAACAGACCCAGCTATACAACAATCTCTAGTATGAAGAGGGCCTAGTCTAATTCCATGCAGGTACCACAGCTGTTGGTCTAAAGTTCTTGAGTTCCTATGAGCTTGGTTTAGATGTCTCTAGATTTCCCCATCATGATCTTGACACCCTTACTCCTAGAATCCCTCTTCTCTCTCTTCAACTGAACTCATGGAGCTCAACTGGATGCTTGGTTATAGATCTCTGCATCTGCTTCCATCAGTTACTGGATGAAGGCTCAGTGTTGACAGTAAGGTATTCTCCAATCTGATATCCAGGGTAGGCCAGTTCAGGTACCCTCTTCACTATTGCTAGTAGTATAATCTGAGGCCATCCTTGTGGATTCTTGGGATTTTCTCTAGCACCAGGTTTCTCCCTAAACCTGTAATGTCTCCTTCTATCAACATATCTCTTTCATTGTTCTCTCACTCTTCCCTCCCCCAGCTCAAACATCCTGTTCTCATCGCCCATCCCCTCCCCTCTACTGTCCTTCCAAACTGGGCAGTGTTCAAAACGAGCAAAGAAAGCATTGCCACAAGAAATGTCATGATTTTCAATTTTACCCCGCTGTTCACAGTGACTCAACTTTGGGAATGGAGCAGGTAAAAAAAAAGTTAGGGTCATCTAGGAGGTCCAGCCTTGCCTGTTTTATCACTTTAAGAAATCAAATACAGTAACTCAATACATAGAAAATACAATAAAAATATATTTCTGGTCAAAATATGCAATTTAGGACAATTCAGGTGTCAAATTAAAAATTACCACTTCCTTATGTTATAGTTGATTTTTTTAAAAATGGAATGCTCTAAAATGCTAAACTTTCAACAAATTAAGCATGATTGAATAAATTTTTCAAATAATATAATGATAGCACTTATCTGTAGCTCATGATTTAGCACTGAGTTCTGGCTGCACACATTATAAACTCCACAGATGCCTTGAGAGCACTTTTCAATAACTGTATGGTAAGAAATTCTCATGAAGAATAGAAGGGACATCAGAAAAATTTGGACGTTTAAATTCATACAAAATGTGTCCACATTTGGAAATGCATTTGATTGTTTCTTGCTAACATAAATGAACAGTAATGAAACTAAATTTTAATACATAATCTATGCATGTTCAGTACTTATACAAATGATTCCTAACTCTAGTATATTCCAGTTTCTTGACTAAATCTTCATGTGAGATGAAATCTTAGAGATGATTTCAAAGTAATCCATGTTTAGCCAAAGAAAAGATTTCCCTGTGAAAAAATTAGACAGGTGAAGATGATGGTTGGATACAATTGCAATAGCGTGGAATATGTATTGAAGAAAAAAGGGTGAGAGGGTTTTTAGGGATTACCATAAGCCAGTGAAAGGATGGCAAGATGTAGATAGAAGGATGTAGGACAGTGGTGTCATTGGAACTCACTGCTACTCAGTTATTCCAATATTTGCAAATATTTTCTTTAATTGGGTCATCTATTTTTGCTAACTAGCACTTCTGTAAGAGAGCTGATGGTAGGTAGGAGTGCTACCTACTTTAATGTTTACATTTCAGAGAAGGTTGCTAGGTTATTGCAGGGGTGAAATAAATATGTGTGCACATTTCCCAAAAGGTAGATAATTAATTCATAATTTCTGGCTTTCCAAAATAAATCTTCTAAGTAAAAAGATGTAAGAAAATGTCATAAACTTTAGTCACACTGAAGGCGGGATGGCAGATATTTAATAATCACAGCATTGTTTGTTGCAAATTATAGCATATTTTGTACCCATTATGTTATAAATATCATTTACTTGTGTACATTTATAAGTATTTATTATATAACTATATATGTTATATATATTATATTTTTTATATAACACGTAACATTCCAACACATTTTCCTCATGATCATGAGTTTGCACAGAAAGATGAGAAAGATGTTTTAGGGCTACCAATTAAGGTGATGAGACACTGTCTCAATCTTGATAGCAGAGGTATTCTATTAACTCCCTCTCAGGGGAAAAGTAGCTTCCAGATTCTCTATTGCAAAGAGAAATGTATTTTTATAAAGTAAATTGAATGTTGATACATCTGTTACTGTCTTATCATACTGTTTAAGAGCTCAGTAATGAATACAGTGACACCCATTAGCCTAACATGATGGATGGTTCTGAGTCAATTTATTTGTTTGGGGCATTTTTGTGAAGCTCCCTGGGATATCAAAAAGCTTCAACTAAAGACAGTCACATTGGTTGAGAAAAGTCGATTATAAGGATCTGTGCGCTTTGCTCTTCCACTATTTCCAAGTGCTTGACCATTTTTCTTTTTTCTTTTTTTTAATCTCATGACATTTAGAAAAAAAATTAATGTCCATTCTGAAGCTCAGTATTGATGCATGGTGGGGAGGAGCTCAGTCCTGCCTGAGCTTAACTTAACATGTTTTGTTCAAGCCATGGAAGCCATGCCCCTTTCTGAATGGAGACTGAGGAGGGGTGGATGAGGGGGGTTTGATGGGAGGTGAGGGGAGGGAACAGGAGGAGTGGATGGAGGGGAAACTGTGGTCGGTATGTAAGACAAAGGAAAAAAGTGTTAAGTAACACACACACACACACACACACACACACACACACACACACACACACACTATTTCTCCATGACATAGCCCTTGGACCAGCCTGCTTCCAATTTCTAGCATATCATATTCTTTAAATCAAATTATTTTTATGAAATACAAATAATAGAATGTACCAAGTTGAAACAACACTTGTTACAGGTAAACTTTTATATATAATACTTGTTTTCATCCTTAGAATAATCTTAGGAAAAGGCAGAAGCAGAGAGGGTCAATAACTTGTACACAAGCACATGCATGTATAGTGTAGGGGAAGATTTATCTCATTTAGCCGATCACATTGTAGCAGGGCAATTTCTACCACCATAACAGACATAAGCACAATTGTAATTTTATTGAAAATCTGTGTGCTTTTGCAAGTTAATTAAGGCTTTAATATGACATGCACACAGAACAATGAAACAATAAATATCCATTGCATACATATGTAAACCTGTTTCTTGATATTAGAGAGAAATTGAGTCAGCTAGGAATGGTTAAAGAGGGACATAATACAAGAAAGCCCCACCCAATGTAATGTTCAATATAAAATATTACTTTGTGATTTTTTTCCACCCAAGATACTCACTCTGAATTTTTGCTGCATAAAAATGGAGAAAAAAATGTGTTTCAACTTAAATACATTTTTGCCTTAAGGAGTTTCAGACAGTTTGAACTTGAAATGCAGCCCATGAATGAATATTTAATTTTACTTTCCTTATAAGTGAAGTTGAATCACTTTTGCAAGTCTGAGGGTGACAGTTTCAAATTTCAGCTCAGGCAGGCAATCAACAGAGAATAATATTACAGCAGTGGAAAAAGTTGGTGATTCAGTAATGACATTTTAATGTTACAGAACAGAGTATTGGTATAGAGATTTGCAATCCCTTGTGATAGCTTTCTGTTGACTTAACAATCAATACCATCATAACAATAAAACTATGTAAGTCTCTAGCTATAGGCAATGCCTAAGAATGAGGACGTGTCCATCATTTGTTACAGCCTTCCAGGTTTTCCTACACAACAAAGTGTTTTCAGTGCATTTAATATGGCATTAGAAAGCAAGGCATAGACATTTAAAGACAGTGAAAAAACGATTTCTTCCTCTTGGCTCTTATTTATTAAAGTAAAGATGGTTTTACCGAACATGTTAGATTCTAGAACTATTTTGCATTTTTATTTTAAAGTCGAATAGCTTCAAATGCCAACAGAGGGTATCTCATCATCATTAAGCATTTATTAAGCCTTTCCATTGTGTGGCGCCATCGCGTTAGAGTCAGAATTTAAGCAGACATGGACTCTGTCCATTAGAACAGCTTGGCCTATAACCTGATTAGTGACCACAAATTGGACTCTGGCTCGTACGCTGTTTTTACTTACTGAGATACAGTGTAATGACTATAAAGGTCTGATCTTTGCTGTTAATGATGTTTATGAATTGATCATCCTTATGATCTATATACAGTTTCTCATTCTGGCAGGCTTTACTGTTCGCAGGAACCTGAAAATAAACGGTTGTTATGTCCATCTTACAGGGTTGGAGGAAAGAGTGAGAAATAGCAGTAATCTTCAGCTTTCCAGAGTTAGGGGAATATGATCATTAAAGATTTTCTAGGACTGTTTTTTAATATAATTTAATGTTCAATATAAACAAACTTACAGACTCATCACCAAAGACAATGTGAAAATTGGAATCCCTGCCCCCTTGCAAATAACCTTTAGCCATTATTTGTTCACTTTACACAGGTTTACAGTAGGTATCTACTTGCTAAGGATAGGAAGCACAATGAAGCATGGTGTTAACCCTCAAGGATTGCATACTATAGAAAGTATAGTAAAAAGTTACAAAAGCTTACTACAAGATCACTGTGCAACAAGAGACTCTACATATGTCCAAGAGCTATATGAAATTACAGATTACACTGCTGCTTTAGGGAATGTCTTCGTGTTAGGAAAAAAATAGAAAGAGGATTTAAATTGTGAGGAGGATTTTGCCAGGCTAAGAAAGGTGAAGGAGGTGCTCTAGAGTGTTAGGACAGTGTTAGCCACTGTGTGTATATCTCAAAACATAGAATGCATGGAAATTATACATGCTAAAATATGGCAAGCTTGCAGGATTTATAATTCAGATAATAAACCCAGAAGAGCGTTTTAAGGTCTCATGCTTGTTCTAATAAGGTGTTTAACTTTAGGCAGCTATTGAAAATCATCATTGGAAGGAAAACTATTTGAGTGTACATAAAGCATGTAGATATTCATGCAGGGTTTTGCCTCAGAATTCTTCTGATTTAGATATGATGTTCATATTTCCTGTTATACTTTTTGGAAGACAAATTATACCCTTTATTTTTTCCAGTTATATCTTTCCAGTGCTATGTAATAGTTAATGACAGTGCAAGTGAGATTACAAATGTTGACATTCTTTGCTCAAAAAGCTTTTCTGTATGGAAGGAACCACTGATGTACAGTTACTGCTGCATAATAAACCAATTAGAACCTTATAGGATCAAGACCACAACTATTTTTGTTGTGGAGTTTGTAATAGGGACTGCTGGCCAGCTCTGTCCCACCAGCTCAGCTCCCAAATAATCACACAGAAACTTATTATTAATTATTAATGCTCAGTTGGTAGCTTACGCTTGCTACTTATATCTTAAATTACCCATATGTCTTATCTGTTTTCAACCATGTTGTGATACCTTTTTCAGCATGGTATGTTTATCTTGCTTCTCTTTGTGTACAGCTCATGACACCATTATCTGGCCTTCTTTAGTGTGTTCTGTTTTTGTCTGCAAGTCCTGCCTTATCTTTTCCTCCTCAGTCAGCTCTTTATTAACCAGTGAGAGTAATACATAATCACAGTGTACAAGAAATTGTTCAACAGCATCTCCCTCATTTTGTCTAATTCAAAAGGAAGGTTTTAAATTTAACATAGTAAGATTATATTCCACAAAAACCACAAGTAAGAATTACAGTTACAATAAAATCCAGTCCATTTGTATTTGGCAATTTTAGAGAAAGTACGCTATTATCTATCTTATCTTAGGAGTCTAAAGTTTTATGCTAATTTACCTTTTATCATAACTAAGGAAAACTTTAATTCTAATTATTTAGGCTTATCTACATCATAGACCTCAGAAGGTTATAATATTACCTAACAACAGGGACATCTGACTGCCTGGACAGTCTTCCAAACTTCCAATGTAACATTGGGTCATCTATCTTTGGTGTGTAGATCTAGTATATCTGACAGACATCTCTGAGAATCAGGGAATTTTGAAGGACGGTCCTAATTCATCTTGGCAAAGTTTGACAGTCACTTTCTTTTGCATTCTACTATTCATGTTTGGACAGTATAATGTCAGTGATTGAGGCAAGAGCAGGTTCTTTGCCCAGTGTCTAGCTTTGTCCATGAAAGAAGCAGACCCATATGAAGTGTATTCAATGCCCACCATCTTCTTTGAAGAAAATAGGTGCTCCCAGGAGCAGATGTATCTCACTCTCAAGAAAAGACTTATGTTATTAAAGCATTTAAATGCCGTATTATGTAGATATTTTTAAGTGTTTGAGGATCACATATATAACTAAATATATCTGTTTAACTTTGAAAATGTACCTAATAGGGCTGCAAGTTTAATTATTATAGATGACTAACTACTAACATATGTTTCTTAATTATATATTATATTTTTAAAAGAACAGCATAACCAAAATACCCAAAATAAAAGTAGAAATACATATACAGGATAACAAAAACAACTTCAAATTTGCATCAATAATCCCAAACCCATGCTAATGTCAATAATTTCGAGATTAATCAAGAGTTTTTGGATCACATTAGATTCAATAATCTACCCCATTTCCTATCATATCTATATAATATCTGCCTTTTTAGGAAGAGATCTTGTTTAGATTTTTCCTAAACATTACAAATAACAATTTATAACTTCACACCCCCCAAATAATGACAAGTATTCATAACCCATCTTTGGAGGATTTAGACAGTGTTTCCTCTAGACTTCTAGTTGTTGTCTGGGGGAGTTGGCATCTTTAGAGAAAAACTGAGAAAAACAAGATAATGATTAAGACTTGTCTTGAGTAGTCTGTGTGGCTGAACAATCTCAGCCAACATCCTTGAAGTTGTTCTGGAAACAGAACTCTGAGGCGGGTGCAACAGAGGCATTCTGAGATACTGTGTCACCTGGGCCATTTGTTTTTATTGGGGTCTCATTCCCTTGCTCTAAAATTAAATAGTTTTTAAAGGTAACATACATATCTGCTTTCATACAATATAGACTGTGTGTTGTACACATGTTAGCAAAAGTTGATTTTTTTGTTGCTGTTGTTGTTTTATGTTTGAGCAAGTAAAACATATATCGCATGTTTAGTTTGTTTTTCTAGGTTTATTTATTTTTTTAATGTCTTTAGCCAGAATTTTTAGGGTGTCTTCCCCAATCAAACCTGATCATCTTCAACCTTGAAAAAAATCCACAACCTTTTGTTTCTGTGGGAACAAAGGTGTAACCTCTTCCCCAAAGCAACATATCTTTTGATTTTCATTTTGAAGATAAGGCATTTTAAAATATATAGGTTCATTTATTCCAGCAGCATCAATAATCCAATGCATTTTAGCAGCTACTGCTCATTCATTTGCAATCAAAATATTTAAAGACAATATAATAACATACAGAATCCAGAGTCCCTGTACATTTTCCATGGCTTTTTCCCCCTTTTATATTATTATACTCCCTTTTCAAAAAGGAGTACATCTGGATCTATCTTTACAGAGCATAATATGGTTCTCTGATCACACAAAATGAATATTAAACTGCTATGTCAGCCACCTGCATGGATCAGCTTAGTGTCTGGAACTAGTGCATGGTGGTTGGTGGCTAGCTCTATCCCTCAGGTAACTGCCAGGAGAAGTATCTCTGTATGTTGGCTGGCATAAGACTCTGAGACCAGAAATCCTTGTTTGCCTCTGTTTTTGTGTGTGTGGAATCTTTTCTTAAGTTTTTTCAGGTTTTATGTGGCTATACATTGTCTGAAAGTCAAACATATTTGTAGGTGGGTTTTTGTTGGGACCACCTGCCAGCTCTGTCCTACCAGCTTGTTCCCAAGTAACCACATAGAGACTTCTTATTAATTACAAATGATTGGCTGATAGCTTAGGCTTGTTACTAAACAGCACTTACATTTTAAATTAGCCCACATTTCTTATCTACACTTTATCACATGGTGGTACATTTTTTTCCGGCATAGTATTTTTATCTTGCTTCTCTCTGCATCTGGCTCATGATTCCATGACACACCTTTCTTTTTCTCTGTGCTACCTTTTTGTCCAAAAGGGCTACCTAGCATTTACCTACTTAGTTATTGGCCAGTTAGCTCTTTACTAATTAATGAGTATCACATATTGAGAATGTACAAAGATTGTTGCATAGCAATTTTCTTTTTCCTTTTTCTCTTGGCAGACTATAGATTCTCTTAAGTTTATTCTGAGAATTTGCATAGACTTGTTGATTATCACAACTTCACCTAAATAAGCAAACCAAACCCTAGAGTCAGAGACCTAGATCTCATTCTTTGAAGGGAGAAGATGATAAAATTTAATGCATTATATCATAGCTATAAACAAATAAGATTATTGAACAGATCAAAAGTTAATAGGAAGGAAGAAAACTACTCAAGAGATGGGAATATTTTTTCCTAAAAGACTACATCAGATATTAAATATGCATAGAATCATACAGTAATACCATAGAAGAGATTTGTCAATGTGTTTGGTAAAATGCAGATTGTAGTACAAAATAAAGACACATTAAATCAGCTAGTCTTTTAGGACAACTAGAAAATTGTCCCCAATGATTCTTTACATTCTCAGATTGGTTTATGACTTAAAAAATTAACAGTCACAATAGTTCTTATTCAGGTGAGGAAATTTATCCCATAAACTTAGTGAATATTATATCACATTTTGAGTTATTCAAGACAACAGAGTAAGCACATGTATGTGAAAATAAATTAGCAGATTCTATGTAATTTCTTATACAGATAATTTGCATATATGTTAAAAATGGCTGCTTATTAAAATTACTTTGTAAAAGAATATTTACCTTACAATATTTCAACAAATTTTATTGTCCATAGACCCTTATTTAGCTCTCTAGATTTTCTGAAGATGCATGTGATTTTGTATTACTCTGCCTTTACAATGTTGAAGAAAATTGTTTCAATAATTTGGTAACTAGGAAAATTTATCTGAGGACAATAATTTCTTAATATGTTTTTATATATTTTATTGGTTATAAGAAGAATAAGTCATATACAATTCATGTTTAATGAAATCTCATAAATACTTTTATTAAAATATTTTGAACTTAATGAAAAGTCTTAATCTTTATAAGCATACAATTTTATGGAACAGCCACATAAGAATAAAAGTATGTGAACTAAGTTGACAATTTAAAATATTTTTGTAACTATTATACAAAACTAAAGCCACTGTAAGAATAATGTCAAATTCAAAATGACAATTAATGTGAAATGAAGTGGTATTAAAACAATAAAGATAACCCGCACACCTATGAACATATAATTTTTCACAAAGAAGCCAAAAATGTACAATGGAAAAAAGAAAGCATCTTCAACAAATGGTGCTGGCATAACTGGATGTCAATGTGTAGAAGGCTGCAAATAGATCCATATCTGTCACCGTGCACAAAATTAAGTCCAAGTGGATCAAAGACCTCCACATAAATCCATCTACTCTGAACCTGATAGTAGAGAAAGTAGGAAGTACTCTTGAACACATTGACACTGGAGATCACTTTCTAAATATAATACCAGTAGCACAGACACTAAGAGAAACAATCAATCAATGGGACCTGTTGAAACTGAGAAGCTTTTGTAGATCAAAGGACACTGTCAACAAGACAAAGTGACAGCCTACAGAATGGGAACAGGTCTTCACCAACCCCACATCTGACAGAGGGCTGATATCAAGAATATATAAAGAACTCAAGAAATTAGACATCAAAATGCCCAACAGTCCAATTAAGAAATGGGCTATAGTACTAAACAGAGAATTCTCAACACAGGAAGTCCAAATGGCTGAAAGACATTTAAGGAATTGCTCAACATCCCTAATTATCTGGGAAATGCAAATCAAAACAACTCTCAGATACCACCTTACACCTGTCAGAGTGGCTAAGATCAAAAACACAGAAGACAGCTTATGCTGGAGAGGAAGTGAAGCAAGGGGAACTCTCCTCCACTGCTGGTGGGAATGCAAGCTTGTACAGCCACTCTGGAAATCAATATGTCGCTTCCATAGAAAATTGGGAATCCATCTCCCCCAAGACCCAGCTGTAGCACTCTTGGGCATATACCCAAGGAATGCTCAATCATACCACTAGGGCATTTACTCAGCTATCTTCATATCAGCATTGTTTGTAAGAGCCAGAACCTGGAAACAACCTAGATGCCCTTCAACTGAAGAATGAATAAAGAAAATATGGTACATATACACAATGGAGTACTACTCAGCAGAGAAAAACAATGACATCATGAGGTTTGTAGGCAAATGGATGGATCTAGAAAAAAATCATCCTGAGTGAGGTAACCCAGACTCAGAAGAACAAACATGGTATGTACTCACTCATAGGAGGATACTAGATGTAAAACAAAGATGACTAGACTGCTACACAACTCCAAGGAGGATACCTAGAAAACGGGACCCTGGGAAAGACACAGGGATCACCCAAAGACAGAGAAATGGATGAGATCTACATGAACAAGCTGGATGACAGTGGGAGTAATGAAAGGCAAGATTTGAGGGAAAAAAAGCCTAGGGGAATAGGAGATCCCAGCTGGATCAAGAACAGAAAGGGAGAACAAGGAATAACAGACCATGATAAATGAAGACCACATGAGAACAGGAACAGGCAGAGTGCTGGAGAGGTCCCCTGAAATCCACAATGATACATCCTCTGTAGACTGCTGGCAATGGTCGAGAGAAAGCCTGATCTGACCTAGTCTGGTGGTCAGATGACTAAACACCCTACCAGTTGAGCTGGAACTCTCATCCAAAACTGAGGGAAGTGGATGCAGATATCCTCAGCCAGGCCCCAGGTGGAGCTCCCACTGTCCAATTGTTGAGAAAGAGGAGGGACTGTAAGAGTGTGAATTGTTGAGCTCAAGATTGCAAAAAGCACAGGGACAAATAGCCAAATGAATGGAAGCACATGCATTATGAACCAAAGGCTGTAGAGCCCCCAGCTGGATCAGGCCCTCTGGATAAATAAGACAATTGAATAGCTTGAACTGTTTGGGAGGCATCCAGGCTGTGGGACCAGGACCTGTCATTAGTGCATGTGCTGGCTGTTTGGAATCTTGGGCTTACACATGGACACTTTGCTCAGCCTGGAAGGAGGGGACTGGACCTGCCTGTACTGAATCCACCAGGTTTAAATGAATCCCCAGGGGAGTTTTGGCCCTGGAGGAGATGGGAATGGAGGGGAGGGGATGGGGGGAAGGTGGAGGTGTGGGTAGGAGGGCAGAGGACATGGGAACCCATGGCTGATGTGTAAAAATAAAACACAAATATAATAATAATAATAATAATAATAATAATAATAATAATAAAAAACAATAAAGAATGTGTGTATTTAATTAATGCCTTACTCTATTACCATTTTTAAGATGTTTATTTAAGAAAATTTAGTCTGATTTCACACTTGCAATGCTCTCAGAGTCACTTGTGACTATTAGCTACTATCATGAGTAACAGGAGAGAAAAGAGGTAATATTCTAAAGAATCACAATTTTGCATTATATCACTGGGTGATGCCTCACACATCAACCCAAGGACAGAAGAACAATAAAAGCATCTCTAAATCTTTTAAAGTTTTGTCAGTTGATGTCATTTTGACTCTCAGTTTACTTTGATTTTTCAGAAGAGGTACCACTACCTGGTAGGACAGCCATCCTTTCCAGGTGACTTGATGCCACAGTATTGCTGTGGATGATTTATTGATAAATAAAAAACTGATTGGCCAGTAGACAGGCAGGAAGTATTGAGGGGACTAACAGATAGGATAATTGAGAGAACAGGAAAGCAAGGAGAAAGAGATACAGCCAGCCACCCCCAAGACAAGCAAGATGTAAGGTACAGGTAAGCCATGAGCCACATGGCAAAGTATAGATTAATAGAAATGGGTTAATTTAAGATATAAGAACAGTTAGCAAGAAGCCTGCTGCAGCCATAGTGTTTATGAGCAATAAAAATCTTTGTGTGTTTACTTGGTTGGTTCTGAGCAGCTGTGAGACTGGCAGGTGAGAGAGATTTGTCTCAATCATGTACCAAGCAGGACCAGAAAACTATAGCTACACAGTATAAATAAGGAAAATATCCTGCTTACATAGTTATTCAGAAATACATGTTCCCACACATGGGGCATTCAATGTTTATTATTTGATCAGTATGCTGTTAGTTCTTTTGGACACATACTATTCCTTTTAGGTGTGCTTGATATTTTCATTTATTTTAGTTTATTAATGTGGATGAGTAACTTGTTTTAGTGATGTCTGAATCACTGTTGAGAAAAAGAACATTTTAATATTATATAAATTTTGCTTAAGTCTGTCACCTGACATCATGATGGAACCATGCAGAAAAGGATGACATTGTTCGTTGCTGCTACTAGAACATTGGATAGGAGACAAAATATAAAGCTTGTAATAGAGAGAAAAAATTAGCTCAAAATCACTCTGCACTTTTCCCTAATGCCATTTAATGAATTCCTTATGACACAAGAGAATATTTGACATTTGAGAGTCAGCAAAAGGTCTAATGATGATTCACAAAATGATGAAACAGAATTTAAGATGGCTTCATCCCTGATGAAGACATGGTGTTAAATATTAGTACCCATGAATCTCTCAGTTATGAAGGAAATGCCTCCCAGGAAAGCAGAGGAAAACTTGACAAATAAATGACACAGATATTGTTTCAGAATGCCCATCAATTCTAAGTGGAATAACCATTAAAGGGTGCCATCAATTAAAAAAAAATAAAGTTTGTTTCATTTTCACCATTTAAGTTTGGCTCTCATACTGTTGAATTTCTTCATCTACTTTGTTTTAAATATGAAAGGCCATCACAATTCTTCTCCTGTAGAAAGGCTACCACATTTCAGTTAATTCAGTTGATAGAAACAGAGACATCTAAGTATGTTATTAGAAACCTGAATTCCTCTATTCCAGATGTGAACTTTGGTAAACATTTCTTAAGATTTTTAATACAAGCTGAGTGGGCAAACAATGGAAACTAGCAAAACTTATCCTGTCCTACAAAATATAGCCTGTTGGTAGTGGGGTGATACTACAATAATAATAAAAACTGAAAGGTATGATATAAACACACAGTAGAGGGAAAGAATGAGAAATAAATTTAAGAAAATCTAGATTCCAAGTGTCTTAGCTCATTTTGGGCTTCAAGGGACATAGCCTTAAGTCAGCTAAGAACAATCTCAGTTTGACAAATTGTCTTGATTAGATTGGCCCATGGGAATTGGGTTGATTGTTAATTGATATAGAAGATCTCACCCCTATATGAGCAACACTGGGCAGGTAATAATGTGCTATTTAAGAAATGGAGCTGAGCATGAGCTGGCTATGGTGCTAGCAAGCAGAATTTCTCGGATTTGGCTACAATGTGCTGTTCTAATTCCTGTCCAATCTTCCGTCCATGGGAGACTGGAACCACTCAGCTGTAATAAAGTCTTCTTCTCCAGAGTTGCTTTCAGTCAGAGTGTTTGTTAAAGCAAAAGGCATGAAATGAAACTAGAACACTAAGAATGTATTGTAATGTACATTGTATGTGAATTAAATTTTAAAAACTAATAATAGGATGCGTAATAATGTCAAATTTTTGTTATGTTAGATTTTGGCAATACTGATAAAAATACAAACCAGATCTATATTTGCTGACTAAAAATCCACAATAAAAATGAGCAAATAATAAATCAATGTTTTAAAACAGTTTCTACAAGCAAGTGACACTGCAAAATATAATATGGTAAGCATTATTCCATTAAAAATACTATTTTAGAACACTTATTTGTGTCTTATTTATTTAAAAGACAAAAAAGTTAAAGTAGAGCCCTTAAATTCATTTAATTCACTTAATTTTATTTCAAATGATAAGACTGGATTGTTCTTTGTGACTGCAGTACCACATTGTAAGTAGAAAATGTATTTTTTAAATGTGTTCATCCCAGCATACATATTTATGTAAGTTGTATATCTTGGCTACTATGACTGTTAATGCAATACAAAGTGGGTGGAAATACCTTTGACATATTGATTCTCTTTTCTTTGCATAGATACCTTATAGTGATATTGCTGGCTCACATGTTTCTCACTGAGAAACTTACAGAAATTAAAATTAGAAATTACAATAGTATTAATGATATAATTAATCTTTATGTCACAAATTTAGTAATTAATATATTAATCTTCCACACACTAATAGAATTGGAAGAGGAATTGGTGTTTATGAGTGTGGTGATATTGTGTTCCCCAAAATATTGTGCACCCTAATAAATTTATCAGGAGTCAGAGAACAGAACAGCCACTAGATACAGGGAACAGAAAATGGTAGCATATAAGCCTTTAATCCTATCACTTTTGAGGCAGAGATCCATCCAATCTCTGTGAGTTCAAACACAATAGAAACAGCCAGGAATGGTGACTCATGCCTTTAATCTCTGGAAGTGAGCCTTTAATCCCAGGAAGTAATGGCAGAAAGGTATATAAGGTGTGAGGACCAGGAACTACACCTGGTTAAACTTTTAGGCTTTTAGCAGCCATTCAGCTGAGATGCATTCTGGATGAGGACTCAGAGGCTTCCAGTCTGAATAAACAGCATCAGTTGAGGAATTGATGTGTTGAGGAAGCTATGGCTTGTTCTGCTTCTCTGATCTTCCAGCTTTAAACCAATACCTTGCTCCAGGTTTGTTTTTATTAATAAGACCTTTTAAGATTCATGCTACATAGGAGTCAATAGTTCTTTTATTAAAATAATTATCTATTTATATTTTGCAGATAAGTATTTTGCTTATAGGTGTGTATATATACCACATGTGTGTCTAATGCCTCAAGAGTTTCGAAAAGGATTTTTATTCCCTCGGTCTAGATTTACCAATGATTGTGAGCTATTACATGAAAACTAGAATTCAAACATGGGTCCTATGGATGAGCAAATAGTTCTCATAACTGCAGAGCAATACCTTCAGCCCAAATCCACCGTTCTTTATTTGATACTACATCATTCACTTTTATAACAGTGTCCATGTTATTCTAGTACTCAGCAAATCTCAGGAGAAATTATTATCAATTTACCACCCAGTCTCAAGGGCCATGTAATTTACAACTGTCTTCTTGCATGCATATACCTTCAACAGCAGTGCTTCCAACAGCATCATCAGCATCAATTTGAGTAACAGAATTTCTGCCTAGCTCAAGGGTAGTCAATTCAAAAGGTAGTTAACTAAAAACATAATACTGTCTTTTCTTCATCCATGGCAAATTGATTTTTAACATTTTGTAAACTAATTAGTTTACAAATATATGTGTATTGTATTTGTCAACATATATATATATGTTCCTTATTAGTTTACAAATGTATATGCATTGCATTTGTTCAACAACATTTTATATATATATATATATAAATGTTCAACAATATATAATGTTGTATATATATAAGAATAATCTTGATTAAATGCAATTCAAATACCTTAACTTTATACATATGTATTTATAATACATATATATATATATATAATACATGTGACTTAAATATATATTAAATGTTTCAAATGTAGGCTACTTTTCAATTAAAAGAGTAAGATCTGATTTAAGGATTAAGTAAACAAAAGAAAGAATAAGTAAAAGTAAATCATTTAGACATGCTTTTTCTTGGCTTCTAACTAAAATTACCTTTTCTAACATTTATTTGTAGTAATGCTATTTTAAAAGTTTGTAAGTAAAAGAAATAGTCAAAATATGAGTGGTATAAAATTTCTTTGGACTCCTCAAAACCATAAGCTTCTATTTTGTCTTTCTCCTTTGTATTTGCTTTTAGGCATTGGGTCTGACATATTCTTCAGAATAAAAGCAAACAGCAATGAAAAGAAAAATGTTCCTTCAACCCATAATTCTGTTTGTTGTTCTTTAAGTGAACTCATGCCATGTGACATTTGAGAATGCTATCCTTGATGCCTAAATCTAAAAATTGCTCTGTTCTCATATTTTGATTTGTTGATTGAAAGCAACTTTTGGGAACTTAAGAGTCAAACATAGGGCTCAACTGCAAGAGGTAGTTTTTTTCCAAGGTGAAATGACAATTATTTTGCTGTTTGGGCTGTTGTATTTGTCTACATTAAATGAAATGAAGCAATAACATTTAATTTTATATCTTTTCATGTATATCATGGTTGCATCACCCACTTAATACTGTGGAGAAGCAGCTTCAAATAAATTATAGCATGAAGTATGTGAAAATTTAAAAAAAAAAAAAGATTATAAGCAACCACATTCTTTTGTTATATTGTAAGTAGATGTCACTAGTTTTTTGTGTGGAGAGGGATAGGCATATGACTTTGTTGGTAAAGTGTTCTTCATGCATTCAGTGACCAGAATTCAGTGCCTATATAAAAATTTAGTCACATTGTCACATAATTTGTGATGCTAAGGCAGGAAAGGTGGAGACAGTAGGGTACCAGGATCTTGCTGTCCAAGAACTGATGATCTTGAGGTACATTTAGAGACATTATTTCAAAAGTAAGTTATAGAGTGATTGGGGAAACTGGACATCAACCTCTATATTACATGTATACATGTGCACACATGTGTAGACACACACGTGCACACATACAGTTTTGGGGGTACATAACCATAGTGATCAAAGTACTACTTTGAGTAGATATTACCACTCTGTGCCTTTCTTGGTTACTGTAAACTCATGGTAAAAAGTGGCTGCTAAATAAGGAACATGTGCTTACAAGTCAGAGGGCCTGGGTTTTTATCTGTCTTATTATCACTAAGGCTAGAAGTCATGTTTTCTAATTTCTTTTATCCTCATTTTTTCACTATCCCAATGTGATTTTTATGATGTAATTGCCAATACATAGTTCAAATTGACATTAGTTTGGGAATGAAGAGGAAGATAGTTAATATTTAAGCAATTTTTTTTTTTATTTTTGACTGCATGAATTTTGGGCAACTGAAACATTTTATGGAAATTATGTCCAATGAAGAAATTAAGTAGGGTCTTTGCAATGTGAAACAAACTGTGTGTAATATGGATGATTTATGTGTACTACTATTGTCAGACATTGCCTGGTTCTAATTTATTTATTGACAACAAAAAGAGAATAGTCTGTTATAAACTTATAATTGTTTAAACAAAGGCCAATTTGTGGTTGTCACATGTCAAGAGAAGGAAAAAAATTGAATGTAATGCAAGAATAATACCACAGTATGAAAGTGACAAGCATCAGCCAGCAATTCACTGGATATAAGCAACTTCAAGAAATTGTCTGCAAATAATCTCAAACAGCCTTGGGAATTTAAAAATATCATTTTTGGCTTGCATTTGGTCTTGCTACTAATTGTACTATTAAGAACTTAATTGCTTGTGATATGAGGCCATGTTCACTATTAAATACAGGACAAATAGTTAATTGTTGGTACAAGGATATAATTGTAGCTCACTGAGGAATCATTGACATTATGCTCCAAGCTTCTGGCTTCATAACTAATGTGCATAATCCTGAACACTCACAAGAAAGATATTCACTAGGCAATTGATCTCGAGACTGTTTATTCTACCATTATTGTTTTTAAATGTATATCACTGAAAAGCTTACAAACGCATGCCATGCTTGAAGTAATTACTTATACTGGTGACTTGATGCATGAAATAGAAAGTGAAAATAAATATAGTATTACAAAAATCATTTCAAATAATAATTATCTAAAAGAAATGTGCTTGGGCCTCTGAGGAATTAGAAAAGTAAAAGAGAATAATAACAAGGAAATAAGAATATTTTACACAGAGTGCACAAAATTTGAAATAATTGCAATGACACAAATTTAGTTCTAGGTGATACTTTCTACAATTTCAAACATGATCTCATTTGAGTGGCAAATGGAGACTAATGTTCCACGTATTTGTTCAGCATGAGTAACTAATTCAACAATAACTTTAGTTTGAGGAATAAATGAAAACTGCATTTCAAATTGGTATTTGAGTGTTATCAACCAAAGGAAGAAGTTCATTTAACATTCTGTGGGATAGGAACAATTGTAAATGATTTAAAAATAAACCATGTAAACTCTTCAGTGGAACCAAGAAGCTGATGATCATCCTTGTTTTATAGAAGAGGAAGTTGAATCACATAGTAGAGTAACTTCCCCTAGGGACATTCAACATGTGTCAGAGGCAGGATAGGACTTCATCCATGTTATTTTACAGTCTGTTCCCTTAATTACAAGCCAAAATACTGCTGTTGTGGCACCAATTGAGAGATAAGACTGAGTGTGAAACAGGGCTTGGTGCTGAGAAATAGAATACAGACCTTATGTGGGTGACCAGAATGTTTTCCACTCAACCACAAATTTAACAGCTCTACATTTTCAGAATGAACTATTTCAAGAGAAAGTTTTCTCACTGATCAACAAGGAGGCAGGGGTGTTTTCAGAAAGCATTGGTGAAATATGTTCTGTATTCAAAGCACATCACTCCAATAACCAACTGAGCAAGACTCTACTGCTGTGGGATGCACTGTATGGTGTGATTGGCCAGTAGCCAGGCAAAGAGTATGGGATAGACAGGACAAATAGAGAGGAGAGGCTGGGAGGTAGAAGTCTGGAGGGGATGCCAGCCTGCTGTCCAGGGATCATCATGTAAAGGCAGCAAATAAAGCCACAGAACATGTGGTGACATATAGATTAACAGAAATGGGCTGAGTGTAAGAGTAAGAACTAGACAATGATAGGACCAAGCTAATGGCCAAGCAGTTTAAATAATATACGCGTCTGTATGTTTATTTTATAAGTGGGCTACAGGACTGCCGGGGCTTGGCAGGACCCAAAGAGAAAAACTCTAGCTACACTCTACCCTAACACTTATTTTCTGGTGTGAAGGGAGAGACACTACTGAACACAGTGATAAAGGAAAGTACTTAGCAGGCCTCAGTACTTTGTCATAGAGTATTGAGATCAAAGCAGCCAAGTTTCTGGACAGTATTTCTCCAAGTGTCATTTTCAAAGCCTTCTTACAATGTTGCTAGGATATTTTTAAAATGTCATTTCCTAGGCACAAACTAGACTTGGAAATCAGAATACAATCAGCAAAAACCTAACTATCCTTTTTCCTCTCCACACTTTGTAATTTTATCTTACTTTGTAATTATGATTGTTGTTGTTCAAATGTGTAAAGAGAATGACATAATCACTCAAAAAATATGATCACCTACATTTGATATCTATACAAAATTGCTATATTTAAGTCTTCCTTTATTTCTACACTCCTCTTTCTTTATATACTCTCTCCCTCAGTCTTGTATTCAAATTTCACAGTTACCTTGAGTCTGTCCTAACAGAGTTAGACACTATTCTCTGCTCCACTTGATGCTGACAACACTCACATGCATCTATTCACACACAGATGCAGATATACACCATTTAAAATGAAATAAACCTTTTGGGAAAAGACATTTTACAACATGGATTAAGTATATGTAATGATTGGTTAAACTCTTGTTACCTCTACTTATGAAATGCCACATACTGATGTATACACATTATGTAACATTTTTATAGCTTTCACCCTCTTGGTTTCCCCTTGTCCTCACAGTACCACTGGTTTCCTCTCTCTTCTCAGCCACTCATCCTACTTTCTTGTTATTTTTTACTATTTTGTGTCTCGGTGACTTTCACTGGAGCAGCCTGCCAGAACATGATTCAGGGAATACGTTTCAGAGCATAGACTGCGGGCACCTTACCAACGGCCTCTCTAGGAAATGTTCTTGTACATACAACGAACAATGGCCTGCTTCTAAACCCCAAATATGGATGTGATCTCACCTGCATCCCTCTGCTCTAGAACAGTATGTTAATGACCACACTCATTTGCAGGTATTCACAGTTACTGAGTGTTCAAGAATTTAGCAAATGTGCCCTTTCTTCAATGTAGCATTCCACAGCTCACCCCCTTCATGTTACTCTTACAATATTTCAATTCTTTTGTCTGTGCTGTTTCTTAATCCTCGCATGATCAATGTAGAAATATATTGCTTTTAAAGACCAGTGGGAGGACTCAGTGAGCTAGGCACTTACTGTGCAAGCCTAGTAACTTTAGTTCAATCGCTAAAACCCAGGTTATTATGGAAGGAGTAAAACTCCACCAGAAATATATTTTCTGACATCCACATATATGCCCTGGCGTGGATACTCTGCATATCACCATGAACATGCATACTTTTGATTAACTATAAATCTCTCTAGATGTATAATAATATATGCTGCTCTACTCATTAATTGTTTTTCCGATGATGGATATTTGGAAGAAAAAAGTCAGTTCCCATGTCTTGGCATCCTTAAAAATTAAAACATTATTTATTATGCATTTTTAAGATAGATAAATATGTAGATAAATGGTGGATAGATAATAGATAGATAGATAGATAGATAGATAGATAGATAGATAGATAGGTAGATAGATTGATAGATATATTATATACTGATGATAGAAAGATGCGGAAATATGTGTCAACAGGCATATTGCCACACAGACATGATTTTAAGTTGCTTCATGTGAAATTATAAATATTTTCATTTCTTGTGACACATAGTAAATTACAGATATTTCAATTGCCTAATGATTTATTTCCAAGAAAAATAAAACTATCTCCATTACATTCACATTAATTATTTGTTAAGCTTAGTAGTTTGCTATTAAAATGTAAATATTGTCTACATGTCGTGCTGTTATGAAATCTCTATGTGTCTTGTAAGTTATTGCCAGTTTATGTGTTAGTTCATGCCCTTAAAGCTTGGTGCTTATTTGTTCGTCAAGTTCTGCCACCTCTTAAATAAGTGAAAGTTTATGTCGAAAATTCACTGGGTAATTAGCTTTGCTGACCTCATTCTTTAATGAACTAGATCCATTGGGAAGTAAGCATATATTTTTGCAGACAGAATATGCCATTCAATTTGTTTTCATTTATTATTATTATTTTAAAAATTCATTGATTAGTTAACATATAATTCCATTAATCCAGAAGTCTTAAAAATGAAATTGAGATGAGATCTAGTACTTTCAGGGTGGTATGGCTAGTAGATAAAATCTAAAGTAATATATTTGTCACATTAACATAACTAGGCTAGTTTTCTAAAGTGTAAGTACAAGGTGAGAGGTGGGAAGTATATCTGTGTGGGTGGGGAACTAGGAGAAGTGGAGGAAGGGGAAATTGTGCTTGAGATATGGGTATGAGAGAAGAATAAATGAAAAATTATATATATTGGTTTTTCGAGAAAGGGCTTCTCTGTGTAGCTTTGTGCCTTTCCTGGAACTCACTTGGTAGACCAGGCTGGCCTGGAACTCACAGAGATCTGCCTGCCTCTGCCTCCCGAGTTCTGGGATTAAAGGCTTGCACCACCACCTCCCTGTTTGGGAGGCACCCAGGCAGTGGGACCAGGACCTGTCCTTAGTGCATGAGCTGGCTGTTTGGAATCTTGGGCTTACACAGGGACACTTTGCTCAGACTGGAAGGAGGGGACTGGACCTGCCTGTACTGAATCCACCAGGTTGAATTGAATCCCCAGGGGAGTCTTGGCCCTGGAGGAGATGGGAATGTAGGGGAGGGGGTGGAGGGAAGGTGGGGGTGAGGGCGGGAGGGGGGAGGACAGGGAAACCAATGGCTGATTTGTAAAATTAAAACACAAATATAATAAATTAAAAAAAAACCTCTTCTAGAGGTTTATAAACAGATGTGAGAATATCTATGTCTTATTATCTTCTGAATATTTTTTTATCAAATATACTCTATAAAACACATGCACACACACACACACACACACACACACACACACACACACACACACACACACATTTTTAGTATTCTAGTCCAGGTTGCAGTAGGGTCATTCTGGAGTTAGTGAGAACAAACTCTCATACTATTTTTAATGAGACGGAATTTTCACTTCATTAATAAAACATTGAAAAGAACAGAGTTCCAGATTCACCCTTAACTTGGCATGCTCACCTTTTCTTTGTAACAATGTATCTCATTTGTTGTATTAATTTGTGTATGTTTCATGTTTTCACCAGAGAAATTCATTTAATTTGACCATGACCTTATTATTCAAACCTTAAATGTGAAGCATGACCTTTTCTCCTCTGTGGTGTCAGAGAAGGTTGCATCTTAGTCTTGCAACCGATCAATGACTGTCATTCAGAATGAGGCTTTCACCAGCTCTGAGTGGCACTTGCTGGTTATTTATAGCATGACCAGCAAAGCCATCTATCTTTCTTGACAGCTTGCTGTGTTACTAGCTCAGTGTCATGTTTCCTTCTAACACTACTTGTGAAACATCTACCCATCTATTCATCACTATTTTATTTTCTCTATTTCTAAACAAATACTACATAGATAATTATTGAAGATTTACTTAATTCTGACTATATAATGATGAACAGCATTTCTTTCTACCTTCAGGAACATGGCAAATGTACATCACCACTGTTAATTTGAAAAACAACAAACAAAACAAAACAAATGTATACTGCTATAGAAGACTCATGGATTCTTTAGAGACATTATTAAATATTGAGAGACTGTGTCCATAAACGTATATGACTCCACATGAAGACAACTAATATTGAATATAAAGAATAAGTGACATCAAACTATATGACTGAGGATGTAACATTTTGCCCTACAATATGATTTTGAAAGGAGATACTTCTTCATAGTCTTTTATTCATAATCCTATCTTTTTCACTAATCTATATTAAATCATAAATGTACATTACAGAACTTAAGTTGTGGCCAGCGAAAGTCCATGCCCATAAGTGTTAGATCTTGGACACATTAGCAATTCATCATGACTCGACCATGTATAATAAAAGCTGAGATTTGCTGGTATATACTATTGGTATATAAAATCACTTTAATTCACAGAAATTGATAGGCAAAGAGAACATATGTAGGGAAAGCATAAATATATTCAAAGAGGAGATAATGAGAAATGATCAACAACTGTATTGAAAATGCAATGGTAAAATCATTTCACAAAATTCTTTTGATAGAAGTAAAGAAGAAATATTTGGAACAACAGAAATTTGACCTGGCACATTTTTTTTTCTTTTTTTTTTGGGGGGGTGGCACAAAGGTAAAAGGGTGGACCTTGGAGGAATGAGAAGTGAGTGAGATCGGGGTGCATTGCATTAAATTCTCAAATAATAATGAAAATATTATGTTTGAAAAAAATCAAAAGGTATGTTTAAATTGATTATTGTGTAGCTTTAATATATATGTTTGTTTATGTGTGTGTGTATGTGTGAATATATGTATGTATGTATGTATGTATGTATGTATGTATGTATGCACTACTGGCTTTTAAATCAGATTGAATACATTTATTCTCCTTCGAAAAAAGAAAGCAGTTCAAAACAAATGCATCTTCTCAATGGCAAACCAAACTCCCTGCAGTACTGTATTTCATTTGGGATGTAGCAATCAAAGACCTGTTTGCAGTCTTTGAACCTTGAAACCTATGTGGTATTGCCTCCATGTTCAGATCTTTGTGTATGTTTTCTATCAAATTTAGTTTTTTGTGAGATATTCACCGACTAAGCACACATGTTTTCTTTCTCTCAAGTTTTCTGCCTATCAGCTATCTATCTATCTATCTATCTATCTATCTATCTATCTATCTATCTATCACCTCTCTACTAATAACACACACACACACACACACACACACACAAGCACAGATTCTTCATTTCTTTTGCCAAACCTGTTTATTTCTAAGGAGGATTTATCTAAGCTCTCCATAAAAGCCAGGTTCTCATTAAATTTTCCTAGAGTGTTTTCAGCCAAATGACCCTTATAAACTGTCTGGGAAGAAAATGTATGGAGTCATCAAAGACAATCCATATATTTGAATCTCATTTAAGTTTGTTTACTTTAAACAGAACAGGAACAAAAGGCAAAAGAAATGTCTGTTTTGTAGGACTCAGTGAGTAGTTAATGAGGTTTAGTTTCAGGTTTAAATAGATGTTGAAAAGAAGCTAAGAAGAAACGTGTAAAATTAATACCACAAAGTGAGAGAATCTCTTTTTCCTATGAACTGAGGATAATTAACTAAAAGGGTTTGTAGGCTAACTTAAAGACAAGCTGTGGTTCTCTACAGGGCAGCCTGAAGCAGGAACCCACATGCTGGGCAAAGAAATGTCACAGAAGGTTCTGACCAAAGAAATAATTTTATTCAGATTTCACTTTTACCTACAAGAGAAAAGCATGGTTAAGTCAGATTTTCTAGCTTTATTCATAGGTTTCATTCTGTGAGTATGCTAATGTGAGTGTATTTGTGCAAGAGTCTGTGAGTATGTGTGCATGTACATGTGTATGTAAAGCTTTTCTAAGCTTTATGAATGTTGATTTATTTGTTAAGCTGTAGTTGAGATTTATAGAATGATAAATATATTTAAGACACTATTTATGACTATCTCACGTGTTAAAAACAACTCCAAAGCTGACTAAAAAACAAAACAAAACTAATAACTAAATCATACATCACAGAAGTATACGTGGCATATGTGTAAATATTAAAAAGTATTCTGAATCTCATGGACATCATCTCAAAGATCATTTCAGATTCCTGATGCCTTGGTTAGGTAGCTGTCTGATATTCACTAATGACAAATAAGAAGACAGAGAGCTACATATTCAAACACTGAAAATTTTACCAAATAAAGCCATTGAGCAAAACATCATTCAACACCATGGCCCACAGAGAAAGCATTCACAGGAGGAAGAGGAAAACTGCCCTTTTTTGTTCATGGATAAAATACCAAGACTGACAATCTCAGGAGCCTTAATAGATGTTCTTTTGCAGACAATGAGACTCTAATTTTGATTTTGCCTTTTCCATCAGAAACATACCCTCTCTTGAGAAGTACAGTGGAAGGATACAAAAGGCAGAATACCTCTAGTCATTGTTGAGTCTTTGTGTTCAGACAGAGGAATCATAAGTCATTTGTATAATAGTTTTGAAAGTTTTAAAATCTGGCTTTTTGTTACTTTATAGTAGACACTGGCCATATTTTAATCTACCGAGAGTGTGTGTAACTAATAAAGAACCATAAGTGATTTGGTCAGCAGATTCAACAAAATTATGTAAGAAAGTGATCTCATAAATTTCTTCATGGAATTTGAAATGAATTCACACCACAAAACACACACACACACACACACACACACACACACACACACACACACACACACACACAGAGAGAGAGAGAGAGAGAGAGAGAGAGAGAGAGAGAGAGAGAAGCATGCATGCATGTACAACTGCATATTATTTAAATATGCTGCTTCCAGAGATAAGTGTGGGCAAGTAATAAATAACATGTACAGGTGCGGCAGAAGAACTGAGGTCAGTTCCCCACAGCCATGTTAGGAGGTTCACAATTGCCTGTAACTATAGTTCCAGGAACATTTACTATTTCTGTCCCCTGTGGACCTCTGCAATCACTGGTTCATAAGGACACACAAACACATAGAAATATATGTAATCAAAAATAAAATAAACAAAAATATGCTGCAAGCCTTTGGGTACATCTTTCAGAAGTGCTATCTTCCTGAGTATAGACAGGTAACAATTTGACAGTGAAATAATAAAATATTTTATGGTATAAAGGATAATTCATCAGTTGTAGTATTATTTAATATGAAGGCTATTGGAGATAACCAAAAAAATAAAAATAAAATCAAGTTATAAGACTTAAATTTAGTTCTAAGATATTTTTCAACAGGAGGATATTAAAGATTAAAATCTTCAAAATTAAAAAATACATATGTTAAAATATGATACCACTCAATAAATAATAATTTACCACTTAAAATAAGAATTTAGAGTGCTTGACATGAAGCAAGAGAATGCATGGGTGTGGGTGGGTAGAACAATAACTAAGGGAAAGGAACAGCCAGGTGTCACTCATTTTAATAAATGTTCAGCATCCTCAGTGCATACCAAATAAATCTCTATTATGTTTTGTTAGTAGGAACCAGAAAACAAAGAATAAATGAGTTCTTTCAATTTTGAAAAAAAAAAAAAGAATTTAGAGTGCAACTAATATGTACATTCTTGTGTTTGTGTCCACACATAATTTAGTCTATGTATCTCATATTTAATATACTTTATGTATTCTGATATTTTGCATATGGTAATTAATTAATAGAACTGACTCTGGCTGCTGCTTTGTTTTCTTTAAATGCTTAATCTATCTGAAATACAATTTTGTGAATGCAATTCTAGGACTCAACTTTATTTTCCTTAGTAATGGATTTACTCACATTTTTATGTTAACAATTTTTATTAAATAATTGATCTTACTCACAGATTGAGCTATCACAAACCTCACACATTACATTTTACCATATAGGCATATGTACACATTTATAACTATATGGTACGTTTACAGTCTATTATGTTTCCGTAAGTTATTTTTTCTATGAATATTGTGTTAATTTTATTTTAATAGTTTCATACTATTATCTGGTATGTGATTATTTTCCTATGACTATTACTAAAAAAACTTTTGAGGATTTGTTTTTTTTTTCTATATACTATTTATAACTGTGTCACAAAATCATTCCTCATGATTTACCACTGTTTTAAAAATCACATTTTGTGCATGCTTTGTAGTATCTTGCATTTGCTTTCCTAGAGAATTCATTTGATCCTCAGTTATAGTATCTCTTTGTCAATTAATGGACTGATTTTTTAAAATTTTTTTATTGATTCTCTGTGGATTTCACATCATGCGTCCTGATCCCACCCATCTCTTTGTACCCTAGCCTCTGCTTTCTGCCCTTGCCACACAGACCCCTCCCCCACAAAACAAAATCTAAAAGTAAAACAAAAGAACAAAATTCCAACATAACAAACAAAACAGCAACAGCAAAAAAGAGACCTTGGCATGGAAGCTGTAGTGTGACCCAGTGAGTCACAGAGTATACCATTTAGCCCATATATCTCTTCTTGCAGATGTTAGTTGCAATGAGTCATTGGCCTCTGGCTTCTGCTACATTCTTGATACTGGGTCCTCGCTGGGACTCCTCTTTTTTTTACCCTCTTGTTGCCTGTGTCAAGGAGACCCTATAGCTTTGGATCCTCAGGTCAGGCCCCTTCACCTACTCCACGTGTTGATAGATGAGAGGGGTGTTGGGGTGGGCTACCTGGTAGTCCTGGTTCTGGGTCTGGATGGTAACAGGTGTTCAGCCTGTCAGCTTCCCCTCTTCTTCACCACCCAGGTGAGAACTACTCGAGCATGGCGCAGCCTAGTTCTCCTGCTCTCCTAGCCTCAGGGCAAGCTCACCTGCACTTACACCAGCAGAGCCAGGTCCCTTGTTTTGCCCAGAAGAGGTGCAGAACTACTCTCTGGATTGCAGTACTTGGTGAGGGGCAGGCCAGCTCTTCTGTTCTCATGCTCCCAAGGTCAGCTCTCCTGTCTGTTGTGGGTAGTCATGGGGGGGAGACATATTTCCCTTACCCTTAACCACCCTATGGCATACCAGGGAGGCACAGGGGCAGCAGTGGGTTTAATTTTTAATTAGAAAACCAGGTTGATTAGTATCAGAATTCATGTTAAAATTTCATGTGTGTCTTGAGAGACTAAATCTCTCTTTAAGCAATTTTATGTCACAATCTTTCTTATGTATTTTCCTGAGTGTATATCCTTCTAGGTATTAAGCTGTGTTGTCTTGATTCCCATTGTTTTATTATTATTATTATTATTATTATTATTATTATTATTAAGAAATGTTCTATTCCTTTTACATACCAACCACAGATCCCCCCCTCCTCCCTCTTCCTGCCCAACCCACCCCCATATTCCCATCTCCTGCAAGTCAAGGTCTCCCATGGGAAGTCAGCAGAGCCTGGTACATTCAGCTGAGACAGGTCCAAGAACCCCTGCACCAAGGTTGCTCAAGTGTCACAACTTAGGCAATAGGCTCCAGGGACGGATCCCGATGCCCCTGCCCGTCCCCCCACCAAACATTTCTAGCTAAAATCTAGCTCCTTTCAACTGAGGATGTCAGTGATGCTCGCTGTCAGCATTTGGGTAGAGTATAGCTCATCCTTCAAATCACAGTGGTTTTAAAACAATCAGTTCTTAGTTGTGAAACATTTTGGATCCCTTGGTTCTGCATTGCTACAGCTATGCTTTGGCTTCAGAAGTTCAATCTTTTTCACTGAGTTCTCACAACAAAATCTCTGCAGCACAGAGACATGCAGCCAGATTCTTTTCTGGATGGGACACCTTTACTTTTCATAAGTGGCTCCCTGATCTTGGTGTACCATTTTATTCATCAAAAAATATCCACTGATCCTTTTTTCCAATAAATCAAACTGAATAGCTGCTCAGTTGTACTCAGAGAAGCAAGACTTGAAGTTAGTGATAGAGGTAAGTGGTGTTTTCTCGAATTCACTGAACCTTTTGTGTATATTATCTTCAGGTCGTAACTCACTATTCACAGGAATAGAATTATTTTTGCCATTCACAAAAGAAGCCATATCACTTCTTTTGTGTATGTCTACACATTTTGTGAAATGGATACTGACAAACCAGGTTTGGTAAATGACAGGGAACCATATTATCACATTAAGTTGATAGTGGTGCAACACTTCATTTCTTAGGTCAAATTAATATGTAAGACAAAAGGTCCCATAAGGAAAAAAAAAACAATGATAAAGGTATATACAACTCAATAGTTATACACTCACCTCTGTGTTTAAGTAGAATTCCTCTTTTTGGAATTTTATAAGCTTAAAGGAGTATACACCTAGGCAAAATTCTGAATACTCATCAAATGTCATGTATGTACATTTGTGCCTACATATGTGGTAACTGTGGGTTCTTCAGTGTACTGATTATGTACTTAGTTCATACATTTTGACATTCTACAATCATTCTCTAAATATTCCAATAAATTTTCCTCCAGTATGTGAATTCTCAAATCTTAATGTTGATAAATATGAATTCACACTTCACAGCTTGATATATGTACATGGTAGAGACACAGAAAAACATTTTGGAAGAAAATCAATAATCTATGCTTAGCAGCCCAACACACTATTTTGTAAATGTTATAGTTCACAATTTGGAAATTTGTCATTATTGCCTGAAAACAACTGTATATTTTAAGAAATAATTGGTCAACCTTTAGTGGTAAACTTTACAGACAGTAGTAAATGATAAAATTATGCTAGAAATTAACATCATGATTTATTATTTAGCTTTAGACATACTTTTATAACAGGATATTGTGCTTAAAAGTCAACAAGAGTAAAAATTGGGAGGCAGGAAGGGTATACAATCAGAAAACAAAAGTAGCTTCAAATTTTTCCAAAGCCATACTTCAACTTTTCAAGAAAACTATTTAACTGTCAGTACTGAACAGCTTCAAATCCATCATCTGCCTTTCTATTGCACTTTTCCTGCAAAATGGATTTTTTTTAAAGTGACAGATATCAGTGTTTCAAAATTGATATTGTGAACACATAAATAACACAATTGAAGGTGTACTTTATATGCAATGTTACAGTAGATATGTGAAGTTTACATGTGCATGTCTAGGAATCCTTTAGTCAACATGAAACAAATACTGTGGAGTTCTTTCCACAAAGCATTAGTGAATGTTTCTTTCATGCTGTTTGATTTTACCAACCACAAGTAAAATAAATATTCAAATAATTACCTCAACATAAAGGGAAATATAATCAGAGGAATCAAGTGCAAATCCCAAGGAACACAATTGGCATCCAAAGCCGCATATTAATTCAGATCCTTCACCCTTGGTGACATGAAGTTAGATGTTTCTCATTGTCTATCACTGTTTTTCACTAATAAAATACTTTTCTGCCACTGGATAACTATTAACTGATGTCTACACAAGAGTTTCTCAATATCAATGTCAAGAAAGCTAGAGAAATAATTAAATTAAATCACAAATCCTGCTTGAAGTGCATGACAAAAGTGTAGAAAAATATGAATTGAGTTTTCAACATAGGACAGATTTTGAAGATAAAATACTATCTGATACTTCCCTGAGAATACATATACCAAAACCAAATATTTTCACATGAAGGGAGTGTTTATAGGTAAATTACTGCTTTCTATCTCTACAAGAACATTAGTAGACACCAGTGATAAGAATCTTTGTTCTGACATCCATTCTTTGAACCTACTAAGCTGCTCAGAACAATACAAAATCCCTCCACTCACACATTTCAAACTATTGTTTTGTTTGTGAGGCTTTAAAAGCAATAAATTTTATTTTATGGATTTGCCATTCCATTTTTCCCTGCTTATGAAACTGAAGGCATGGATAGTCCCTCCATTGACCCTAGTATACATAAACTCACATCCTATGCTGGTATCTGTTTGTTTTTGTAAGACAAAAATTTCATATAATCCCAGAATCCATTGTTCTGTATAGTTTCTCCAAAAGAGAAGCCAATGAGCATTTTCAAAGTCAATACAGAGACACAACTGCACACTTCTTTGTAATTCAAATGAACTAATGGGTTTAAATATATTGTTGATTCCTTAGATTTATCACATTACTTACAAAGAATGATACATTTCCATTACCCATCATATTGATGACATTAATCTTAGAAACAAAACCTCTAGAGTTCCCAGAAATTACAGAATGAAGATCCACGGATTCAAGAAGTGGGAAATAATGAGCACTGTAGCTAGAGTCTTCTCTAGTCCCACTTGGGCCTCTACAGTTCCACAGCCCACTTATAAAATAGTCACTCAGAAGCTCATGTTAATTAAAATTGGCCATTATCTCAGGTCAACTACTGACTAGCTCTTACATCTTAAATTAACCATTAACCCATTTTTTTTTTTAAGCAAACTTGGCTTGTGGCTTACCAGTACTTTTATGTCTTGCTTCCTCTGTGTCTGTCTGGCAACTCCTGACTCAGCCTTCATGTTCCCAGAATTCTCTTCTCTGCTTGTCCTGCCTATACTTCTTTCCTGGCTACTGGCCAATCAGCATATTATTTATCAATCAATCAAACAACACATTCATAGCATCCCCAGCAGAGCATCAATGTCCAGACAAATCAGAAGCACAGAGGGCACCCTTCGATCACAGAATCAATCTTTTTTTTTTTTCAAATAAACTTTTAGCTTCATTTTATTAGTAGTCTAAATGATATTGGCTATTTTTGCTAATATTAATTTCTGAGACTGTATTTTAGTTACATTTCTCTCTTCTTGTCCACCCTTCAATCTCTTCCATAAACTCCTTCAAGATCATGACTTCTTTTTTCATCAATTATTACTGCAAATATTTGTATATACATATGTATTGGCTTTATTTTGAAATTAACTTTGCTAAGTAGTAAAAAAGATATTTAGTCCAAAATTTCTGAATGAATGCAATATATGCAAAGTACTGGGAAGTAATATAATATAGGATTGATTAAAAGTAAAAGAACATAAACACAAATCATATCAAAGACATATGTATTAATCTCATACTGTCAAAGTGTTATCTTTTGTATATCACTGGTGTTTCTAGCATATAACACTTTTAAAGTAGTCCTGCATTCTTTACATTCAGAATCTCTTAGATTATAGGCTGTAACATTTCAATCACCATGTGATAGATTATGGTTTTATTCTGAGACTATCACAGATATTGAAATAAATGTTATCATTCACTTTATTTAATCATTACTAGAACTAAGTACGGCAGAGCAACTCACTTCCAAGTGTTATAAAGTGAGTGGAATACCACTGAAGTCCCTGTGTGTCAATACTTCTCTACCTGATGGACAATCAAGGTTTTCTAATTTTATATCTGAAATTAGAAGAGTCACAGAAGGTGACTGGTATACAGACTCTTAGATTTTAGTACCAACTGTCAAAAAAAAAAAAAAAAAGAAAAGAAAAGAAAGAAAGAAAGAAAGAAAGAAAGAAAGAAAGAAAGAAATTTAAAATTCCTAAAGAATCTAGCACACTGTTGAATGAACGATCTACATTTAAAAATAAATCTCCAGCCAAGAGAAATATTAATGTCATTGTTGCTTTGGACATAGACCTTTCTTTACTGCTTGTGACCCAGTACATTCCAATCTAATACATGCACTATTTATCTGCAAGTAGATAAAAGTAATCAAATCATAGAATTTCTAGCTCTCAAAATAGGTTATTGATTACACTAGCTTTCTATTTCTATATTGTTTTACTTGTTCATATGTGCATGTTCCTTAGAATGACTTGTGATTTTGATACAATATTTTGTGAAGTGTCTTTACTAATGGCTTTTGCTTTGGATGTCTTTCAAACCTTATACAGAAGAAGAGATTTTATATTTTGCTTAATTTAAGAGAATGAGTAGGAGGAGGTAGATTATGATTCTCAATTACTTCTCAGAGACAGAACATTTGTAATTAGATATGCAATTAACTTTGAATAATTGAACAATGAACTATGCAGCTGAAATGGATTTAACAACACAGATGTTTTAAATGATAATATACAGTTCTTCATAATACCCTCCTGTAAAGTCTCACAATAATATAAGGTCATCATAGAATCAATTACTATTTAAGAGAATAAGTAAACAAGTTGATTTTTTATCACCATATATACATTTAATTTGTTAGACATCTATATATGTGTATGTTTGTATATGTATATATGTATATGTATGTATGTATGTATATGTATATATATATATATATATATATATATATATATATATATATAGAGAGAGAGAGAGAGAGAGAGAGAGAGAGAGAGAGAGAGAGAGAGAAATAGTATGAAACCTATAGAATATGGATGGATGGATGGCTTGCATAAGTTTTTTACTGAACATAATATTTCATCAAAAGTATTTCATCCCAGGCAATGGATGTTGTCTATATTAATATTTTTATTTTTCATTATCATCCTTTAAGTTGAGATTATTATCTATTTATCACTGCTTTTCCAATGAGATACCAAACAATATATAAGTAAAACCATTTCACAAATGTTAATCATTTGAAATAATTCCAATATTGATTGCATTTATTTCCTGTTCTATCTTCAGTTGGCTCAGATTATCTCAAATCACAGACTTTATGTAAGCATAAGTTAGCACAACATCAAAAGTGACAATGAGATTTTATGTTTAAAGAATATTTGCTATAAGACTGTAGAGATGGTTCAGGGGTTAAGAGCACTGGCTCTTCTTCCAGGAGACCAGAGTTCAACTACCATTACCCACATTGTTGCTAGCAACCATCTTTAAATACAGTTCTAGTGGATTCTTCATCTTTTTTGGACCCCCATGAACACTGAACATTTGTCATACACAGACATACATGCAGGCAAACATTCAAACACAAAAATTAAATAAAGAAATTTCAAAAAATGAATTTTTGATATTAAGTGTTTAAATATAAATGATCTCATTCAATATTCACTGTACTCCTTTTAATTTGGTGTCATGATTACTCAGCTGTATAGATGATGTTTCATGTATTAATTGCCTGAGACATATATTTTATAAGTACTTAACACTCAAACGTTAATGTGTACTGATGACAGAATACATGCTCTTGAGGAAACCTTCCCAGATCAAATACAGTCTAGTTGTACTCCTATTCATACGTACACATACGTGTATATCCATGCACACACATATACCTACACACATACACACACACACACACACACACACACACAACCTGCTTCACAACTTCTTTTATATTAAAATCCATTTTGTACCGTCCTCCTGATGGCTAAAATAAATGAAACAGGACCAGGTAATTGTTAAAGGTAAAATGACTGTTGTCTTATAACGTGATGTTTATCATATCATTGAATAAATCATACGGAAGTTAGCAAAAATATTTAATTTGATAACATGACACCTACTTATTTAGCTGGTTGTGTCCTTACGCCCATACACTAAAAGATGTTGTATTTTACAGAACTATTAATATGACAAGCTGAGGGTTAAATCAACATCTGCTAAATAAATTCTATGCTTTCCTTTCTTCATAAAGGTTTTGAGGATTATTCTCATGAAGACATCCTCTGTGATCACAAAAAATTTTATGAAGATATTTGACTTCTGAATTCATGTTAGAAAAAAGGCTGATATCCCAAATATTTGTCTTCAAAGGGTTAATAGATGGATATATTGATAACTAGATAGAAGCTAAGTAGGTAGATAGATAGATAGAGTTCATTTACATTTTTTTTAAATATTGAAATAGTCAGACACAGCAACACAAAAGCCAAATGCTTAGCCCTGAAAGCACACACACTCAAAAAGCATACACATTCACTAACATTGTAAAAACTGTGTATCCTACATTTATTTATTTGGCGATTTTTTTTGTGTGTTTGTGTGTGTGTATGTGTGTGTGAGTGTGCATGCACGCACACGTTAGAGGATCACCTTAGATGAGTTAGGTGCTGTTCCTCAGGCACTGAACACCTGTGTGTTTGCATGTGTGTGTGTGGCAGGGGGGTAGGGTAAAGAACAATCTTAGGTGGTGTTCTTCAATCATTATCCTCCTTTTGTTTTGTTTGTTTTTGAGACAGGGTCTCTCACTGGCCTGAAGTAGGCTATGCTGGTTGGCCAGTGATCTCCAGGGATCCTCCTGTCTCTGCCTTTCCAGTGTTGGTATTACAAGAGTGTCATCACACCTGGCTTTTAAAACGTGTGTCCTGGGTCTCGAACTCAGGTCATCATTCTTGCATGGCAAGCACTTTATTGAGTGAACTGTCTCCCAGCCCTTTGCCTCTGGCTCTGTGGTGAGGGAGAGGAGGAGGATGCAGAGTATATGGAAGGGCTTAGAAAAAGGAAATTGAAGTAGAAATCCATATAACTTTATTCAATTTCAAAGAAAAATTAAAACCTTGGAATACAGTTCTTTGCCAAGAAGGAGGTGTAATAATGGTGATGGAAAGTAGGAAGTAGAAAAAATAAAATAAAACCTAAAATGGTAGAAAATCCTACTTAGCTCGAACTATATAAAATAAATGGAAGAGACAGAAGATATTTGCTCAATCTGGGAAGAGAATTGGAGGCAAACTCAGGAGCTGGCATTCACACTCAGAGGAAAGAAACCATGGCTGCTAATGCAAATTCACAGTGCTCAAGTTGAACAAATACTTACAGCTCATTAGTGAAAAGCAAACCCAATACCCGCTTGGTTAGGTATATGGTCATGCAGTGTCTACAATGATCTGAGCTTTATGCTCTCCTGATAAGACCATTTTGAGGACACATTGCTAAGTAGAATTGACAGTAAATGTGTCCTTATTGTATTCTCTTTCCTTTACTTTGTTCATAGCCATATGAAACTAAAGATAAGGAAATATGGTGAATATACCAGAGGGAACAGAAACTGGCCAAAGGGATATACTCATGCATGAGCATTGTAAAGTTGCATATGCATTTATACTTGCAAATAATTGACCCAGAAATAGATACATTCTTCAACATGTGAATATAGCACCTGAAGTGAGTATGCATGGTTTAAAGGTTTCTTTTTTTCATGAATTGAATAGTATATAGTAAACTATTGTGATAAAACCCTTTTTAAGGAAGCATATATTATTCTGAGAAGTTATTTTCAAGTCACAGAGACAGCAGGAGTGTAAGGAAATAACATAGTTTGTGCCTCTACTACGTGCCAGCAACTGTGTGTCACACATATGGTCTCTTTTAGCAAAACTGCCAGATATTTGCTAATCTTGTATCCAGACAGTCTGTACAACTAACAACAAATGTGTTCTCTATGCTCTGGGCACTGACTACTTATGCAGTAAAATGAAGCTTCATGCTATATTCAAACACTCCTTTTCTAAGAGACGGTTTTGCACTCACGATGTCTATCAGTTCAGGAATCTTTGTGAATCTTCTAAGATGATCTGGTATAGCCCTTTCTCATTACTGTGACATAGCATCCTAAGATGTCATTAATTGTGATCAAGGCTTGTAGAAGTACAATCTCACTGCTTACCTGAGATGACAAACACCTCAGGAAGATTTCTATAAATGTCTTATGTTTGAAGTAAGTATTCACTAGTATTAATAACATAAACTTATGGTCAAAAACCTAAGAAAATTCAAAACTTGAATTAAAAGAATGGGTTACAGTGTCTTCTAGTCTTACATGTTAATGACATTTAGATGATAAACAGTGGAAAGACTCACAATATCTACATATATTAACCACATTTCCTTTTCAATTACAAGAATCTAAATGAGTTTGATGAAATAAATTGCATTCATATAATATATTATTTTGGGTTTTAAATGTGTAACATATATCCAAATAAGAATAGTATTCACTTACTGCAATGGATAGATATATTTATATTTGGGTATATTATGCAAATTTGTATCATTATTTTTAATGAGACAGGGTTTCTCCCTGTAGTTTTGGTGCCTGTCCTGGATCTTGTTCTGTAGACCAGGCTAGCCTCTAACTCAGAGATCTGCCTGACTCTGACTCCCAAGTGCAGGGATTAAAGGTGTGCACCACTGCAGCCTGGCTTCATTTTTTTTATTATCACTAGTAAAGGACATTTAGTATGAGGATTACAAATAATGTTCAATGTTTTAACCAAGCAAATATTTATTGAGCACCTACCATACCTCACATTATTAATAGCAGTTCAGATTCTTGAATAATGCTTTGGATCAGAATATTAAATGGAAGAGAAGAATGTTTTTTTCTGTGTTTTTTATTTCCTCTTTCCCTTTCAATAATCACATTTCCTCAAAGCTTGCATCATCTTTATGAAGTCAAAGACATCAGAGTCATTTTTCTCACTGGACCTGTCTTTCTAAACCATGATATTTGTGGAACCGAGCTTTCTGTTTTACATTGTGGTTTCCCCATAGGGATAGCTAAGCCTGAATATATAAATCTGTGAGTTCATTACTTTTTTTTTTTCATTTGAAAAGACAGGTTTTATGTCAAATTCTATAATCATGGCTGAATTAAGTTATTGTCACACTCAATTCCTCTACTAGATATATTTAAAAACATTTAATGAGTTGAAAATTTATCTTGATCATTGAATTTTCTGATGGCTGATGGATGCATTTTTATGATTTATATGTGTGTATCCTGATTAAGAAACTAAGGGTATTATGCCACTTATAAAGACATCTGTTAATGGGATTGTTTGATTGTGGTAAATGTGTATATCATATGAGACCTATATGCCCATAATGGGAACAAAGCCAGATATATTCCTTTTGTGAATACAGCCAGAATCAAAATTTGCTTTTCTTTTTACAGTATTATAAAATAAGCTTTACTAGTCCTGAAGGAAAAGTCATGGTGTGCATTTAAATAAAAATATTAATAACTTGAGCTGGGGCTCTTTTCAGAAAGCTGTTAGATGGGTTTAGATATTTTGTGTAGGTAAGAATGTGAATTGAATTGCTAATGACACATCCAGAATGGTTTTGAAAGCTCATCTCTTGTCACTTATCACATTGTGTGTAGTAAATTACTAGTTATATTGAATCATAAATCCTAATAAATGCATTATTCAGGAGTTGTTCATAGAATTTCGATATTGATATGCAAGTATACTTTCAGTGAGCTTCTATTAGTGCTATTCACTATGATAATTCTAATGTATGTTACTAAATGAAATATATATAATAAATGAAAAAGAAGTGAGCATGTAATTCATTATAATTAATTTATCATTCATAATCATAAACATATTAGTGATAGTAAAACTGACAGTTGTTAATTCTTGAGGGTTCATTGCCTAGTTTTTACTTTCTACATTTAATTTTAGTGCATACCTGGCTTGGTTTTTTGTTGTCAAAATCACGATCAAAATTACCTTCTAAAAATCACTATATCAATAGTTAAAAAAGTATTTTTAGTAGGATTTATTTGTACCTGCTTGAGAACTAAAGCAGGAGGGGTAGAACTTTTGAAATCGTCCTGAGCTAGAGACAAGTTCAATATCAGCCTAAGTAAATGAATGAGACTATTTGAAAATATCAACTAGAAAGTATATGCAGTTCATTGCTGACTTGAGTGCCTAGCTTGTGCGCAACCTTAGGTTCAGCCCTCAGTATGTCTAAAGAAAGGAAAAAACAGGTTAAAAATATCTTTTCAGGCAGGCAGTGATGGTGCACCCCTTTAATCCCAGCATTTGGGAGACAGAGCGAGGCATATCTCTGTGAGTTCGAGACCATCCTGGTCTACAGAGCAAGATCCAGGACAGGCACCAAAACTACACAGAGATATCCTGTCTCAGAAAAAAAAAAAAAAAAAAACAAAAAAAAAAACTTTTCTTTTTTCAAAAAGAACATCCTTGTGAAGGCTAAAGATAGTTTAGATACATCACAGTAGTGTGAGTCCTCAATTTATGAGTTAACATATAATTTTATTGTTGAAGTTTATATTTTTGAGCATAAAAGAACAAGTAAAATATTTCAAATATATTAAACATACTGTGAAAGCTTAATTGTTTTTATCTTATATTTACGCAAAAATAGAGACATTATAATAATTATAAATAAGGAATCAGTTACAAGAAAATGATATGCTAATATTTCAATGTTTGGGAAATGAGTCAGTACATTCCTGGTTTAATGACACTTGAGATGAGTAGCTGGGCAGTGGTGGCGCACGCCTTTAATCCCAGCACTCAGGAGGCAGAGCCAGGCGGGTCTCTGTGAGTTCAAGGCCAGCCTGGGCTACCAAGTGAGTTCCAGGAAAGGAGCAAAGCTACACAGAGAAACAAAAGAAAAAAAAAATGGCCCCAAATCAACGATTGTCACTCATGGGATTTTTTTCACCTGTGTTGATTCTTAAGTTTACATTGATTTTACAACTAGACAAACAGGAGTGTTGGAAGTGTGAAAAAATATTTATATACTTCTTTGTTAACTAATTATTTTTTATTCATTCATAAACCTTTAAAATTTTCATACACTGTAAAATGTGTTCTGCTCATGCCCATCTACCACTTCCTTTCTCTCTCTCTCTTCCTTTGACCCCACACACTGTCTCACCTGCGACTTCACCTCCACTTTTTATTTTTTAAACTTACTAATAATCGCTATAGTGAATTAGTGTTGTCAATATATTCATGTGTCTGGAGCCTTCCACTGGGGGACCTACATGTTACCTGCAAATGGTGTCCAGTTACCCAGATCTCCTGTAGTAGCAGAAGGGCTTCAGGGCTCCCAGCTCAGTCTATGCTGCAAATTTGACTGGTTTCATCTTCTGCAGGTAGCCATATGGGGTCATAGTGAGTTTTTGTGAAGAGCTGCCGGGTCACGTTTGGCTGTCAGTCTATCACAACTCTCCTTCCCACCCATCAGTTCCCTCAGGCTTGCAACAATTCTTCCCTAAAGTTTCTTGAGCCGTGGCTATGAGAGTTTGAAATGAATGATGCTTTCAAAGCTCAGCACTCACAGTTACTGATATTTAGCATTTTATCCATTTATGAGTCTTTGTATTAACCACTACCTACCACAAAGAAAAGTTTCTTCAACCAAAGTTGTGAGCAGGACAAACCTATGGGTATAAAAATAAATATTTAGAATGTAGTCTGATGGCACTGATCATTTAGCATATCCAAAGCTGTAAGTGCTTTCTTAGAATATATGATCTCTCAGTTGAGAATTTTTTACAAAAATTATAGTACCAGTCATAAAGTCCTCATTTCCAAACAGAGAACTTGGTTGTTTTTTTCCCTAACCAGTAATTCTTAGTTAGATATCCCATAAGTGAGATTTCCATTTAATAACTCTTGTCTTCTGTTCAAACTCTCTCTCTCTCTCTCTCTCTCTCTCTCTCTCTCTCTCTCTCTCTCTCTGTGTGTGTGTGTGTGTGTGTGTGTGTGTGTGTGTGTGTGTGTGTGTGTGTGTGTGAATCTGGGGAGAGGAAGTAAGGGAAAGACGGAGGGAGGAAGGGAAGGAGGGAGGGAGGGAGGAGAGAGTTTTAGCATGCAAACTAGTGGATTTCCATATGGTTTCTATATGCATCCCTCCTTTAGGCTAAGGCTAAGGTTTCCTTTAGGCATTTCTTTTCCTAATCCCCATTCCCATTTAAACATCTAAATTATAATTTTTCTCACATTTCATCATGTTTCTCCTTGTTTGGAAGATTATAGATTTACATATAGCTTTGCATAAACCATTTGCATCATTTTGGTTAGCTTCCTGCCTCTCCTCCATCTCCCCCATCCCATCCCCTTTTCATGCTTAAACTTTCCTGTCCCCAGAATTCCCTGTCTCTACTTTAATTTTATCTATATTTTATTATCTCCTCCTTGATGTATCTGCCCACTAAAATGGGGTCTTTTTCAGTTTCTTGGCTTCCAAGTTACTCCAGGTAAAGCATACAAAGTGAAAATTTGCAGCTATTATCTCAAAGAATTATGACAGAAAATTTGAATATAATCATCATAAACATCATCGTATATCATGATACAATGTAAGGTCACATATACATGATAATTGCCTTCTGTTAGTCACTGTCAATGTCTACATGAAAATATTATAGCGTGTCTCATAAATATTGACAAATATTTTGTGTCAGTCAAAAAATTTAAAATTAATATAAAAGCCTTCAAAGTTCACAGTTGTTTCCATAGGATAATCACAAAATTAAATTGTTATGATATAGTTTTTTCAGATATAAATAAACTATATTTCTATTTTAATTGAATAAAAATGTTACATGAAGACATATACCTAAGAGGATATGCAGTCTGACTCAGATCTTATGCCAGCACACTTTCATTCAGAGTTACATATTTCCCTGGCAGTGTAAATGGCCTGTGAGGCTACCTTTTGGAGCTCATATTGCAGGTTTCAAATTCTAGCTCTTTTGCATTGTTGCTCTTCACCATGAATAATTCATTTAATTCCTGTTACATTGATTATTCTCCAAAGTAAACAAGTTCCTAATATAAATTTCTTAGTAATGTTGATATGACTGATGGTAATAATAGCTAGTAAAATACTTTGAACAGTGTTAAGGAAATAGTTTGATATATATGAGTTATTGCATTTAAGTAAAAACAAATCATCTATCACTATCTCAATCCTATTACAGAAATACGAACCCATAAGCTGGTGAAAATAAAATGCATTCAGATCGAATTAAATAATATAGCCAATTTTAATTTTTGCCAATTCTTTAGAAAGTTCTATTGTAATACCTTTCAAAAAGTAGCTCTAAGGTCACTTAAGGGGAATTGATTGTTTGTAGTTAAATGTGGAGAAGCTGAGAATCTGCTAAGACTGTTCTTTTTGCTTATTTTACAAATGGTTCTCTTTGTTGTCAAGGTAACAATTTAACAATCACCTTTCTAACTGCCTATCCCCTCCCTGAGAAAAAAAGGCATGTATAAACTGATCAGCCCTTTAAAAATCCGTAGCTGAAAATATGAACTAGAAAACACAGATTGATTTTATGTGCAAGTTGTACCTTTCTTAAGCTATAGGCAAGATTTCTCTGGTTCTGGTTTACAAGATAAGAAATCATTCCCCTCAGGCTCTCAGTAGAACTATCTTCTTCATATTAGATATTAACAGTCAACCAATCATAATAAAGGATGTCTTTTATCCAGGTTTTACTATTTGCCATCTATTATGCTTTATGAGACTATTTATATGCTTTTTAGAAAATAATCTTTCATAGCTATCTGAATTCAAATATATAGAGTGAATAGTTTGTAGTTTTAAAAGTTTAGAGTAAGGGAGATGGAATACTTACACAAGTTCACTCTGCAAGTAGTAAAAATAGGTAAAATTAGAATAAAATCATATGACTGGATGTCTTTAATACAAATTCCTACGTGTTGTTGCAAAGATTTTATTTTATTTATTTTTTATTTTTTTATTTTTTGAGGCTGGTGACTGTGATATACCTTATGTTGTTTTTCTCTGGTTATTTAAAAACTTTCCATTTTCAAGATATTTTTGTACTTCATCACTGTTTATGTATATTTCAATGAGGTCTTGTTTAAGCAAGATTTCCTTTACAGGCAAATTGACACAGATTCTTGTCTGCAGCACTTTTAAGGAGTACTACATGCTTCAAACCTGCATCAGCTCCTAAAGATTACCAGAGTAGCATAGTGACCAGGGCTAATATTAAAGGATTGAGTTATTCATCTCATGCATATCTCAGAGAGATAGTACTATGTAATTAAGACAAAGTACTAGGCATGAATACATGCTGAAATTCATCAAACAAGTGTATATAGTTCCAAATATTAAATCATGCTGTAACAAAGGCATCCTATTTTCTGGTTATTTCCTCTCACTAACTAATGACTATAAATTGACACCATTTCCTCTTTCTATTTTATAACTATAAATTCATACTCACAGGTGACTCAGCTCAAACCAACCATAGATGAACATACAAGATTCTTACAGTTGCTGAAGTGTTTGTACTTTCCTAAGAAAGACAATTGGTTACCACTTCATTAATTATTTAAAACACAAGCATACCTTTGAAACACACAAACCAACAAAGATACTCTGAAAAGGAGATGGAGAGCTGCCATTGTGTTTCAGTGATTTACCAGAGACCAGTGATGAGTAGGAGTTAAGCCTAGAGAGACAGCAGACAGTGTAGCTAACAGTATCGCCACACTGCCATTACCTGTGAAGGACAATGAACGTGGCCTGATCCAGGAAATGCTCGGGCTTCCTTTATCAGATGCAGACAGAGCAGACAAAATGTCCAGCATGGAAGGACAACAGAAAGACAAGGTGAAAAGAGGGAGAGAAAGAAACCATTAGAATGTGAGAAACCCGAGGAACTGTAATGCAGTTTGTGAGCAGGCAAGACAAGTGCTGCTATAACCAGAGCACTCTACTGTGTCAACAGGATACTTTATAATTTAAAATTAAAAACATAGTGAAATATTCAGTGACACAGCAGGAGCAGTATCATATCCATGTGACCATATATCTGAAAAGGTAAAAAAGGAAGTTAATCTAGTTTCACATGTTTTGTTTAATTTGAGCACATACTCCATCCTTCTTTCCTCCTTCCTTTATTCAATTATTTTTGTCTGTAAATCAGTGTGGATACACTATACATATTTGTGGTGTAGAATAAGGTGGCAAAAAGGAGATTTGTCAAAGCAAAACGTTAACTTCTTCTGCAAACAGGTATGTTAAAATCCTCATTAAAACAAATTAAACTGCCAGATCTAATGACACATAAATGACCTAATTTCTAAGCAGCCTTAAATAAATGTGAAAAAGGTCGTAAATAGGTTTAAATAAAATAGAAATAAAGAAGTCATATAAATAATGGGGAAGAGAAAGACATTAGCATGACATCAGGATTATCCTAAACCAAAGAATTTTTAGACTCTGAGCACACATACACAGAATGACTCTCATGTACAAGTGTATAAAATGATCTATTAGAAGACTTATCTTCTTAAATTATGTTCCCATAATGATACATATGCATATGTTTATTAGATTTTATATTTTCAACTCATTTTAACAGGTAAATATTGTCTAGATCTTGTTAGACCTCTCATATAATTGCAGATGTTTCAGTGTCTTCAGGAGGTACATTGAGAATACTTAGAAAATCTGTCTGTAGAATAGTGATGCACAGCCCTTTGATCTCTGTTTTACAAAGATGACATTCTGGCAGATGTTAGCACCACATGCTTATCCTCACAGTTCAATTTCCTACATTTAAATTCATGACAATCGAACACAGAAATAGTTTACAGCCCATGGTTTAACCATTTATGAATGTTGAAACATGTATGTGACTGGTAATGTACTTGGATATGAGAGGTATTCAATGCACAGGATAACCATTATCATTATAGTGCAAGAAGAGTTTCTTCATTTTGACTAAGGCAAAATGAATCCTATTGTAAAAAAATTAGCATTAGAGATATTTATCTGCGCAATGCTAGTTGTTTCAGTACTAGATGCCTTTGAAACATGAAAATCATATATCTTACATTTTAAAGGTCTTATACTGAACACTCGTTGGGAATAGACTATGTTAGTGAAGAGCAACATAAAGTACAGGATCAGGCAAATCTGTTGAAAGTGAGGTTTTAAGATAACGAATATGTCTGCATTGATTTTATTAAAGTAGCTAATATGCTCATTGATTACAGGAGTATGAGAAAGCAACAAAGCAGGCCAAAGATTCCTGAAGTGTTCTCTACTTTTCCTTGTGAAACAGAGTGGTGATAAGAACACCCAGAATGAGCAAGTTTACAATGTGGACAGATTTTAATTTGGGGAAGAAAGCAGTCATCCAGTTTCAGTCACGGTGGATTTGAGCAATGCAAAGACACTCAGTGCAGGGCAGGGGAGGAGCTGAATGAACAAATATGGAAAGGACTAGAGAGCAAAGGAAAGTGACACTCCACAAACAGTGGATTGGAAGATGTGACTGACAGTCAGGTGAGAATGGATGATTGCACATTGGCTTGACTAACAGACGGAGCAACTGGTCTATCCTTGTGAACCTAGATGAGAGGTTCAGTGAATCATTGAATGGACTCTTACTGAAATGGGTTCATATGGATTAGAAGCATCTAGACTAGAAAAAGATGTACAAGTAGCTACTAAGAATTGTATTTAAAAGAAAGTTAGATAAACTTAATATTTGTTGTCAAATTGATAGTTAGATTATAGATTTGGTTTGTTTCAATAATTTACATTTTTTTTTTAATTTTTCACTAATTGATATGATCCCTTTAAAAAGAAACATAAATCTTCTTTGGAAAATGGCTAAATGCTGCTAGTTTTAAATAGACTGTAACAAGGTGTGTTATTGAAAGTATAATCTCAGAGTAGAGAAAAAACTAATTCAAATAATCAATTAAAAAGTGTGTGTGTGTGCGTGTGCGCGTGTGTGTGTGTGTGTGTGTGCGTGTGCGTGTGCGTGTGCGTGTGTGTGTGTGTGTGTGTAGAAAAGAATCATCTACTACTTTTTGAGCAAACAGGATTTCATGAAGAAGCTAGATTATATAATTTTTTTGGAATGATCTTCTTTTTGTAACCGGGCGCTTCTGGAAGAACATTTGGAGAACATTAACATTAGATTTATAGGCAAAATTTCTTTTTCCACCAAATTTTAAGGGTGTTATTTGTCAAATATTGTTATTTCCTTTAGTGTGAGACTCAACTGAATTGAAACCAGTAATATATTTCACTCACATTTTTATTGGCTGATATGGAGCATTTTTCTTAATACTTAACTCTCTTTAAAATAAACATTCCTAAGGATTGGTTATATAATTAGGGATAGTTGATATTTAATACTAAGACTTTCAGTAATGTAATTTCCCAAGGAAGCAATAGGCAGAAAATAGTTTGTGGGAGATTCTGGTGTAATGTGCTTTGTTTCAAAGCTGCTTTAGGGAGTTAAAAGCATGAAAAAATTCCTGATGTGAATAAAACTGGACAGGATGCTGCCTTACTTAATACTATGGTTATTTTGAGGTATATAAATCATACTAATTGAGCTGTCACATATACTTTCGTTTTACTAAAATTAATTTTATGTATGTTTAACTGGCAATTTTGTCTAATCTAAAACTCAAGTATTTAATATCAATTATTATGAATACTCCTAAAATCAGTTTATGACAAGATTTAAATTATTTCCAATATGTTTTGTGAGCTATACAAATTTCTATACATAAGGCTTGGGATTTATTGAAAGTATTTTGGTCTCCAATAAAATGTGTTTCATTAGGTGAATTCTAATGATATCAACACTTTGTTCTTTATCTCCTCTGAAATTGAAATCCTAGTGTTTCTGATTTTTAGAAGCTTGTTTGGTCAAGACTACAGTCTTGTTGATTGTTCGTTCCTTCTTGTTTTAATCACTTCTGTCACATTTTCCCAGAAAGATGGTGCAGATGAGTAAAGGTGTGGCTGAAACTTAGACCTTTAGAAATAGAAAATAAGAGCTGTATGAAAGTCAAGTGTGCTGTAGACAAGAACGAGATTCAAAAATTAGCTGTAATATAATATGCAGTCCTTTGGGCTTATTTCCAAAGCAATAGAAGTTGAATGTTGAAAACCAAAATCAAAATTTCAGAAGATACCTCCCATTAACATACTTATATTTGTTCCTTTCTGGATGGTCACTTTGTGAAGCATACTACCCAGGGGAGAAAGTCGTGGACAAGCACTTTACTGAAACACTCACTTGCAGGCTTCTCTGGAGCAAAGGGGAAAACTAACAGTTTCTTCCTTGAAGTATGCCCAAGCCTTTGATTACTTCTATTACAGCACAGTGTCTATATCTGGCTATTAAATTGTGCAATTTTCCTTCATCATAGACTTGGCTGCTTCAGATTGAGAACACTGTACTCTGTCTTCTAATTCCAGTAAAGTCAATTATATAAAACTCTTTTGCTTTTAACAAAATTCTCTTTTGCACACTGCTTCTCTCATAGCAGGCAGAGCTAAGCAAAAGGGAATTGTGCAAGCTTTTCAGGTACAGCAGAGTTCTGCTCAGCAGGTACATTTATTACTAATGGGTAAAATAGTCTCCATTTTTAGCTACATAATGCTTCTGAAGCCTTCCGTTTTCAGGTTTGGAGGGACATTCCAGTTACATTGAGAGAGGAAGGTGAATGCCACTGAGTACAACTTGAGGTTGCAGCAGGGGCACGTTTTGTCATTTAGTTGCTTCAGAAAGCAGCACTGCTTGTGTGTTTATTGGGTTGATTTGCATTATATATCATGGTCCACCCAGACTTTCACCAATTGAAACACATCCCTAGTTTGTGCAAAATCTCTTAGTAAGAAGAAGTTAAAAAATGTTGATGTTATGTTTACATATTTAATATTTTTTATCAGAAAGGGTACTTATGCATGGAAAGTATGGAGGTTTCTGCATGAAGGAGGTTTTTCATCTATAGTGAGGTTTGTGGATGTGTGGATTTTCTGTACCTAATGGGCTCTATTTCCAGTCCATGTTGGAAATGAACCAAATAAATAATACAGACAACATACTTTTCACCCTCCAAATTTTTATTGTCTTGCTACTCATATATGGTCCATAAACAGATGGATTACAAATATCAGATTCACTTGAAAGCTTGGAAAAATGTGGAATCCCATGCAGCATACCACACATAGTAATCAGAATCTTTTGTTTTATGTGGAAAACAAAGAAGTGAACCAGTCCATCATTATAATGGTAATACACTTTCCCAGTAGGAGAGCATATGCCTAGGGAGGTAGCTATCTGTCTTAGGAATCATCACTTAGAGGTCATCAAACTACTTCTTCTACCACAATTAAAACTGAATCATACATATTGCTGATATGCTATTTGTGTGTAGGTCATTTTGTTTGGAAGGCCAGTTTAAGTATTGACATCACATCTTAGTTTATTACAGAAATAATTAGTTTTTGTATCTCTCTATTTAAGTACAGATTTTGCTTTGAAACTATTCTCAACAATTTTGTGAATATATAGTCTTTGTCAATATCAGCTATTTAAAAATGATTCTCTCATACATTACATTATGATCATATTTTTCTCTTCCCTCCACTCCCAGTACCTCTCACCTCCCGTCTCCCCCAAATCCACTGTCCCTCTGTCTCCCTTCAAATAAGGGCTGGCCTCCCAGGGATATCAAATGAACAGGACATAACAAGTTACAATAAGACTTGGTACCAACCTTGTATGAAGACTGGACAAGGCAACTCAGTTAGAGGTGCGGACCCCAAGAGCAGGCAACAGAGTCAGAGAACCACTCCAACTCCTACTGTTAGGAATCTCACAAGGACACCCAGCTACACAAACATAACATGTGCACAAAGGCCCTAGCCCAGATGCTTACAGGATCCATGAATGCCACATTTGTCTCTGGGATCATTTATAAGCCCTACTTAGTTGATTCTGTGGTCTGCATTCTAATCAGACCCCTCTAGCCCCTAAAATCCTTCCTACTTATCTTCTGCAGAGTTCCCCTGGCTCTGCCTAATGCTTGGCTGTGGGTCTCTGGATCTGCTCTCATAAATTACTAGATGAAGCCTCCCTTATAACAAGTGGGCTAGGTACTGATCTATAAGTATAACAAAATAACATTAAGAAGCATTTCATTGAATTTTTTCCCAGTCATGTTTTTTTTTTTTTTCCTTTTTTTTCTATCCTATGTGTCTGGGGTATCCAGGCTCTGGTTCAAGGCCATCTAGGTATTATTAGGAATAGTATCGCTCTAGTGTATCAGTCAATTGTTGACCACTCCTGCATATTTTGAGACACCATAACCCCAGCACATCTTGCAGACAGAACAAACAGTAGTAGATCTAAGGTTTTGTGGCTCAGTTGGTGTCCCAGTTCCACTTCAGGATGCCTTATCATAGAAGATAGTGAGTTCAGGCTCCATATCCCCCATAGGTATTTGCTTTGTAAAGAGAAAATAACTAATCTTACTTTACTGAAATCTTGTAGACAGTACATTTAGAAGTGACTATCTCCCATGGTATGAGTAATGTCAAATCTCTAGCACACTGAAAACTTGATTAGTTTCAGTTCTCTAAATATTTAGTATGTAACTATTTCTTTCTCTATTTCAAGTACTTGGGATCTTAAGCTCTTAAAATATTCAAGGTGTATAGCTACATTTCCCAAGTCTGACAGTGTATTAGAATCAACGAGGGTGCTTGTAAAAATTCCAAAGCTCAGGCCACATTTCCCACCAATTAAGTCCCAGTCAGACTCTCAGGCTAAGATTCATCCACTGGCATATCTTCAGTCCCACCAGTTGAGTGTAATATAAAGGCAATTTAAAGATCTGCTATCATAGACAAAGCTGTGATCATGGATGATTTAAATTCCAATTTTTATCTCCCCTGATGTTTCTTCTTAATTTCATCCCTAGACAAACAACTCGAGTTTCATCTATATCTCCCAAATGAATCTTCCTTCCTGATTTCTTTATTTCTGATAATGAAAATTTCATTCTTCAAACCACAAAGGTTTAAGCTGTCAAAATTAGCTTTAGTCATCTTTCTGTTTGGGGGCTCTATTTATTTTTCCAACACTATAATTTGAAATAAGTATGTGGGAAACTGGGTTTGGGTCTTAGCTATTATCATTAACCCCCTGTAGCACTGTGCACAGGCAAATGTTTCTACATAAACAACAAAGGGGCAAGGGGAGGTGAGCTTTGTACCATTGCCAATTTCCGTGGTGTAAATATCCCCACCGGGACAGATTTTGCAGTAACAATTGGTTGCAAAATATGTGACTATTTGGCAATCAGCCCTGGCAAACTGGCATAAGCTGGCTCCAGTTCAATACAGCAACAGGCACTCAATGGGGACATATTGTTGACTAAATAAGATTAGAGATGATAAAGTAGGCCTCTCATGGCATGTGTACTTTCCCAGGAGTACCTATTTCCTTATATTGCAAGTTGTCCACATTATGATCTAGTGCACTCATTTACTTAGAAACAAAGCATTTTAATAGTCATTGTTTAAAATGTGTATATGGCAATCATATATTGCTCATGTAATTGTGGGTGTTGCTAGTATTTGTTAGTATTCAAGATACTATATCAATTTTTCCTTAGAAAACCTAGAGGATTATACACTTAAAATAATATTCTCAGACAATTTATGTATATCATGTCTTGTTGTAATATCATCTAGAAATGAAGTAAAATCATAAATTTGGAAGGATTTAGCAATATTTGTAAAGCTGGTTATGTGGATACCTTTCTTAATGGGCTAGAAGATATATGTATTCAAACTGTATTTAAACTAAAATAATTATTTAAGCTATTTTTTTCAAAGTTTGATACTAATGCTAAACAATTTTCTGCATTCAGCATAATACAATGATTTTAATTTGGTGAGGTCTGTGAAGAGTAGAAATGTGTAACGTCTCAGAGGAACTTGAAGATTAAAATTATTTTTGGCTAAAGATGATTTATTTAGTTTTGTTATAACTGAAACCCTGCAAAGGGAATTTTCTAAAATGTAACAAATGTGATTTATAGTTTCAAATTCCACATGAATGAATCACTAAAGGAATATATGAGTCAGACCTAATCTTTTAAGAAGGTTTAATGTGCTAGTGATAGCTTAAGAACTACCTCCCAGTTAATTTATTTTAGTATTTCAAAGAGTCTCCAGAGGTGATACTTAGGAAAGGCAGGAGGTGGTACATGGACAATCTCAATTGTTGACCACCAGAACTAGCTTTCCTGATCTGTACCTCTGATAGTTTAAACAGGCATGAAAAGTTCCTAGCCAATGCTTGTTGCAGAGAGTGTTCTTTCCAGAAATGTCAATAATAATATATTGCTTTAAACAAAAGGGCAAGAAACAACCAGAGTGTGGGTAGAATCTTCCACTTTTGTCAATTGTATTGTGATTCTGTAATGATTAGGACAGAGTGTCACTAGGGAAGGGTCTACATGCTGGATTTATTTGGGCAAATCTGCAGCTGTTGACTGAGAAGATTCTGAGGCTCCAGCTTGTCCAGTGTCTGTCACTCAGAAGATCTGCATATTTCTCCCATTGATTTATCTACATGACTTTGGAATATGTCACATACAACTCCGGGTTTTGGACCTAGTACCTTTAAAAGATAAAGGAGGTTTAAATTATCTATCATATCATAGGGCAGCAGCAGTAAAACATCCAGTCCAGACTTTTGTTTGTTTGTTTGTTTTGTTTTTTTTGAGACAGGGTCTCTCTGTGTAGCTTTGCACCTTTCCTGAGACTCACTTGGTAGCCCAGGCTGGCCATGAACTCACAGAGATCTGCCTGCCTCTGCCTCCCGAGTGCTGGGATTAAAGGCGTGCACCACCACTGTGCCAGTCCAGACTTTTTATAAGGTGCTTACAAAGGTTCTTTCTAATTTTAACATTTGAGTTTCACCTTACTTGAAACTTTCTGGTTGTCATTTATCTCCATGATTACTGATATTCTAATGTGGAAAATTCTTACACCAAGATATATATATATATATATGTCATATACATATATATATGTCATATATATATATATATATATATGACAGAATCTATTCTCTCATGAAGCTGATGTATTTCTTCAGATGGGAAAATGTCTGGATCAACATTTCAATATCTCTGTAATACATAATGAAACAGCTTCCATCTCTTTATCTTTTGGTCTTTCTTTCTATATCTGTCTTACTATTGAAGGCTATCAATCAGTATGATTTTGGTTGATAATCCCATTAATTTCCTGTCATCTTAATTACCATTATGTATTTTAAATTAAAAGCCATGATGTTTATGTTTTATGTCCCTATCTATCTCTATGTCGTTACTAGTCAGAAAGCCCCGAAAATTTAAATTGTATGGTATGAAGACATTAAAATGATACCACTTATTTTTGAAAGTGATACAACAAAATTTTGGGGTCATTTTTCTTGACTCTCCTCATTCATTTTAACTAGAATACAGATGATATTTAAATAAGCAAACTATAACTATAAATTGAATGTGGTTTAGATAATGATATTCTTTATGAGAAGAAATCACTTCCTCACCAATTTTCCCTGCGATGTGTATGATTTACATAATCCATATAAACATTAAAGGACTGAAAACGAGCCCAGAGCTAACTCTGCTGAATCTGTACTCTGATGTGCAGAGGAGATATTTATCAAGCACAACTGAAACATTTGGCAACTGGGCTGGCATTCTCCACAGTAGTCTTCCCCTTTCTAAGCACAAGTTTCTTCATATACTACTCTCTTTAATCATCATCCTTTTATAATTTTACAGTTTTAAGTTCCCTGGAAATTTACATCAATGAATATTTCTTCAATATATCAGTTCAAACTCATGATACACATTTAAAAATAACTGGGTTTGAAAACTTATGTCATCATACCACAATCATTACTTTATTCTCCAGACAGAAATGGCTCCCTAATCATTGTGTGGCACACAGAGATCAGTGATTTCAGATGTTGGAAATATTGATGATCTTCATTTTTTGCTGCTCTGTACTGGGTGTCAGCCTCTGTTAGGCCTCTCTCTCTCTCTCTCTCTCTCTCTCTCTCTCTCTCTCTCTCTCTCTCTCTCTCTAAATGATGCAGAGCCCCATGGAGTTATACTCTTCTGAGATCTAGAAGATTAGACTCTTTCCTCTGGGTCAAGCATGGGAACAACTTAAAAATGGCTTACTATTTTCCACATAAGATTTCAAGGTTCTGGAAGCTTCACCTATATTTTCAATTACAAACAGATACAAATGAATTGCAAGTTATTGTTTTCAAAGACTCAAAGTGGAATCTGTTGGTGCTTTTGGGCCTGTAATCATAACCTCCAACACATGAGGTATATTGCTTTGATTTCATCTTATGGTTGTGGTCTGCTAGTCATTCAATCACTATGGAATTTTATTAAAGCCTAGAGAATGCAAAGCCTAAAGAAAGGAATGTTTAGCAATGTATTCTGGGCACGACTCTAATTATAATTATTTAATTGTTAAAAGTAATTGATTAAGCCCACATTAGTCTACTATGATTTGTGTGTGTGTGTGTGTGTGTGTGTGTCTGTCTGTCTGTCTGTATGTCTGTGTCTGTGTGTGTGTGTGTGTGCATGTTTATGTTCAGGTGTATGCATCTGTGTGTGTGCATGTGGGGTGCTACGGAATAACTTCAGGTGCTTTATCTCAGGTATATTTCACCTTTCTGTTGTTTCTGTTTGTGTTTATTTGAGACAGTGTCTGTCATCAGCTATAGCTTGCTGATTTATTCAGGCTGGCTGGCCAGCAAGACTAAGGGATCTATGTCTGTCTCTGCTTCCCCATCAATTAGGTTCCTAGCTTGTGTCACATGGATCATGATGATCAAAGGAAATCCTCAGCCTTCTAAGGCAGACACTTTATCTACTGAGATATTACCTTTTAGTCCCTTATTCCAGTAACATTAAGGAGTGCATTCTCATGGGAAAACAGTGGTAAAGAACGTATTTCAGCACTGACCGGTTCATCCCTCTGGAAATCTCAGTAATGTTTTGGATAGAGTTATGAACAAAGCTTTTATATGAAATCTGCAGAAATTAGAGTGATCTGCCTGCCACTCATGATATTTAAACTCTTTTGGTATTAATGAGATATAGTCTGATTATAAAGCAGAGAGCATTAGCATCTAAATAAAAAAAGTAATATATATGTGATGATTATTGATAAATGTCAAATCAAGAATGATAGTGTTAGGCTGACATTAAGTGGAATGAAAGTAAGAAATAAACCAACATATAATAGAAAATTTTATAACTGAAATATTAATTTGTCATTAAATAAGCTAAGTAATTATTATGTTTACTCTATGTAAATTAAAATTTCAAAACATTTTAATGAAATAAAATCAATTTTAATAACTCTTATTCCAAAATGCTTACCTGATTAGGAAATTATTCCTATTGTTTTTCTTATAGATTTTATGATGTTGGCATAGAAACTTCATAATTTCTAAATTGTGTATTCAAGATCAATTGATACGGTTTTACATGTGATCTATGTTCTAAAACTTCCATTTCTGATATATTAATAATATTGAGTGGGAGGGCTACTGATTTTTTGAGTTGATATTGTATTCTGCTGTGTTGCTGAAGGTTTTTATTAGATGTATCAGTTCCTTGGTTGAATTTTTGGGGTCACTCATGTATACTATCATGTCATCTACAAATAGGGAAAGCTTGACTTCATCCTTTCCAATTTGTATCCCCTTAATCTCCTTATGTTGTCTTATTGCTCTGGCTAGAACTTCAAGTACTATATTGAATAAGTATGGGGAGAGGGGGCAGTCTTGCCTTGTTCCTGATTTTAGTGGTATTGCTTTGAGTTTCTCTCCATTTAATTTGATGTTGGCTGTTGGCTTGCTGAAGATTGCCTTTATTATGTTTAGGTATCTTCCCTGTATTCCTGATTGCTCCAAGACCTTTATCATGAAGGGGTGTTGGATTTTGACAAATGCCTTTTCTGCATCTAGTGAGATGATTGGAAAAGCACAGAGACAAATAGCCAAACTAATAGAAACACATGACTTATTAACCAAAAGCTGTGGAGCCCCCAACTGGATCAGGCACTCTGGATAAGTGAGACAATTGAATAGCTTGAACTGTTTGGGAGGCACCCAGACAGTGGGACCCAGACATGTCCTTAGTGCATGAGCTGCCTGTTTGGAACCTTGGGCTTACACAGGGACACTTTGCTCAGCCTGGAAGGAGGGGAGTGGATCTGCCTGTACTGAATCCACCAAGTTTAAATGAATCCCCAGGGGAGTCTTGGCCCTGGAGGACATGGGAATGGAGGGGAGGGGCTGGGAGAAAGGTGGAGGCAGGGGCGGGAAGGGGGAGGACAGGGGAACCCAAGGCTGATGTGTAAAATTAAAACACAAATATAATAAATAAAAAAGGAGAAAAAATAATATTGAGTGGGAAAAGTGCACGTATCACAAAGAAAGAAAACTATCAGTGGCTACCTGCCCATTACTTCATTTTCCCTCATTTGCTAGAGTAAACTCACATATCTTCCATCACCTCAGGGATGAGTGTTGAAGGGATAAAGAGACTCTCATGGGTGCTTCAAATGTACTCCCATTGTACAGGAAAGAGAGGATGGCTCCCTCAGAAGCCATGCTGCTCTTGGCACATCCTTCCAGAGATCAAATTTCAGACTTGCTTTTAATATATAGGAAACAGCCTATCACTACTTCCTGGTCACTAAGTTCATGACTTGCATGTTCCCTTTATTCCAGAATGTTCTTTAACTTTACAGGCTCTAGTTAAATATCTGGTAGAAAATTTAGACCTGTTTGGTTTTGTTGTTGTTATTGACTGACTTTTATTTCTTTTGGCAGCTCCTTATATTTTATTTGCCTGGGTATAAACATTCAGGCAGCTAAAATTACTGTTCTTTTTTTATTTCTTCATAAAGTGGCTCCCAAAGTTTTTTTTTTGTTTTGTTTTGTTTTGTTTTGTTTTCTTTGTTGTTGTTGTTGTTTTACATTGAGATAAAATGTTCATATAAAGAAACAAATCTTTATTAGGAAATATACATTATTTAATTTATTTTCAACTATACTTATATTGCAAACATATACAAAAATCTTAGTAAATATGCAATAAAAATGTAATTGCTATTTCAAGGACAAATATGTCTTCCCTCTTTTGTAGTTTTATGATTTGTTTTGGTCTGAATATGGTGATGAGGTAAATTTAAAGGAAAATGTTTATTATTATTTAAAAATATTTTTCTAAATTACTATTAATAAGGTTTCATTATAGAGATATAAATATCTCACTTATAATTATTCAAGGATAATAATTTTAATAAAAGACAAGAACAACAACTAAATCCCAGCTTTGCCCAGTGTAGATTCCACTGAGGTCCTAGTTTCAAGTTCTCAGAAGGACTTTGATGATCCCAGCAGGGTCTTCCACCACTGCAGAAACAAGGCTGCCAGGAGCTCCCAAAATGACATTTCCACATATGTCCCCATGGGTGTCCACAGTGATTGGAGAATTACCAGGAAGGGAGGCTGACTTAATTAACTTTGAGAGTGTTTATGCTAGCAGAGCTAAGAGTAATTCATCATTAAAGTAGGCACAGGGTGGAACAAAGGGGAAGAATGAGACTCTGGCTTTGAAGAGGGTGGTGATTTCCTAGGGATAAATTACAGTGCAGAGCACCTTGCAAAAAATAAATATTGGAGAGTAATATGGCATAGACCACTAATGCAGATTAAAGTATGTTTGAGTAATAGTAGCAAGGGTATCTGTCTAGTTCAACGCATTTATTGAGATATATCCATACTTTGGCATTTAAATTTGAGATTTAAATGAGTAGAGTTTTATATGTGTGCAAATGTGTACATGTGGGTATATATGTGTGAGCATATGTGTGCATTTATCTTTGTATAGTTTTGAAGAGAGTTTTAGAGTCCTTAAAATAAGTGTATAGGATGCCATTGGATTTACTCTCTATTTGAAATTATTGTTTATTCACTATTAATTTTACATGTTAATGGGATGCATAGTGATAATTCAATATATTTGTACATTGTGTATTGATAACATTCAGCCTATTTTTATGCTCCTTCCTCCCTATTTCCAACTTGTATTAACAACTATTTTATATTCAGGTTTATTTTTACCTTACCTATATGAGAGAGAGAACATACACCACTTATCTTCTGCCCTTGCATGTTTCACTTAATGCAGTTTCTTCCTGTTTCATTCATTTTGCTTCAAATAATATTGTGTCTTACATAAAACAATTTCTAACCCATCCCTGAAATGATGAGAACTTAGAAAATGCTCTCTTTTTGGTCCACTGACTTCATATTTTTGAAATATATATATGGTGGTAAAATGGTTGGATAATGGTCAATAAATTCATTTATTTCAATGGTCATAAGAAATGTAGTAATTCACTGTCAGTAACAACAAAGGATGAGTTTCTTTTCTTTACATTCTTAGTAGGATAATGCTGGTTTGAAATAAAATACCATTATAGTTTTCTTTTTCTCCTTTTTAATTTATTATATTTGTGTTTAATTTTACACATCAGCCATGGGTTCCCCTGTACTCCCCCTCCCGCCCCCCCCCCCACCTTCCCTCCAGCCCCTCCCCTCCATTCCCATCTCTTCCAGGACCAAGTCATCCCTGGGGATTCATTTCAACCTGGTGGATTCAGTACAGGCAGGTCCTGTCCCCTCCTTCCATGCTGAGCAAAGTGTCCCTGTGTAAGCCCAAGATTCCAAACAGGCAGCTCATGCACTAAGGACATGTCCAGATCCCACTGCCTGGATGCCTCCCTAACAGTTCAAGCTATTTAATTATCTCACTTATCTAGAGGGCCTGGATCCAGTTGGGGGCATAGTTTTAATTTATATTTCCCCAATGGGTAGAGTCTTGAGAGTTTTTCCATACATTTTTTGCAATAGATATTTATTCTCTCATTAGATGTCCTTTCAGATCATTTCCCCATTTTCAATTGGATTATGTGGGTTTTTTTTATATTACTTGAATTGCTTGTATATTTTGGGTGTTGATCCTTGTCAGGTTAATGTCTGCAAACTATCTAGCCTAAGTTGTCTTGGTACTATAATTGTTTCTTCAGCTGTGCTACTTTTTTCAATTATGAGTAATGCCATTTGTGAATTGTACCTTTGTTTTCTTGTACTTTTATGCTCATGCCCAGAAAACTTCACACTTATCCAATGTCTCAAAATACAGCTCCTCTCTTTTCTTCTTGTAGATTGTTTTTGTTCTAATATGTAATTCTTTCATTTACTTTTACTTGATTATTGTACAGTTATATGTAGAAGACAATGGGTTGTAATAATAATGATCAAAGTGTCTTGCCTTAATCAGTGCATGTTCATATAATGCAGTATATTAGGTCCACATAGGCAAGATATATCTACTCATGGTTTTATCAGAGACCACTAACTAATTATGCAATTGGCTTAGGAAACTTTGGGAAATGCATTCAGAACTCAAAATGAATTGTGCTATTAATTTCATTGCCAAGCATTAAGAAGTGTACTAACCAGTTGATTTTGGTAAATTATGCAAAGAGATATGAGAGTATAAGACAACATAGTGGTGATCCGAATGTGGTAATGTAGGTACACTGTAAAACTCTTAAAATAACAAAATTCAGGGATGTTGTGTGCTTTAAAAATTGTAGTAAATGGAAAAGGAACAATTAGATAATTATCTAGAAATTTCATTTAGGCTTAAGGACAAAATGTTAAGATATTAGCTAAACTGAAAATTTGGCAAAAGTAGTTTCCATAGCTAGACATATTCAATGTGCTATTTATGGCAATATTGTGTCCCCCAATATATTGTTCACCTTAATAAACTTATGTGGGTCAGAGAACAGAACAGCCGCTAGATAGACACAGAGGCCAGAAAATGGTGACACACACTCTTTTAATCCTAGCATTCTGGAGGCCACACTGGAAACATTCAGGCATGGTAACACATGCCTTTAATCCCAGGAAGTGATGGCAGGAAGCAGAAAGGTATATAAGATGTAAGGACCAGGAACTAGAGTCTTGTTAAGCTTTTAGCTTTTAGCAGCAGTTCAGCCGAGATTCATTCAGATGAGGACTTAGAGGCTTTCAGTTTGAGGAAACAATTTCAGCTGAGGAATTGGCAAGGTGAGGGGAATGTGACTTGTTCTTTCTCTCTGATCTTTCAGCATTCACCCCAATACCTGGGTCCAGGTTTGTTTTTATTAATAAGAACTTTTAAGATTTGTGTTGCAGTGCTATTCTTTGTACCCCTTCTCAAGAGAGCTTTTATAGCCCTCAGCTTTCCCAGCATTCACAACAACATCAGTCTTGCTGTCATCTACTCAAGTAATCATATCTTAAGTATTATCTAACAAATTTATCTCTTATTTATTGCAATAACATGGTCACAATTTCCAGATAACTGTTGAAAACACATAAAAAATCAATATGACTTATATGTATTTGTAGGAGCCTTATGACAGGCTTGGCAGCTGTTCAAGTTCAAACAAAAGTATTGAAATATTTACACATTTTCACAAGTATTGAAAAATATCTTTTGTTGTTGTCTTTAAACATTAATAGTATGCAAATTCACTTTTAGTAATTGAAGAATTGAATGGTTTAATGAACAGGGAATCTCACATAATCTCAAATTCATAATTCTTGTGATTTCGTGAATATCAAAACTACAATCTAGACCTTTTTATCCCTTTTATATGGTAGTAGCTAAACAGCTCCATGTGGATATGTATAGTTTTCAGTCTTGATGAAACAAAAACTCCACTAACTTGCTAGCTTTGCATCTGTGGGGGAAGGTATCAACTCTCTAAACTTTAGAGCTCTCATTTTTAAGTAAATTTCTGGGTACCCTAGTGTGCCAAACCCAAAAACACACTGTATTACATCGTCCAGTAACTGCTGATACCATTTTATAAAATAATTTTTAAAGTTTATTGCTTCAAAATTTATATTTACTAAAATATATTAACCAGTATTTAGAATAGATAGCTATATTGAAATAAACAACATTCTCATCCTCAGTTTCATTTCAGAATATCACCATAGCAGTTACTTTGCAAAACAAAATGGGAATGTATAAAGCTTACTTATTATTTTTGCCAAAGCTGGCTAGATTAGGTCAATTATGTCAAGTACAACATTTAGAGGTAGTCTGTAAAGTATCAAAGAGTATAACATTGTATAAATTAGATTCATCCTTCCTCAATTTCACTCTACAGAAGTAATTTCATAAATTAATTTTGTATAGTAAATTCCTTACATGAAAAATATTGTCTCTTAGTGAATCAGAATTCTAGCTGAGGGTAATCAATTAAATAAAAAATTCAGTTTTGATTCGCATATATATATGTATGAATTTATATATATATATATATATATATATATATATATAGTTTGTATGTATGTCTATACATATGCATGCATATTTGCATGTGGGTGTATGTGTGGTGGCACAGCATATGTGTGGAGGTCAGAGGACACTTTGAGGGAGTTGCTTCTTTTCACTCACCTAGTGGTAACTATGGAGCAAACTCAGGTCATTATGCTTTCTTTCAGGGACTTTTACACACTGAAATATTTCACTGCCCACCATGGCATTCTAGAGCCACCAGAAATGTTGACATAGTAATTTCATAATATAGAGAATACTACTTGTTAATTTTGGAAGAGAAAAAAACTCAATATAATATGGAGCTGTAAATTCACAAATGTCACTTTTATACAAGTACTATGATTAGCAAATAGAAAAATTTTGGAATTATGCAAATTATATATTGATGTATATCATGTTATTTTGACACAAAAATGAACTATGGGATTTCTGTTTGACTCTGAATACAATACCAACTTTAAAACTCCCAGATAAAAGCAGATTGTGTGTGTGTGTGTGTGTGTGTGTGTGTGTGTGTGTGTGTGTGCATATACACACATAAATTATCTATTCAACTTTGTATTTCACTTGTAAGAAATGGCCTACTGAAAATTCACATGATGTTATCATTCTAGATTACCTTTAAGTGTATTGTAGATGACTGATTTATAAATATGCAGTTCTTTAGCCCACTGTAGAACATTTAGTAGAAAATGTATCTAGTGTAGGCTAGGCTCTGCTTTGTTTCCCTGCATTGAAAACAAAAACAACATGAAAGATAAAGAGAGAGATAGAGAGATTAAATCAGCTCATTCTTTGCCTTGCAAATGAATCAGCCCTAAATATATAGGAAGAGAAAAGAAGCAAGATCATAATATAAAATAATGAGACATAAAAGGAAGATACAATGAGATAATTTTATTTAACTGCTTGGCAAATTTAATCATGAAATGATGTTCAATTTGATTCTTAATTTTCCTGTTTTTATCATTTGACAGCCCTTCTGATTACAACTAAGACATCAGAGCAACTGTATGTTTAATATAAAATGCCTTAAGAAGCAGTTTTTTTCCCTCCCCCCCCCTTTTTTTAAATTATATTTGTGTTTCAATTTTACACATCAGCCATGGTTTCCCCTGTCCTCCCCCCTCCCCCATCCCCACCTTCCCCCCATCCCCTCCCCTCCATTCCCATCTCCTCCAGGGCCAAGACTCCCCTGGGGATTCATTTAAACCTGGTGGATTCAGTACAGGCAGGTCCAGTCCCCTCCTTCCAGGCTGAGCATGTGTCCCTGTGAAAGCCCAAGGTTCCAAAGAGCCAGTGCTTTTCTGTTCAGCTCTCATCAGTAACTGAAACCAATGATACTCCCCTTGTCTCTGCCTGAGGAGGTAGAGGATTTTTACTTTATTGGAATTCTCCCTAGCAAGATATTCTCACTCAAATGGGGACTTAAATGATAACTGAAGCTAAGAAAGAATTGGAGTATAGTGAAAACAAAACATACCAAACGTGTCTAGGTTCCCATGACCCCCAGTCATATAGCTAGAATTATTTTGTGATTGGGGAGGGGAGGAAAACATTTGCTGGATATTTAATTTCATTTTTCATCTAATTTCCTGAAATAGCTTTATTAATTTGGTCTTATGGTTTTAAAAGTAATGGGCAGGAAATAGTCTAATTTTTTATAGTATAGCCCAATGTGTTTTCTTACAGTGTACATTTCTGTTTATTTCAGTTTCATTAGTTTGCTACATTGCACATACGTTGATTTGCCTTTATTAGTCTAGAATTGTATCTTTGTCCTTCTGTGTTTGAGGCTGCATTATCAATAATACCCAATACCAAGACAGCTCGAGGCATACAACTCAAAGATATTTTTCTTGTGGCTATAATTTTAGCTTGTCCTCATAGCTCAGTCCCTTTAATCCTAGTATTAACCTTGCTATCATTCTCCAGATCTTTTCTGGAAGATGTTACAGTATCTTCTTGTAGTAGAGTAAAAGAAACTGAAACAAGGATCAAATTACTGACTGATTCGTTTGATCTAAACCATGAAGTTCACTCCATTCATCTCATTGAATACACATGGAAGAGTCATTATATGCACTGCCCATATCTAGCTTCATTGGATGTATTTGTAGGGCAATGATATTCATGAATCAATATGCAACATAACGGCTTCTACCCCAAATATGTGAATTTCTACCATCAAGATATCTAAAAATATTAGACTACAATATATGGGACTTCATATTTCAAAGACACACTTTTCAATCACGTGAATTTGTGTATATTTTTGAACTGAAGAACTCTGTTCTAAAGAGACTTCCTAGAATTCTCTACTCTCGTGTCCCACCTATACTTCCTGCCTGGTCACTGGCCAATCAGAACTTTATTTACACAGAGCAATATCCACAGCACTTCCCCTTTTCTTTTTTTTTTTAAGGAAGGTTTTAACTTTAGTGCTGTGGATATTGCTCTGTGTAAATAAAGTTCTGATTGGCCAGTGACCAGGCAGGAAGTATAGGTGGGACACGAGAGTAGAGAATTCTGGGAAGTAAAAGACTGGAGAGAAAAACCGCCAGCTGCCGCCATGAAAAGCAACGTGTAAAAACACTGGTAAGCCACAAGCCATGTGGCAAAGTATAGACTAACAGAAATGGGTTAATTTAAGATAGAAGAAGTAGATAACAAGAAGCCTGACAAAGCCATACTGTTTGTAAGCAATATAAGTTTCTGTGTGCTTTCTTGGTTGGGTCTGAGCAACTGTGAGACTGGCGGGTAAGAGAGATTTGTCCTGACTGGGCCAGGCAGGAAAACTCTAACTACAGAAGAGCCTATACCCAAGTGTGCCACAAGCATGTTGTTTTCTATTGGCTAAATAGAGTAAAGGAAAGAATTCATTCAAGCAAATATTACCCAATAAGAAGTAATTATAGTGTGATAACTCAACAATTAGGATATAAATGGCTAGATGAGGTTCATACCATGAGAAACAGTGAGACTGTGTTTAAAAGTCCCCAATCTGATTGAATATTTAATAACACTGAGAAAATGTTATGGTGTGATATTGTCAGTACGTCCAACTATGACAAATGTAATTATCTCTGTTTAAAAGATGCAGCGGGATCTAATTGTGCTTCTTGTTGTTCCTGCATCATTCAACAACTTGTTGAATGTGCCAGCTTTCACAAACTATGGGACAACTTTCACTTAAATTCTCACTTGTTCAGTTCTCTAATAGTGAATGGATAACTGTATCGATAAATTTTGGACCTTAAATTCATATATTTTATTTCATCATAGTTTACAGCTTAAATTTACCTGGAACTCTTTATAATCCTCATTCTTCAACATCCCTAGTACTTAGATTACACTATGGGGCACCAGTGAGTGGCCCAAGCCTTCATTTATTTTAATAAAGTCAGTAAGTAGCAAACATTGTTTTGCTTTTGTGTATTTGTTTGCTTTTTAAAATCACCCAATCTAAAGTAGCACATAATAATATGATTGAGTATGGATACTGAAACATTTAAAAAGCAAGGAGTCTAATTTATTTTGAGAAATAGAATTGGAAAGGTTGCCATAAGTATGGATAGATTCCTGTGACATAACATCATGTGTGGTAAATTCTTACAACTCATATTCCTTAAAGCACTTTATTATGAACACAGTGTGGTTATAAGCATCTCACTACATGAAAGTTTGCTGGGCTACCAGTTGTGAACTCTGAGTCCATGGGTCCCAGAGGAGTTGCCTTGAAAAGTTGCACAAAAATGATTTCCAAGTGATAAGAGAAAACTCACACCTCAAAAAATTGTACTTTTCAAGAGTTTTGTAGTGCTCATATGCTTCTTGAAAATCTAGTAAGAATTTCATTAAAAAGATGCATATATGAGAGCAATTTTTAAAAATGTGTTACATGATCATAAATTCATAGATAATTATGATAACATAAGCATTTATATTTTAATGTCTAACATTTAGTTATATTTTATGTCATTCTGAACCATATTCATCTAATTATTTACAGAACATTATTAGTTGTGACATAAATACCATTATAAATTTATTTTTTTAAAGTTAGTTAAATATTGTAAAATTATGTTTGTGGTCCATAGATTTCTCTACAAAACAAACAAATAGATAAGCATAGAAAACTTCTGGGGTCTGATGGCCTTAACAATTTTAGAAATTCTGAATTTACCATACAAAGGAAATAACCATTCATCTATCAAGAATGTATATTTTTATGATCTTAAGGAAACATATTATATATTCCATAAAAGAGTTGTTATATAATTGTATTCCCCTACCTTCTATTAATGTTCAGTCAATGGAAACAAAAGGGTGGAGCTTTTTAAAAAGGTCTTATAAAACCCTGGCTGTGACCCTTTTTTATAGTATTAGTGTCTTCCTGTGGAGTCTCATTTGAGATACCCTTTCAACTATCCATACTCTAAATATAGTAGTGTTATATGTATTACTATTATGATTGTGTGTGTTTATGTGTGATGATTTGTTTGTATGAGTGTGGGTAATTGTTCCACATATATGATATAACATCATTTTTTTCTAGTAAATTTATGGAATGACATCAAACTTCCAGAGTCAAATGAGCAAAAGAAGACACTGTACCTATGATTTTTCTTTTTATGTTTAACTGTTCCTCATTCATCTCCTGTTTAGTACACATTCCTTTTCAGCATTCTGCTATGTAGCTTAAATAGTTGTAACTATCATTTTCCAATATTAACTAACTAAATATTATCATTGAATATTACCACTCATCAAAATTAAGCTTTCCAAGATGAAGAATTATTTTGTTCCTATCAGCACGATTGAACTTTCACTGAAATTTCCATTAGAGATGTGCAACTTTCAGTATCATTTCTCAGAAAAACTATTTTGAACTTATCTTCTTTCTAATATATATCATTCTCAGCAAGAGAAAAAGTCTTATTAGGAAAAGGAAAATAAGTTCCTTCTTTGTGAAGCTGTCTAACCATTGAAATACATAACTTGATTTCTCGTGCCTCTGAGCTACACTACATAGAAGTCAATCCTGGTAGGTTATAATTAGACATGTAGGATAATTCTAATGATGTCTTACAACTGATGGAATCAGCCTCAGCCCTGTCTACCACCTGATTACCATGGAAACCATGGCTGGCCAACCAAGTAATTCTGATCAAAAGGAATTATTATTAATCCTCCTAGTATATGTGGGGTAGGGATTTGCAGAGCTTTTGTTAAAGTTTCTTGTGGAAGCTGAAAGGTCCTGTAAGGGTAAATATTAATTCTTAATGTGCTGGAGAGCAAGAATGGCTTAGGCTCTGTGGGACACAACTGGCTTTCAGTAAATCAGATATTAACAGATTATAGGATCAGCCTTGCACTGCCCAGGGACTAGAGATAAACAGGTGAATTTTAGAAGAGGAAAATAATTTCTGGAGCAGACTTAACCAAGTCATTGTCTCGTCAAATAGAAATTGGGAGAAGAAAAATTGGAATGTGTACGGAATTTGAAACTTGCTAGATTACATCTAAGGTGGCATCTAAGCTATCATACAATAACAAAAAACCTTTTGTTTTCTCCATCACATAAGTAAGACTCTTACAAGTGGAACAGGGTGTCTGCAAGTAGCAGATAAACAGCATTATACAAGATTATTTTTATCTTTATATTTACCCATGCTAGTACTTTAAACTACAAAATCATGTAATAAGACAGTAAAATAAGTATTACAGGTTACATGTTACTAAACACAAGTCCTGTGTATGTCCACAGGTATGTGCATGCATGTATGAGTGCATGTGTTTATGCATTTGTGTGTATACATGCCTGCTTACAGTGGAGATGGAATCCAAGTCCTTGCAAATACTAAGGAGGACTTCTAAAACTGCACTACACCCTAACATCTAGAGACATGTTTAAATGAATGTCATTATGAACAGTCATATCTTCTAGAGTTGTCTTCCACACTTTCAATATATAATTCAGATTTAAACATACATAAAACACTAATGTTAATTACATTATAATTTAACTTTAATAAATCATAAACAAATTAAAATACCTTTGATTTGCCTGTTTTTTTTTAAGTTATTCAGAGAGTACAGAAAATATTTTATATTAACATTAAAAAGTAATGAGTCTTTTTAGGACACTACAATTTTAATTTTGAACATCATTTAATTGTCTAAACTTTGAACAATATGAAGATTTCTAAAATATCCATACACTTGTTTCCTACTAAAAAGCATATTTTCGTTGCAAAATAAAATTATTTTCAGCTTGGTAGTCCAATGAATGAAAATTTACTTCAATGTGTTTGTGGAGAATATTGCATTGCCTTTGATCTGTTTACTTTAAGAAAGAAATGAGACAGGCCATCCCGGGAGGACCTGACCAACTTGGCCCCAGTTTCTGGCCAATTGGCAGGCCCTGTGGGAAGGCCCCCCTTTTCTAAGACTGCAGGCAGACACTGCAGTCTCCACACCCTGCCCCCACACCCATTTGCCCAGACCCCAGCCACTTCCTGAGACTCAAAGACCAACCCCCAGCTCCTGTCCACCCCGGAACTCCCATCTGAACCAGAGGTGAATGCCTGGGGTTATAGTCAGAGAGGCAACTGCCCCTGGGTCCCACCGCTGGACACAGGCCATCCTAGGAGGACCTGACCATCTTGGCCCCAGTTTCTGGACAATTGGCGGGCCCTGCGGGAAGACTCCCCTTTTCCAAGACTGCAGGCAGACCATGAAGTATCCAGACCCTGCCCTCACACCCATCTGCCAGAGAACCCAGCCACTTCTTGAGAATCAGAGAGCAGCCCCAAGCTTCCATCCTGCCCTAGAACTCCCATCTGGACCAGAGACCAGAGGAACTCCCATCTGGACAAGAGGAGCTCCCATCTGGACAAAATAAGGAAACCCCAGGGACTTCCCAAGACTCAGAGTCCAGCCCCCCAGCTCCTATCTGGCCAGCACTCTCATCTGGACCAGTGCTCCGATCTGGCCCAGAGCTTCCATCTGGACCAGAGAGAGGCTCCCTAAATCTGTCAGCTCTCTCTGGATCAAGTACACTGATAAGACCAAGAATGAACCCAAGAGGAGATGGGCAGATGTCTAGGCAGAAGTACATACAACAAAATAAAGAGCAATACAGCATCACCAGAACCTAGCCCTTCTCGAACAGCTAGACCTGAACATCATGGAATGGAAGAAGAAGAAGAAGAAGAAGAAGAAGAAGAAGAAGAAGAAGAAGAAGAAGAAGAAGAAAACAACCTTATAAGTAACCTCATGAGGAGGCAAGAGCATTATATAGAAGAAATCAAAAATAAAGTAGAGGAACAGACAAACAAAAAATAGGAAGAATGCTATAAAAAAAAAAAAAAAAACTAGAGGAAAGGACAATTAAAGCAGAAGAAAACAATAAATCCTTGAAAGAAAAATCATGACAAAGCAAGGGAGACAATCCAAGACCTGAAGAGGGAAATAGAAAAAATGAAGAAAACACTAGCAGAAGGAATGCTGGAAATAGAAAATCTGAGTAAACAAACAGGAACTTCAGAGGCAAGTATAACCAACAGAATGCAAGAGATGGCAGAGAGGATCTCTGGTGTTGAAGATATGGTAGAAGAAATAGATTCATCAGTCAAAGAAAAGATAAAAACCAACAAAGTCATGACCCAAAATGTCCAAGAAATTTGGGACACCATGAAAAGACCAAACATACAAATAATAGGGACAGAGGAAGGAGAAGAATGCCAACTCAAAGGCACCAAAAATATATTTAACAAGATGATAGAAGAAAACTTTCCCAACTTAAAGAAGGAAATGCCTATGAAGATACAAGACGCCTATAGAACACCAAAGAGACTAGACCCCCAAAAAAGTTCCATCGCCACATAATAATTAAACAACTAATTGTACAGAAGAAAGAAAGAATATTAAGGGCAGCAAAGGAAAAAGGCCAAGTAACTTATAAAGGCAAATCCATCAGAATAACACCTGATTTCTCCATGTAGACTTTGAAAGCCAGAAGGACCTGGAAAGATATAATGCAGACACTAAGAGACCATGGATGCCAGCCTACACTAATATACCCAGCAAAACTTTCAATCATCATTGATGGAGTGAACAAGACCTTCCAAGACAAAACCAGATTTAAACAATACTTATGCACAAACCCAGCCCTACAGAAAGCACTAGAAGGAAAATTCCAACCTAAGGAAGGCAGATACACTCATGAAAACACAGGCAATAGATAACACCCCAAAGAAGAGAAGTACACACACTACTACCAAAAAATAAAAATAACAACAGGAACGAACGATCACTGGTTATTAATATACCTTAATATCAATGGACTTAATTCACCTATAAAAAGACACAGACTAACAGAATGGATAAGAAAACAGGACCCGTTTTTAGCTGCATAGAAGAAACACACCTCAAATTCAAAGACAGACACCTCCTAAGAATAAAAGGCTGGGAAAAGACTTTCCAATCAAATGGTCTTAAGAAGCAAGCTGGTGTAGCCATCCTAATATCCAGCAAAATAGACTTCAAACTAAAATCGATCAAAATTGATGATGAAGGACATTATAAACTCATCACAGGAAAGATCCACCAAGATGAAGTCTCAATTCTGAACATTTATGCCCCCAAAACAAGGGCACCCACATATGTAAAAGAAACATTACTAAAGCTTAAATCACATATAATACCCCACACATTAATAGTGGGAGACTTCAACACTCTACTTTCACCTCTGGACAGATCAGCCAAATTGAAACTTAACAGAGACATAATGGACTTAACTGTTGTTATGGCTCAAATGGACTTAATCAATATCTACAGAACATTCCACCCAAACAAAAAAGAATATACCTTCTTCTCAGCACCCCATGGAACCTTCTCTAAAATCGACCACATACTTGGCCACAAAGCAAATTTCAACAGATTCAAAACAATTGGAATAACCTCCTGTGTTCTATCAGACCACCATGGTTTAAAGTTAGATTTCAACAACAGAAACAACTACAGAAATCCTACAATCTCATGGAAACTGAATAATGCTCAACTGAATCACCAATGGGTTAAAGAAGAAATAAACAAAGATATTAAAGACTTCCTAGAGATCAATGAAAATGAATACACCACATACCCAAACTTATGGGATACTATGAAAGCAGGGCTAAGAGGGAAATTCATAGCACTGAATGCCCACATAAAGAAGCTGGAGAAATCTCACGCTAGTGACTTGACAGCACACCTGAAAGCCCTTGAACAAGAAGAAGCAAAGTCTCCCAGGAGGAACAGAAGCCAGGAAATCATCAAATTGAGAGCTGAAATCAATAAAATAGAATTAAAAAGAACAAAACAAAGGGTTAATGAAACAAAGAGTTGGTTCTTTGAGAAGATCAACAAGATAGACAAGCCCTTATCCAAAATCACCAAAAGACAGAGAGAGAGCATCCAAATTAACAAAATCAGAAATGAAAAGGGGGACATAACAACAGACAATGAGGAAATGCAGAGAATCATCAGGTCATACTTCAAAAACCTCTACTCCACAGAACTGGAAAATCTAAAAGAAATGGATAATTTTCTGGATAGGTACTACATACCTAAGTTAAATCAAGACCAGATAAACCATTTCAATATTCCAATAACACCTAAGGAAATAGAATCAGTCATTAAAAGTCTCCCAACCAAAAAAAGCCCTAGACCTGATGGTTTCACTGCAGAATTCTACCAGATCTTCAAAGAAGACTTAATACCAATACTCTTTAAGTTGTTCCACACAATAGAAGCAGAAGGTATATTACCAAACTCCTTCTATGAGTCTACAATTACCCTGATTCCTAAACCAAACAAAGATGCAACAAAGAAAGAGAACTACAGACCAATCTCCCTCATGAACATTGATGCAAAAATACTCAATAAAATTCTGGCAAACAGACTCCAAGAACACATCAAAACAATTATCCACCATGATCAAGTAGGCTTCAACTTAGGGATGCAAGTGTGGTTCAACATACAAAAGTCCGTCAATGTAATACACCATATAAATAAACTCAAAGGAAAAAAAAAACATACATGATCATCTCACTAGATGCAGAAAAGTCATTTGACAAAATCCAACACCCTTTCATGATAAAGGTCTTGGACCGATCAGGAATACAGGGAACATACCTAAACATAATAAAGGCAATCTACAGCAAGCCAACCGCCAACATCAAATTAAATGGAGAGAAACTCAAAGCAATACCACTAAAATCAGGAACAAGGCAAGTCTGTCCCCTCTCCCCATATTTATTCAATATAGTACTTGAAGTTCTAGCCAGAGCTGTAAGACAACATAAAGAGATTAAGGGGATACAAATTGGAAAGAAAGAATTCAAGCTCTCCCTATTTGAAGATGACATGATAGTATATATGAGGGACCCCAAAAGTTCAACCAAGGAACTGATACAGCTAATAAAAACCTTCAGCAGCATTGCAGGATACAAGATCAACTCAAAAAATCAGTAGCCCTCCAATATACAATAGACAAACAGGCTGAGAAGGAAATCAGAGATACATCATCCTTTACAATAGCCACAAATGATATAAAATACCTTGGGGTTACTCTAACTAAGCATGTGAAGGACCTATAACAAGAAGTTTAAGTCCCTGAAAAAAGAATTGAAGATGTCAGAAAATGGAAAGATCTCCCATGCTCATGGATAGGCATGATTGACATAGTAAAAATGGAGATCTTAACAAAAGCAATCTACACATTCAACACAATTCCCATCAAATTACCAACACAATTCTTCACAGATCTGGAAAGAATAATACTCAGCATCATATGGAAAAATAAAAAACCCAGGATAGCCAAAAGAATCCTGTACAATAAAACAACCTCTGGAGGCATCACAATCCCCGACCTCAAGCTCTACTATTGAACTACTGTAATAAAAACAGCTTGGTACCGACATGTGGGCCAATGGAATCAAATTGAAGACCCTGACATTAACCCGCACACTTATGAACAAATAATTTTTGATGAAGAAGCCAAAATTGTACAATGGAAAAAAGAAAGCATCTTCAACAAATGGTGCTGGCATAACTGGATGTCAATGTGTAGAAGGCTGCAAATAGATCCATATCTGTCACCATGCACAAAACTTAAGTCCAAGTGGATCAAAGACCTCAACATAAATCCAGCTACTCTGAACCTGATAGAAGAGAAACTAGGAAGTACTCTTGAATGCATTGGCACTGGAGATCACTTTCTAAATATAACACCAGTGGCACAGACACTGAGAGAAACAATCAATCAATGGGACCTGTTGAAACTGAGAAGCTTTTGTAGAGCAAAGGACATGGTCAAGAAGACAAAGTGACAGCCTACAGATTGGGAAAAGGTCTTCACCAACCCCACATCTGACAGAGGGCTGATATCCAAAATATGTAAAGAACTCAAGAAATTAGACATCAAAATGCGCAACAGTCCAATTAAGAAATGTGCTATAGAACTAAACAGAGAATTCTCAGCAGAGGAAGTTCAAATGGCTCAAAGACATTTAAGGAATTTCTCAACATCCCTAGTTATCTGGGAAATGAAAATCAAAATGAATCTGAGATACCACCTTACACCTGTCAGAGTGGCTAAGATCAAAAACATAGAAGACAGCTTATGCTGGAGAGGATGTGGAGCAAGGGGAACTCTCCTCCACTGCTGGTGGGAATGCAAGCTTGTACAGCCACTTTGAAAATCAATATGGAGCTTCCTTGGAAAATTGGGAATCCATCTCCCCCAACACCCAGCTGTAGCACTCTTGGGCATATACCCAAGGAATGCTCAATCATACCACAAGGCCATTTGTTCAGCTATCTTCATATCAGCTATGTTTGTAATAGCCAGAACCTAGAAACAACCTAGATGCCCTTCAACTGAGGAATGGATAAAGAAAATATGGTACATACACACAATGGAGTACTACTCAGCAGAGGAAAACAATGACATCATGAGGTTTGCAGGCAAATGGATGGATCTAGAAAAAATCATTCTGAGTGATGTAACCCAGACTCAGAAGGACAAACATGGTATGTACTCACTCATAGGAGGATACTATTTGTAAAACAAAGATGACTAGACTGCTACACAACTCGAGGGAGGCTACCTAGAAAACGGGACCCTAGGAAAGACACAGGGATCACCCATTGACAGAGAAATGGATGAGATCTACATGAACAACCTGGATGACAGTGGGAGTAATGAAGGGCAAGATTTGCTAGAAAGAAAGCTTAGGGGAGCAGGAGATCCCAGCTGGATCAAGAACAGAAAGGGAGAATGAGGAATAACAGACCATGATAAATGAAGACCACATGAGAACAGGAATAGACAGAGTACTTGAGAGGTCCCCAGAAATCCACAATGATATATCTTCTGTAGTCTGCTGGCAATGTTCTAGAAAAAGCCTGATCTGACCTAGTCTGGTGATCAGATGACTAAACACCCTAACAGTAGTCTTGGAACTCTCATCCAATAACTGATGGAAGTGGATGCAGAGATCCTTAGCCAGGCCCCAGGTGGAGCTCCAGGTATCCAACTGTCGAGAAAGAGGAGGGACTGCAAGAGTGTGAATTGTTGAATCCAAGGTTGCAGAAAGCACAGGGACAAATAGCCAATCGAATGGAAGCACATGAATTATGAACCAACCACTGAGGAGCCTCCAGCTAGATCAGGCCCTCTGGATAAGTTAGACAACTGAATAGCTTGATCTGCTTGGAAGGCACCCAGTCTGTGGGACCAGGACCTGTCCTTAGTGCATGAGCTGGCTGTTTGGAACCTTGGGCTTACACAGGGACACTTTGCTCAGTCTGGATGGAGGGGACAGGACCTGCCTGTACTGAATCCACCAGGTTTAAATGAATCCCCAGGGGTGTCTTGGTCCTGGAGGACATGGGAATGGAGGGGAGGGGCTTGGGGGAAGGTGAGGTTGGGGGCGGGAGGGGGAGTACAGGGGAACCCATGGCTGATGTGTAAAATTAAAACACATAATAATTAAAAAAAATACAATCAATAAAAAAAGAAAGAAATGATAAAAATCAACCCAATATTGTGTGAATTAGTTCTTGGTCCTCTAACTTTACAGGATATTTAGCATATTTCTGATTGCTTAGTTCTCATGGAGAGTGAGCTCTGTCCCTGGTCTTGTTTTTGCAGTTTTAAAGAGGCAGGCCTGGAATTCGCAGTTATAGTTTGTCATTATGCAATATGTTAGTGTTTGCAGGCTGGGTAAACTGAAAAGGGAAATGCCATCTAGACATGTCTGGACAAGGAACTATGTTTACACAGGATACTTAATAAAGATAATCAAGAATAGAAATCAGCTTTTTTATTATCTTTTTTTGTTATTATTTTGATTATATATCAACAAAATTTGAAAAAATAGGAGGTGCAAACGAATGCTACTATGTGATTTGAGTGTCTACATTGTTTTAAAACTGAGTTGCTTATTTATCATCATTTTATGTTCCCTCCTAAAAATGTAATCTCAAAGGCTCATAGCAAAAAGAAATTTCAGAGAAGGCTAAAATACTCAGACATATTAGATTTTATATCACATAACACATGCCACAAAACTTTGATTATTTAAATAGTTAGTTTTTCCCCCTTTGGTAGAGAACATTTGTTCATTATTTTAGATTTATTCCAGTGTAATCTCTTATTTTTTTAAATGTTTTTTGTTGTTGTTTTTGAGACAAGGTATCTCTATGTGGCTAAATCTCACTAGTATTCATGGTGTATTCCAGTTAGGCCTCTCTCTGCCTCTGTCTCTGTCTCTGTCTCTCGTGTGTGTGTCTGTGTGTGTGTGTGTGTGTGTGTGTGTGTGTGTGTGTGTATGTGTGTGTGTCTTTCTCCCTGTGTCTGGCTCTGTCTGGCTCTGTCAGTTTCTCTTTCTGTGGACTCTGTCTGTCTGTCTATCTGTCTGTCCATCTCTCTCTCTCTCTCTCTGTCTCCCTATGTGTGTGTACCTTCATTTACATGCATTTGTGTCACATGCAGTTCCGCCATAGCCTAGTGCAGGGACTGCAAACTGTGACTATAAGATTATTATAGACTTTTCTTCATGTAAAAAATGCTGGTTCAGGCAGGTACAGTCCCCTCCTTTCAGGCTGAGCAAAGTGTCCCTGTGTAAGCAAGCCCAAGGTTCCAAACAGCCAGCTCATGCACTAAGGACAGGTCCTGGTCCCACAGCCTGGATGCCTCCCAAACAGTTCAAGCTATTCAATTTTCTCACGTATCCAGAGGGCCTGATCCATCTGGGGGCTCCACAGCCTTTGGTTCATAATCCATGTGCTTCCATTCATTTGGCTATTTGTCCCTGTACTGAATCCACCAGGTTTAAGTGAATCTCCAGGGGAGTCTTGGCCCTGGAGGAGATGGGAATGGAGGGGAGGGGATGGGGGAATGTGGGGATGGGGGTGGTAGGGGGGAGGACAGGGGAACCCATGGCTGATGTGTAAAATTAAAACACAAATATAATAATAAAAAATACCAAAAAAAAAAGAATGCTGTTTCATATGCACGAAACTAACACGAACAACCATTCTTGCATCAATTTTTCCAACTACTTAATAACCTGGACTAATCATAAGCATTGACTAATAGCTCTGTGGTTTTATATAAAGGGGAGAATTTATAACTGATCTTTCTATCCTCCCTTAAGAGAGCATGTATGCATGATGATTTTCCTTGAGAGACTTTCTTGCAGTTATCGCTAAACTTTATTTTTTGTGATTATATATCAATTTCTTTTTCAACATTTTATTGTTTGAGCATCATATTTGCACATAATTTGTTTTGAGAAAACCCACTCCTCTTTCACACACCTTGAATTTCTCCTCTATTTCCCAGGCCACCATTATGTCTTCTCACATAGATGTGTTCCTGCGTTAAACACATTGGAAGCACCTAATATGACTGAATGCAGGAAAATCTACTAGTGTATCCCTGAAAAAAAAAAAAAAAAAAAAAAAAAAAAAAAAAAAAAACTTCCTTTCTCAAATTTCATTCATCCTTTACAAAGAGTACAAAGGTTGCAGTTGCATGCTGCAGTGAATTTTGTTACTGCCTTTCTGTATATGCCAGTTATATATTCTCATGGAAGTGAGAACCCTTCCTTACTCTTTTAGCGTATTAGAACTACCCCTTGTAAATTGCTGGTATAGAAACAAGCTTATACATTTGCTGAAAACTCATTCAGTTTAGATGCAGAACCCAAAGAAATGACTCTGCTGGAGTAATGGCATTCCAATTTCCTATTTGCATACATAACCTGGCAATTCTGTATAATCTTGTTGTAGATAAACAACTGGCTTTAAGATTTATATGGGAGCAACCCAGAAAGTATAAAGGAATGGATAAATGTAGTGCCAAAGAGTCATAAAACATCTCCTGTTTTATTATACTTTATAGATATCTGAAGTATTTTTCATTATCCACCAACAATGTCTTTTCAATTTCTAATTCATTCAGAAAAAATTCATATTGAACTTAATAAAAATATGTAGTAATGAAACATAAATATAAAATAACAGCCTAATGATGGCTTTTCCCCCAAGGTTGCTATTGTAAGAAATGTGTGTTCAAGGCAGAGTGCTTGCCTTGCATGAGTAGGGCTCGTGGATTGATTTCCCACCTCTGAAAAAATGATAAAGATTTGTTACCAGCTTTTGAAGATTTAATTTTGCATTTCATGATTTCAAAATAACTCATTGAAATTAAAGCTGTGCACATATATATTATGAGACATTTTATGTAAGATTAATCTTTTTTTCTGGGCAGAACAATGTAATTCACCTTGTTTTGTAACTTTATCTTTTGAGAGCAGACACTTACTAATCTGATTACCAGGGTAAGCCAATTCAGGCACCCTCTCCACTATTGTCAGTAGTCTTAGCTAACGTCATCCTTGTGGATTCTTGGGAATTTCCCTAGCATCAGGCTTCTCCCTGACTCCATAATGTCTCCATCTATTAAGATTATAGCAAAAAGTTTTCCTGTGTCCCACCTGGTCTGTAGATGCTCAGATCTAAGTAAACACACAGAGGCTTATATTAGTTATAACTGCTTAGCAATTAGGTCAGGCTAACTACTGACTAGCTCTTACACTTAAACTCAGCTCGTTTCTGTTAATCTATATGCCACAACATGTTACATGGATTTACCTGTGTGCCATTACATGCTGCTTCCTGAGTAGCAGTCTGCATCTTCCAACTCAGCCCTCCTCTTTCCAGGATTTTCCTTGTCTGCTTATCTCCTATACTTCCTGCCTGATTATTGGCCAGTCAGCATTTTATTAAACCAGTGTACAAAAGCACTATCCCACATCACAAGATATCTGTTTCTTTGCTCTCCCACTCCATCCCTCCCCAATCTCTACCATTCTGTTGCCTCATGTTCTGATCCCCCATCCCCTTTCCTTTATTTCTCACACTCTTCCCCAGTTTACTCATGGATATCTCATCTGCTTCCCTTTCCCAAGGCAATTCATGCATCCCTCTTGGGGTCCTCCCCATTTCCTAGCTTCTCTGGAACTGTGTGTTGTAGTGTGATTATCTTTTGCTTTACCTCTAGGACCCACTTATGAGTAAGTACATACCCTGTTTGTCTTTTGAGTGTTGGTTACCTAACTCAGGTATATTTTCTAGTTCCATCCATTTTCCTGCAAATTTCATGATGTCATTGTTTTCTTTTACAGCTGAGTAATACTCCATTGTATGTAAGGACTACGTTTTCTTTATCCATTCTTGGCTTAGTGGCATTTAAGTTGTTTCTTGTTATTACAAATAATGCTTCTATGAACATAGTTGAGGAAGTGTCTTTGTGATATGATTGGGCATCGCTTGGCTATAGGTCCAAGAGTGATACCATTGGACCTTGAGGTAGATTGATTCTCAGTTTTCTGAGAAGTTGCCATAGTGATTTTCAAAGTGACTATACAAGTTTGTGCTCCACCAAAAGTGGAAGAGTGTAAGTTTAACGTTTATAGTTTAGCTGGGTTTCCTAATAACCTTCTTCCTTCTATTTAAGACAAAAAGTTACAAATTCAGTCTCAATGCTGGTCTCTAATTGCCTCATTGCAAGTGCAAAATTTGCATAGAGTTTTGAGAGGTAATTTTTAAGATGCTGTCAGTATTCAAACTGGTTAATGTCTCTCCTCTGTTCATGCTCATACTGATTCCGGCTAACACACTTCACTGGCTCATGAAGCAACACCCAAAGAGTGGCTGTAATGTTCTAGAGATGTAAATGGAGTGTATGGGAGAATGGCAGTAAAAAGGCAATTTCATTTAGGAAAACTCATTTCTTCATGTATATCCTGTGAAGGGATATTGTTTGATTAAAATAAGAGACATTAAAATTCAATAAAGACAGAATGATCATGGCTGAAAGAAGTGGAGTCATTTTAAAGTTAATTATGCTTGTGGCTGATCCTGTGCCTGTATACATATACAAAATCAGTTTGTTTCCACACAGCCACACTGAAGAAATAAGATCTGTGAGGAGTCTATATATGAAAGTGCAGGCATACAGAAAGGATAAAGACAAGAAAGAAGCTACAAGACTAAAAATGTGGACCCTTCCTTATCAGAGAGTGTTAACTTAATATTCTGTTAGATATATTTGTCAATGAGTCATTAATGGGTACAGGAAAGCAGCCAGGTTTACCACCCGGTTTACAGAACCCTGTAGGTCTGAGCCACCGCTCTTTCCATTTGGTAGCAAAGTTATTTTCACGTTGACTTCCCTCCATCTTCCATGGATTTATTTTCTCATTCATAAATTCAACTAATGATACCTGATTTATGTAAATCAAACTGCAGAGGTGACAGAAACAAATAAATTATGAATTCAATATAGTTCCCAAACTCATTATTTATAAGTAGTATCTAAAGATCATATTTGTTACAGAAATTCACTTAAAGTTAATCAAACATCCAGAGAGCATTTCTAAGCCTTAAACACAAGATGTTAATAATAAATTAAGCTGTGACCTAATTTTTCCCATGATGACTGCACATTTCCTCCTGTAAATAAAAGTGGCAATGACTTCATCATCAATCTACATACTTCCAGAATTTGGAAAAAAAAAGGTGTAAAGGATGAGTCTCTGAGACATTCTTTAATTATTAAACTGCATAATATCTTCACATAGCAGCTGTTTTGGGTACATGAAAGTGTAGTGTGTTAGTCAGACAAGAGAACTCTTCATGGACAGATAAAGTTTTTGTAATGTTCATTGCATTAAACCTGCCCTGATTATGCTACACACTTAAAAGGGTTCTCCTTCTCTAAGTGGTAAGCTGTTGGACGACTTGGGTGATGCATTTTAGTTCAAAATAATGTTTGAAATGCTAAAAAACAAAGTACATTGAGGAAATTAAGAATATATATGGATTGACATTAACCAAGAAACTAAAGGCAATTGATGAACTGAGTGGTAGTGTTCCTTCTCACAGGTTTTAAGTTTGCTTAATACAATAGAGCTCTTTCCACTATTCTAGAGAAACAAAATCCAATCTGAACCTTTTGTAAGTTCTGGAAAACCTAAGACATGCAGTGAGAAATAAAGAATGGATACACTAAAATATGTATAAGTTATAAAATACTTTAGACTTAATATCATATGTAAGTTGTTGAAACAATAGTATAGACCATATGATTTTATATCTAACTAACATCTGTCAATGAAATTAACAGTAATGAGAACTCTGAGACACCAAATATTAAATGTTCCAAAATATGCCAAGTAGTGAGCTTTTCAAGGATACTTTTATTCATTCATTTGCATGCTTACTTATAGTTAAGGGCCACATTATAATATATATATATATATATATATATATACATGTTCAAATGGTTACTAATTTTAATCAAATTAGCACTTCTATCATTTTGCATAGTTTTGTTTGCTAGTTGATTGGTTTTGGTTTTTGGTTTTTGAGATAAGGCCTTGGCTAGTCTGGAATTTATTATGAAGCCCAGGCTGGACTCAAACTCTTGAAACTCCACCTGCCTGTGAATCTTCAGTGAGTTCTCAGATTAATGGCTTGCCTCACAACATTTGACTAATTTTTGTTAATTTGTTTCTTTGTTAGTTTTTAACGTGGTAAGATTACTCAAAATTTACTTTCTTAGCCGGGCAGTGGTGGTGCACGCCTTTAATCCCAGCACTTGGGAGGCAGAGCCAGGCAGATCTCTGTGAGTTCGAGGACATCCTGGGCTACCAAGTGAGTTCCAGGAAAGGCGCAAAGCTACACAGAGAAACCCTGTCTCAGAAAACAAAAAACAAAAACAAAAAATACTTTCTTGAACAATTTGGTAGTGAATAAATCCATATCATTTAGTATCAATGCCATTTCATTGTACTTCAAAATTTACCTACATATTTCATATTGTTTAACACCTTAACTAAAGAGATTTGTTTGTTTGTTTTTTTAATATGAATCTGTTTTTTCAAAGTGCATAGTGACATTCTAAGATCTGCATTTGTTTGCTCTTCTGGTTCTCAACAACTTGAAGCTGTGAGTTTTCCATACCTCTGACACCTGCATCCCAGATTGCAGGCTTAGCATAAAAAGAAATTTGAGAACAGTTGCTTGTGTGTACCTTAAGGTTCTTGTTTGAAAGTTCTGTCTCCACCGATTCAACCAACTGTACCTCAAAACATTTGAAAAATATTGTACCAACACTGAACATAATAGTGTTCTCATGTTATTAACCTGTAAATAATGCATACAACAGTTATTTACATTTAATTTACATCACACATATATCTTGAAAGCATGTAGAAAAATGATCACGAGTAATATGTAATAATTATATCATTTTATATAAAACACTTAAGCATCTTGGATTTTTGTATACACAGTAGTCATAGAACCATTAACTTGAACAGCTGTGGCACAATGTATAGTTTTTTTAATTACTGTGGATTATGAAGAAACCAGTAAGAACGTTTAATCATGCAGTTGAATGAAGCATGCTTTGTGAGCGAGCTGAAGAAACAGCTCAGTGGTTAAGAGTGGATACTGCTCTTGCAGGGGACTTGAGTTATTTTCCCAGCACCCATGTATGGCATCTTACAACCTCATGTATCTCCAGATCTATGTCTCCTCTGGCCTTTGCCGGAATTGTACTCAAGTGCACAAGTCCACAGGTATGCACTTCTGCAAATGCACACACACACACACACACACACACACACACACACACACATACACACACACTTACATATTGAAAAAGTGAAAGCTTAAAAATAAATATGTTCATGAGGATCTATTACTAGTAATATGTCTAATTAAATACTATTTCAATTTACTATTATATCTAATGCTCAGCTTAAAAGGTTGAATGTTAGCCCTATATTATTTATATGAAAACAACTGTAAAAAATTACTTGAAGTTAAGACACACTCTAGTTTTCCGAAGTAAACTCAACATAAAACAAATTAAAGATTAAATGTGGTATTTTTAAGTGCATTCAAGAATATAATTCAAGATACTGAGTAATCCAGAACCAAAGATGAGAAAGTGGAACCATTTCACAGCTAAAGATAATACTCTCTGGGAAACAAAGATGAAGATGACCCATTAATTTGAGCTATTATAACAGAATGCTTATTATTAGGAAAATTACAATGTTTAGGAATTTACTTCCTCCCATTTTTGGAGACTAACAAGTTAAGATCAAGGTTCTGGTTCCTGGCAGGAATCATATTTCAGTGTCTTTGTGTAGCTGCTACTAGAAAGGTGGTGAGACAAGACTCCTGGATCTTCCTTTTCGCATGGTTTCAGCTTTACCCCCAAAGATAACACTCTTACAGGCCATTCACTTTCTAGACATTCTTCATCTAATATTGGCACAAGGAAAATCACATTTCAACATGAGCGTATCCCCTGGGACTCCCACTCACACCATGCTAGTGAATATTTATAGTAATTTAAAACACCATGAAGAAAAAAATACAGCAAATTGTGTTTTATGATTACTAGGTAATAACACTTTGGAAAACTATACTGTGTCCTTATCCTGAAAATCCATGGGTCTTCCAATCAAAGAATGAGGAGGAATTACTGAGATCCAGAGTTCCATTTACAGCATTAAAGAAAACTGCTTCTTCCCCAAGACCCTTCTTCCCAGTGCCAGCTTCCCGTATCAGTTCATCTTCAATTGTGATGTCTTAACAGAGGTTCCTTTGCATAGCTGCTTAGTTATTTGTGAGGATCTGCAGATAATTACAGCAAAACCCTTTTGTAGTTCAGCATTATATCCTACATTTTGCTATTCTCCTGCAATATATAGCAACTCTTGTTTCTTCTTGTCTTAATGAATTGAATTTTAATGAATATAATGTGAAAGTGGCTTTGCTATATATAATTTTTAAGTGAGCCTGTGAGGGAACAAGATGAATTCATCTTTCTTTTTTGAGTTATTAATACTTCATAAAGCATATCGCTGCTTTAGCATATTGGTGACTTTCATTTGATAAGGCAATTAGCATGCTACCAATGCAAATATCATGATAATACTTTAATACCAAATTACCAGCTTTGATAAAACCCTGGTAGTTTCCAATTTAATAACTGATTTACATGCCATAGATAAAGCACTAATACTTACAATGGACATGGCATCAAAGAATTATACATCCGATTTTACTTTTTTCAAAGGGATTTCTACTTTAAGGAAAGTAGATACAGACACAGTTGTCAGAGTTTCTAACATTTAGCCCTGTTTCATTCTTGAGTATTACATAGTGCTGTAATATCAGCAATTTCCATTGCAGAGTTTCTAATCTGGCCCTTCCCCCTCACATTATGCTGCACTGCAATGTGCCGAGTTATTGTGAGAGCCATGGAAGGGCAGCCTTGATTACAGCTTCTGGACACTGTTTTAGGCTTCTAGCTTGAGTCAAACTTCACTTCCACTTTAGCCTTTCTGATTTCTAAGCAATTAGATATTTTCCTAAGGCATATTTTCTTCATACTCCATGATGGCACTTTTCCAAATTTTATTATTTATACATAATTCTCCAGTTCATGGACTTTGAATATGACTCACCAACCCCTAGTGAGAATATCAGAGTAACTCAAATATTTTATGTGAATGAATACATTTGTCCATACTAGTGCAGTATTAAAAAAATCACAAAATTAAAAATGCTTGAAAATAATTTTCATGTTATTTGCATTTCATTTAAAAATCTAGACATATTCTCAATTTAAGAGACTAGAAAATGTGTATTTGAGAGCTTCTTGATACATCTTAGTATGTAAAAGCATTTTCTGTACAAGCTTGGTGATCTAAATTCAAACTGACCATAATCCACACAGAGTGAGTTTCTATTAGCACTTTGACAGATGGGAAAGAGAGATAGGAGAATCTCTGAATCAGACGAGCCAGAGATCCTGTCATGTGTCATGAAAAGAATCCGAAATATTGTTTCAACAAATTAGAGGACCAACAGCCAAGACAGTTTCCTGATCTCCCCATACACACCTCTACATGTATTTACCTATTAAATGCAACACACTTCTCTCTCTCTCTCTCTCTCTCTCTCTCTCTCTCTCTCTCTCCTCTTACACACACACACACACACAGAGAGAGAGAGAGAGAGAGAGAGAGAGAGAGAGAGAGAGAGAGATAGAAAAGATAATTCCTACTATTATTGTTCCAATTTTTTGGATTGCTTACTTTTTCAATTTTCTCAGAATGTATGAATCAGCCATTATGTGCTAAAAACTGCATTCTGATAATGAAACATTAATGAAAAAGAGGAAATTCTATATCTCATTTTTTGAGGCAAATCATAAGCATATGAATGTTTTAACCCTAAAAATACATATTTCTTTTGATCAAATCTGAAGTATACAATTCATTTAAATTTACTTCCTAAAGATTGAAAAGTAGCTTGAGATAAGACAAAATTTCTTGAGCTACCGTAATTTAATTTTTTTCTTTTAAAATAAAGTTGATTATAAAAGTTGTAACTGTATTAAAACATTCCACACATATTCTCTGTAAAATCCAGATTGTTATGGATATTCAAAAGCCTTAGATAGTTATTAAAGGGATTAGTGAAAGCCCAGTGAAGATAATGATAAATCGTCAGCATGGCCTGTGATCATATTGACTTCCATACTGAGCATAATAAAAATTTTGAATCTTCAGAATGTGTTGTGTAATGTCTTGATAGATTTGTAATATCTAGCCCATTATTTCATAATATAAGAAATGTGTTTCATGGTCAGCATAAATTAAAGAAACTTCTGATCAAACTTTTTTATAATTTCTGCCCTTAATATGTAATTTAGGAAAATTAATTACTGCATCCTGGCCATAATATACGTGACTGCTCTATTAGTTTTGTGTGGTTATCCAAACAAAAGACAATTTCATGTTATTGAAATGAAGACCCACTTGTGAAAGTCTAATTAACACTCTTTATTAACTTTTTACAAGTGAAAATGCTTATTTGATTAGCACAGATTTTAATATTATATTATTTTATTAGCACTGAGTTTAATCTTATATGTGAAAATATATTCAAACAACACAATACAGTGAAAGTGAGTAAAATAGGGACACACCTGAACGGCACTGATCCTTGAGCGGCATCCCTAATACCTTGCCACTGTAGGGCATAGAGTGGGATATTTCACATCAGTTAATATGAAATTAATTACTATAGAATATAGCCAAACTTTTTAACTTTGACAAACCAAGTAAGGAACACAGTTTAATGTGAATGTTCGCTTGAGTGTTTGAAAAAGGTCCATTTCACTAGCACATAGCTTTGTTTAATTTACAGGAAGTTACTGTCCTAAAATTTCTAGATTAGTTTATAAAATAGATAAATAGCTTAAACAATAAAAATTTTATTATTTGTCAATTAAATTTAAATTTAAATACTTTACATTGAACCTACTTTTTGTATATTAAGGTTACATGGATTCTAAAAATTCTGAAAGCATAAGAAAAATTAATTAGAAATCATAAACATGAAATTTTAAAAACTGCAAAGGCACAAAGCTAAACCAATCATTAACATTTATTCTTTTAATTAACATTTGATAAGCTTGCTGTTACAAGTTAGCCTGACAATTTAGCTGATGAAAATTCTAATTGACATTTAATAATTACACTGATTAAAATATATGTTGTATTCTCCACCATTTCAAATGAAAATTACCTGCTTAAATATCATTTCATTTCGCAAATTAATAAGAAAAAGAATGCTTAAACATTCTCCTGATCCCAAGATTGTCGTTTATATGATTTACATTACATAGGATTTAGAAACTTAGAATGTACTTCCTTGCAGTAGATTAATCACCTTCCTTGGAGCACTGAGCCATATTTTCCTGGTGTGCAAATCTCAGTCCTAGAGGTAATTACATCATACTTGGAGCCATGCTCTCTCATACCGAATTGGGGCATGGTCTTTAGAAGATAACCATTTAGTCTAAATTGTATTCACCATTTCCTGTTTATTCTAAATATTTTTTTATTGTTGTTTGCTTTATTTTGCTTCTTAATTTTCTCACCACAATCATAATCCATCTCCAGGCAAATGTTAACCAAGGATTGAGTTTGACAGCAAGAGAATTTTGAGATAAGAAACAAACTAGTCTCAGAGCTTTTATACTATCTCACTTACTCCAGCTACTCTATAAGTCCTTTACCCAAATTGGCCTCTTTTGCTTCTTGAGTTTTGATAAAGACTGCTGAGAAATATTAGGCTTCCTCTTACTGTCCTTAATAATTTATCCTAAATTCTGAGTTTTCTTTACTACTGCATCCTAGCATGTAGGAAACACTCAATCAAAGCCACCTTTGAGCTGCTTGTCAGGGTGTCCAAGAGACTCTAAAAAACATTACACTTTGACTATTATACTGACCTTGGTAGCTGCTTGCCACCAGAGGAGGGAGGTAAGTCTATGTTGTTGAAAACACCATACACTTCAGACACAGATTCCAAAAGCTCCTGAGCCTCCAAAATGGATCTTAAAGCATTCTCCTGAGGACTAGCTTTTATTGAACAAGAAGGTCATGTGCAAACTTCCAAAACATGGAAAGAACCCTGCTATAATGTCTATGAACAACATCAATGACCAGCATGACACAATAACCTAAGGGTGCTGTAGCATATCTTGGACATAACCTACTGCTGTCTAATTAGACTTTAGGCCCATTCAACAAGAGGAAAAGTATGCCTGATACTAGAAGCCTTGCCTACTACCCAGGGCTAGGGAGATCATGGAGAAGAAAACCTAAAACAAAAAATTCACTAAACCAATACAATCTCTACATTCTAAATATTTATCCTCATATTAACAAACAAGTGTAGTCCTTACTCTTTATCAATGAATCATCTCTTTGCATCAGATGACAGAAACCCAGAACCAATCAAAATACAGAATTATGGAGCTCAGTCCCAAAGGATACATCTTCAATATACCTCCAACACCCAAGGCTCAGAGATTATTGTAGAAAAGTGTGTGGAAAGATTGTAAGGGCCAGAGGAACAGGGAGTTTGTGAAACTGTGTCTTCTAAGAATGTCAGAATATACATTTTATAATCTCAACAACATTATAGCCTAAACACGAGCTGAATAAGGACATGCTAAGAGGATGGGGAAAGCCCATTAAGGCCTCAACTGTACACAAAGAATTATAGACAACTAAGAAATACTGAGGAAGGGAGAAATAATTTTGCCCAGAGATAATCAAAGCATTTTTTCTCCAATACAAAATATTCAGTCCTAAAAACATACACATGAGCAACATTATACAGAGTAGCAGGTTGTGCTCATGTATTTATGAAAATCTATATATACATATACATATCTGTATGTGAGTAATAACTATTAATGGAAAAGAGAATTTGAAAGAGCAAGGAGAGATATGTAGGAATGCTTAGAGTTAGTAAAGGGAAAGGAAATATGATGATTTCCATTATAAATAAAAAGAAATAACTGTTAAAAGTAAGTTTCTGCCAAAGTAGCATTTCAAGTAGAGATGATAACTTTTCAAAAGTTAATAAATATTACATATTGAAAATTGTTATTTAATAACTTTCATAGCAATGAAGGATCTAACTAACTAACTAACTAACTAACTATATATATATATATATATATATATATATATATATATATAGTAAAAATAAGGTGAGACTTATTATTTTGAATGTAGCATATTATACTTGCTTCAGATAAATGATCTCCAGCCACAGATATATTGTCACTAATTCCTAAAGGTGCTTTAAGCAACCTGGCTTAGAGTATTTTAAATTGTCATGAGTATTTTGCAACTTTTCTCCAAGAATACAACATAATCAAGTTAAATCAAAGGTTCTATGTGGATAATGGTTATTTAAATAGAAATTTGGGGCCGAGCATTGGTGGCACACACCTTTAATCCCAGCACTGGGAAGGCAGAGCCAGGCAGATCTCAGTGAGTTTGAGGCCAGCCTGGTCTACAGAGTGAGTTCCAGGACAGGCACCAAAACTACACAGAGAAACCCTGTCTCAAACAAAACAAAACAAAAACATAAAGAAATTTGGGATCACTAATATCATATATTTTAATATCTTCTTATAACAAATAACCAGGATACACATGCTTTAATAAACCCTCTTGTGGTTGAATGTAAAGAGAACTCTGAACAGAGGAAAATATTTGTGGTATAAAAATCATTAAAACCACAAACAATAATGACTCCCACCATTTTAAACATCTTACTAGAAACTATTATTTCTAATTTGAAAATAACTATTCTGTGAATAATAAAACCAAACCATGTTAGAAGTCTGACCATGGAAAGTGTTGACCATTCCATTTATCTTCTTTTAGTGGTTTATGAAAACATGTCAGAAGCAATGATAAAATAAAACTCTAGTTAATCACACGTCATTAAAACATAATTATCCATGTCACTGCAAAGCCTTGCTTTTAAAGCCTCGTCCTACTTTGGCAGTCCTTTTGTAACAATCACTATATGTATTTGCAGGTGTCATGGTTTTGAAATATAAAGTGATGGGAAGTATGCCTTTAAATCTACTTTGATTTTGATAGAGATTGTTTTTATATAGATGTGTTGTTCAATATATGGGCATTCCTGGTGTGTAATATACAGTTCAAAAATGTTATCTGAATAAAGGTATAGCAGCAGATTAGAATTAAGTTACTAAGTGTTTCCTCTGTGGTCTTATATTGCTGCATAGACCTAAACTTCAATTTAGATAGTCAGTGGAGCACAATGCTAAAAAGGCTTTGGTAGTCTCAAATCTTCCATTTGGTGATTTTACATTTTGATACATAGGCCTAATCCGTTTCTATGTCAGGATTTTACTGCTTAAAATTGAGATAGTATTAATACATATGGAATTAGTGTATTAATTGAAAGAAATATTATAGAGAAAGGAGTATTGGATTATTAATCAACATGATGAGGGTCTAAATTTATTATAACTTTCCATGAGTGAATCAAGCAAATGCTCAAATTTTACATTGAATAGAATAGATTATAAAAGAATTTTATAAGATATCACACACAGAGACCTGCTCTGTATGGAAAAATTCACCAACACCTCCATATATGACTGTCATCAAATTTCTTGAGATCAGGCCATTTCCAAGATGTACACAGAACTTATCTTACCTGAAAAAAGAATGGAGGGGCAAGGAAGTTTGGATAGAAGGATGAGAAGAAATGATGCAAATATAGTACTCATATGTGAAACTATAAAACAAAGAGAATCATAAGACTTAACAAACTCACAGGTGTACACATGATATTTCATTACTAAGATACAGGTAGACACATTGATTTGTAAATCTATGTATATGATGCACACCATGTCCTTGTGACCTGAAAATTCACAGTTTAGATATTCCTCTGAAGGACAGCAAAGTTCTTTTCTATCCTTCTGCACTATGAACTCTGAGTTGCTTAGTTGTGCACCAGTCTGTACTGCGATGAAGTGCTATGCATGACAGAACACAGTATGTGGATGCCTCCTTTCAAATCCATTCGTTTTGCAACCTGCAAAAGTTCTGCTATATGTTAATGATAAAAAATGAATTGAAAGGTAATTTTAGCTACCGAGGATGGTTTGGACCCTGTCATCACAGTGGGATCCTCTCATTGTCAGCAACTGACTAGGACTCAGTAGATATTTGCTGAATGAAAAACAAACAACAAAAAAGGAGTATACTATGCTTCATAACATATATTGCTCTCAAAGGATCAAGAAATATTTTTAAAAATGCATCCCTCATTCTCCCTCACATCCTACCCACAGCCCAGACCTGCAGCTGTGAGAAAGATGGGGTCACTACTTCCACTTATTTTTACTCTATTTTCATTTAGTTTATCAAATGAAATAAACTGAAATTTTGGTTCTTTACTCAAATTTAGTTTAGTGACTCCTAATCAAATTTACATGTATGAAGCAATGATAATCAAAGAAATGGAGAATATCAATTTGAGAGTTTAGGGGCATGAGATGGAATGGAACGAGGGTCAGTGAGAGGAATTGAGTGAGGAAAGGGAAGAGGAGAATAAAATAATTTTATTTTAATTAATGATGCATTATTTAAATCAAAGATAAAAACCTGGAAAGAAAAAAAAAAACTTCCTGCAAAATATGTAAAATTATCAAGGATAATTGACTCAGTCAATCTAAATCCACAGAAGACACTGACATTTAAGACAGTCTTCCTGCGATCCTCACTAGCCCTGTACACTTCGGTTATATCAAAAGGCTGAATGAATGAGGCATGTTCTCACTAGCATTTACATTTTCTTAATGGGCTCTGCAGTACTAAGAATGGCCCAGTTCTTCATTTGCTAAACCCACCTACCTTGAAAAAACTGCACTTGATCATAAAAGCTTGTGCTGCTGCTACTGACTCAAACTAGTTGACCTCAGTATCAAGAACTTTTAAAATACCCAGCCATTTTTTTCCTTTCTTTAGCTGCAGGCATTGTTCTGTGTCCTTCTTTCTTATGACATTATAAATGATGTCCTTCCCTTAATCTCAGGGTTACCTTGAAGATATTTATAGACCTGATTCTGATCCCTCTGAGAGAGCTCATCAGTGTAGACTTTTCAAACTCAGCTTTTTGTACTTTCAAACTTTATTTTCTAGCATTTATTTTGGCAAAAAAATTGTTACCATAAAAAAACACAATTGTACTTTTGCACATGTTTTTAAACTATATGAATTTAAAAATTTCTTAAAAAGAAAAGCACAGGAACTAGGAACATCTCTTAGCTCTTCACAGTGCTTATCTATACAAGGGTGGGGTTTTGAGTTCAAAGCCCAATACCTACATAACCCCCCCCCCCCACAGTAGCACCTAGCTGTTATATTTGCACTGGGGAGATAGAAACAGAGCAGTCTTACAGACTTTTGACTAGTCATCCTACCTAAACCATCAAGCTCAAAGTTCACATAGAAACACTGTCTAAAAAAAAAATAAGATGGGCAGTCATTGAGGAAGCAGTCAAACTCACATGCTTGCACAGAAGAATATCCACACACACACACAAAAGAGAAATGAAAAATGAAAGGAACATTAAGAATGGTAGAGGATTTTATTGCTCACCTGGTTGGCATTTGCCCAAGTCTACCCTTCCAGTATTTACATTGCTGTTGATTCATTGGTGTATGCCACTGATTTATTTTGCCTGTGCCTTCCTCTGTGCTCAAATTTTGTCAATTTTGTCCTTAGGATTTTTAAAATACTTTGTGTGGGGCGGTGTTTGCCTGCACACATGAAAGTGAACCATACCATACATGTGGTCTGCAGTGGTCATATGAGTGCATCAGCTCCCCATGAATAAGAATCACTGATAGTGGTAAGCTACCATGTGGATATTGGTAATTGCACATGAGTCCTTTCAAGTGCCCTTAACTATTAAGCAACTTCTCCATCAGATCATTTGGCATGCTTATCGTGCTGTATTTACCTATAGACAAAGTTAGCTTTATATTGAAATTGCAGCCGTCAGCATCAGAGTAATTTTTACTACATGAAAGAATTCTGCCAAATGCAAAGAGGAAACAAGTATACTCTTTTATCAAGTTGATATTGCTATAATTATTAAAATAATATCCTTATTAAAATGAAACAAATATTCTCGTTTCTCTCTGAAATTCATATTTTAAAGTAAGATAGTTTGCATACCATTAATATGTGGCCATTAATCCACTAAATATTTAGTCATTTGGATATGTAAGAGCTTTCATTAGTCATGGCAAATGTAACTTTTTCAACCCCCCATTATATCATTTTTCATTGTTTAAGATGTATTTCCCTGTTTGATTTGATTTAGTTCTTAAATATTTTTTCATTTAAGTGACCAATAAAGTAAGAGATGAATTTAATAATGGAATTTATGAATAATAAGTAAAAATATCTGTCATTATCTAAAGCCATTAGACTTAGACACCCCATTCTACCAAATTTCAACAATTTATTCAGTATCATGATGGGGGATGGGGGAAAAAGGCCAGCCATTTTAAACAAACAAAGAAGTTACACAGTGCATACCCTTAATTCCTTAGCAGATAGGATCTCTGTGTGTTCAAGGTTACACTAGGGAAGAGAGCTAAGCATGATGAAACATGCCTTTAATCCCAGTACCAACCATAGAGACCTGGAGGTCTGTACAGACAGACAGACAGACAGTGAAAGAGCTGTGTAGGAAGACGAAGTGAGGTAACTGGACTAAGATAGCCAATGAGAGGGAAGAGAAGCAAGGCATAAAAAACCTGTATAGAAAGGAAGTTGCGCATTTGGAAGCTGCAGAGTTGGAAAGGTTGGCTGCTGGCTTTCGCTCCTTATGGCTCTGTGTTTTTTATTTAATAAGACTGTTTAAGCTTTGTGTTATAGATACATGTAAAAAATGGACAAGAACCATAAAACATTTATTTTCTGTATAAAAATCTGTTAATGAGGATAGAATGTATAGTCATTATTTCTGGGTTCCTGGTAATCATTTACAGTTATGAACAGCAAACTTTCCAATGTGAAACAAAAGCACACATCTAAGTGAACCAGTGAGTTTTCAGTTCCCTGCAATGAGATGTAATTAAATAAATAAAGAAGGATAAATGCACATAATAAAATGAAATGGAGAAATGCATCATTTCAACAAGACAAGAAAATAGAAATGTTTCTGCTCCTTATATCATGAATATGCAGTGGAAAAACTGTGTAGGTAATGGGAGAATTGCATAATTAGCATTTAACTATGTAATCAAAAGAGTTTATCAGCTATATTAAGCAATTATTTCCCATCAGTTCATGACTTAAATTATTATAACAAAATCACTCTATTTTTACGCAGTTTTAAAAATGGTTTCTTGAAAAATTCTCACTGCATTTTAGTGTTGTACTTGTGTAGAAACATTTTATTAATTTCTAAAGGGAAGTGTTAAATTATTTTGTGTTAACACTGTAGCTAATAGTACTTCCCCATTGGTTTTCCCGTGTTATTACGCAATTAAAAATTCAGCCCATAATATTACTTCTTTCAAACTCAACCTGTAAAACCAGACAATGTCACATATCTGTGTAGATATGATGAAATGTTCTACTAATAGGTTGTGCTTAAGAATTATTTAGAGACTCACCTGGAAGGTGAAATACCATGATCACAAACATGGTTTCCCCAGGGTGGTGCTTACCCATTTTGCTCCAGATATGTTGACCCCTGCAATTTGCCCAAATGTGGAAAACTCACCTGCATAATTTGTGGTAGGGGGGCACTGTGTTGATGTTCCCCCCTAAAAAATTTGTTACAGATGGAGTCTTCCACATTTATATTCTCAGGAAGAAGAGAGAATGTGTACATTTTAATACATCCTATATTGTTTGTCTTAATTAGTGTCACTGTTGTTGTGATAAAACGACATGGCCAAACACAGCCTGGGGAAAAGAGGGTTAGTTTGGCTTCCACTTCCACATAACTGTCTATCATTGAAGGAAGTCAGGACAGGAATGGAAAAAGGCAGGAACCTGAAGATGGAAGCAGATGTAAAGGCCATGGAGGGTTGTTAATTACTGGCTTGTTCTGCATGGTTTAGCCTGATTTCTTATAGAATCTAGGACCCCCATTCTAGTACAGCAGCACCCACAATGTACTTGACTCTGCCATGATTCACTGTTTAAGAAAATCTCCTACATCTGGATGTTATAAAAAGATTTTTTTCACTAGCGGTTCCCTCCTTTTTGATGACTGTCGCTTGTAGCAAGTTGACATAAAACTAACCAGGGCACTGATGATTCATAGAAAAAGCACATGACTTCTTTAAAAATGGTAAACTTTGACAAATAAGACAATAAAATCCATAACTTGATAGCATATATCTTACTTAAATGAAGGACAAGTCAACTGAACTTTGTGAAATTTGATTAAATAGCCATTTTGAGTTTACAGTTAACTTTGTATGAGTTTATTCATTTACTTTTCTTTTCTCTTAATGATACATATCATGTCTATGGGATTCTAACATTCCATAACATACTTTTCCCTTTGTTCAAAAAGAGTATCAAAGAAAATAATGCTTAATAGGGGTTCTCTGTAATTGTGGATTCAAATCATAATATGTATTTTCTATTTTCTTTCTTATAAGGAAGTGACTACAGCTGAAGGGTAAAGTTCTCTTGTGTTTTGCACCCCCTTTCCTTAGTCCTCGTTTTCTGCTTTTTACAGTATGCCTTTAGTTCCTCATTTATAAGGTCAGCTCCATGCACTGGAAGAGTAACAGCACCACTAACAGAAAATTCTTTAGTCTTCTTTTCAATTTTCAATACCTCGTCAGTTTCTTAAGTTGTCATAAGATATGGTAGATACAGCTATAATTTGTTATTGTAAAATATTTTAACAACCAGATTTTTATGATTATCTGTTTCCAGTTTTCAGTCTTTATGTGATCTGATATGGATTAGAATTATTAACAAGTTCAGTCAGGAGAGACCCATTTGTCTTTAGCACTTTCCACATATACTAGACTTATTTAGGGGAAGTGTTTGTTGTTTTATTTTGTTTCATTTCTCTGAAAAATTATTCATAGGAATCAAAATTAATTAAATGTCCCATAAAAACAAGACATCCCAATGACAAAGATTCCATACAACATCCAATTTTTTGAAGGTTTGACCTGTGACATACAGACATCAGAGGAAAGGAACCCTTATCTAGAAGACATTCTGCACTATAGCTGTGTAAGTCCATTCCCTATGGCTTTGAGGCACTCTGGTTTCTAGTAGGCAGCCAGAACCCCTGAGATAATGAGGCATATGCTCTAAATACTATGATCATTTTGGTCTGAACATCTTACAATTCAGTTGCCTCTTCTGTTCCTAAAGTTTACTTTATTCTGTTGGAGATATTACAAGAAGATTCTTATAGAATAAGACAAAGACAAAGCTGTTGACTTTTTGCTGCTGTTGATGTTGCTTGTTGTTTGTTTAATTTTAGTGTCCTTATATCCATTTTAAAAATAAACACAGTTACTCTTAAAGTGATTCAGGCCATACTTACCACTTAGGAAAGATAGACATGAGGGTCTCATGTGATTGAGAAGTGAAGATAAAACCTACTCTTTTTTGGCTGTGTTTTGGTATAAGCTTGTTTTTATCATGCAGTGGGAAGCTGATTCACATATTCATCCTGCTAGGAGGAAATTGAGTCAATGTAAGTTATATACCTAATGTTTCATAAAATTTTATTAACTTTAAAGATGATAGAAATAAAAAATGGCTATGAAAATAAGCTTCAAAAGCCCCATAGTCTTTATTTATAATGTCCTTCTTAAAGATCTTTACAGAGAAAGAGATCAAAAGATATTAATGTGGAAGTGGAATTTAAACCCATTATATAGTAGAATAATAAGCCAGATTTTAATTACAGCAAATTCTATAAAATTATAAGCATAATGCAACTTTTTTATTTTTAAATCTTCATTAAACTTATGTAAAAGCATTAGTGTGAACCAAAATCCACTGTTCAATTTGTTGTGTTTTCACTACACTTATGATGAATATGTTACTATTACTAGGAAATTAGTTTGCACGTGCTCCTTTTTAGAAAGAGCTACAAAGTTCATCAATAAAGATTACATTTAGCTATTTCTTTACCCTTAAATGGAAGTATTCAATTTTTTTCAGATATTGCCTGCATTTTTCTGAAGATTATATGAAGGGATCCCTGTGCTTCAGAGATTTATGATGTATTCAGACCCATTCTAAATGACTACATCAAAAATTTTCCATTATGTACACTGGAGAATCGGATGAATCAGGAAATCTGAATTTCAAATGACCTTTATCTTCTTTGTTTATCATTGCTGTTGTTTTAGTCAAACAGCACAAAATTGTTCTATGGTAACAATAACCAGAGTCATTTTGAAAACATGGTATCCATTGAAAGCAAGGAGTTTATCATTGACTAGGCATATTTTCATTTACTTAAAGATAAGTTTTTTATATAAATCTTCACTCATATAAATGAGGAAACTCAAGGTTCAAGGATGTTGTGTAGTTAGATTTTTTTTCTGATGTTTATGTTCTTGCTATATTTTTTTCATGACAAGCTTAGATATTATAAAGAATATGGTTTACTCACTATGAATAGATTAGTACACTCCTAGGCATGAGCAGATAACATTTTGTTTTTTTAATTGAATGGAAACCATTCTTATTATAACTATCGTCATCATTATATCATAACAACCAACAACATCACCAATACCAACACCAACGTCATTGTTACCCTCTATTTCAGTTCATGGTCATACAGCAAAGATCTGATACTTACTCTATATTTTAATATGAGAATCATATCTTTGTGATACAAATCTATTACTGAGGCTTGTGTATGTTTCTACATCATGTAAGATTCCATGTTAACTTTGTTTCCTTATAGTTTCTTGGTGTTTTCATTTTGGCTCTTATAGCTCAACAAAGTCATGCCTGTGGCCTCTGACTACAGAAAACCAAAGCAAGCTGCTAGCTCCTTTGCTGGAAGTGTCAAATGTGACTTTCTACAACTCTGCTAAGGCATGCTTCCTCTGCCATCCAGGAGGTCTCTGGAGTGGGACATTCATTATGTCTATGTATATACTCTGTGTTCTCTCTTGATCATGCTCTGATAAACAGCCCTGCATATCTAACTGGACAAATTAATAAAGAATAAAATCTATGGGCTTAAATGTGTCTTAAATGTGTTATCTTCTATGGCAATGACTTTTGTCATTTTTAGGCAATTATATACCTTTTACATAATTGGAATAAGTAGAAAGCTTTTGAGTTCCTGAACAAGATCTGAAGCAGCATTTATAAGTATAGAAGAGCTTTCCTTGGTTTACTTCATTTTTAAAAGATAATAATTATTTTTTTTCTTTTTTCCATAGTTTTCTTCTAAGGGCAGTGATAATCACTGGCTGTCTAAATCCAGGAACAATTAATAGTATTCATACATTTACTCCTTTACACTTAAACTCCTAGCATTGAAGGATAAGGTAGATTCAAAGTACCAAAGTCATTCTTATTCCCATGTTCAGACAAGAAAAATGAATAAGTCTGCCCCCAACATATACACAAAACAGCGCCTTTTAAAACATCTAAATGCATCAAAGCAATAACACATAGCATTCAGGCAATGGTTCTCTATGGAATAATATCTGTTGATGCCGTTGCTTGTGGTTAAGTCCTGCAGGAGACCTATGGAAACACATGACAGCTATGAGAAAAAGTTCTGAAAACTAAGCTTACTACATACATATCTCTATTCTAAAAATTCTAATTTTCGTATTAGATGTAAAGAATTTTGTATTTTGATAAGGATCAATTTATCTCCTTGCTGGTCACAATGGCAACAATACTTTTTTGTATTCTTTTCATTTTGACTTTTAGATACCTAATTGTAGACCACAGAGGTGATAGTTTTTTTCACTTCTATTTTTCAGAATAGTTTATTTCTCTTACTTTTAATGTCTCTGCTTTCTTTCCCTAGAACTGTTAGTTACATGCCTTTGACATATGTATTCCACTCTACTACACTAAATAAAAATGAGAGAGTACAGGGATACAGCTACCAAGCTAGATAGAGGAGAGTGATTGGAAATGAAGCAGAGCAGTTCAGGAAAGACAGAGCACCCTGTTGCAAACACTGTGGCAGTTGCTGGGTGTCGCTTGGATGCTCCCTCACCAATTATAGTAGAGTTTATTTGTCAACATTGGGAACTGCTATGTGGTTAGGACTGCCATGAAAAGATTTCATGTATCATAACATAGATGGAATGGGAAGTGTGGCAATGTCCAGTAGCTGGTCAATGACTCTGAAATATATCTAGAACACAGATGGATTTGGAGGAAACATGTTGCCAGACACTGTTTCTGCTACAGTCATTTTCCTGAGCCTTTGGTGAACAGCACAGCTATTTCCATTTGAAAATGAAAATACATAGCAAAGGAATTAAATAAGTAGAAGACAAGCCAAAAAATAAATAAATAAAGGAAAGCAAAGCAACCGAGTTTGGATTAGATTTCAATATCAGTGTATTCAGAATGCTAGTGGTTGCATTTCATTTATTACTTGAAAATTATCCATTTTAGCTATTCTAATATTTAAACCTAGGAATTATCAAAGCCTCCAGGTAAACTCGTATGTTTCTCTTAAACATATTGTTAAAATCTCAGAGTTTTTTATTCCCCAAAACTTGATTGGCTGAAATAAATAAGCATTTATTTTTCTGGAAGATGCTGGTACTTGTAATGTATCATAATCTTTATTCTCTTAGATGTTTGTTGCTTTATCCTGTCTTTGTAAATGAAAACAGATTTCTATCGCACTTTAATCATCTATTTATAAAATTTTCATTATATTGAAATTAAGTCTGTTTATTTGAGGGAGCAAAATAAACATAATAGTATATATGTAGAAATATTATATTTACAAAGCTGACAACTTCTAGAAGAAAAATTGTTTTAGCAATTTGTTCACATAAGCAAGCTTCTCTCAGGAAAAAAAAAACTAATCTATATATTTAGCAGAATTTCTTTGCACACTAAAAATCTCAGTCTTTAAACTTGCTTAATTCTTGGACTTAATTAGGTATTTGTGTAGATCATAGTCAGCTCAACTGAACAAAACAAATGTGTTTATGTTTCTATAAAGTTAAAATATCTACCTTCATATCAATCATGAAGTAAACCAAGCCACCTAAAAGCTTTTCTTATAACAAATATACTTCAAAGGGAAAGGAAATCATTTCAGAGAGCTACTACTCTGGACATCCCAAAGGTGTCTGTTTGTGTGAAAACCTGAGGGCAACTTGAGAGATGCAGAGACACAAGAGTTCCACGCAAGCTTTGACTATCTGGACTCTGTGCACTAAGTTTCTACAATGTGACATGTACCATGGTAAATAATGTTTCTATTGAAGTCAGCATCTCCACAATTTTGTAGAAAACCAAGCCCATGTGTTTATTTTCATTGCAGCTGAAAAACACTGACACATGAAAACAGGTTGATCAAATCTGTTCCAAATTGCAGAGTGAAAGTTAAACTGTTAGGAAAGATATAAACACAAAGAACTACATAAAATACATATCTGGTCTTTGATTTCCCTTTGACTGTATAGTCTAAAAAATGCTTTTAAGGTAGAAATTACAATATTATTATTTCTCTTTTAAATTTTAGGTATTTGAACAGAAAATAAGTTTTACGTATATATCAATCATGACAACACTTTACGTTTTAAGTTTATGGCATATAGATATAAAGAAATTGGTAAAAATGTGATTTCTTTATCTAAAACTACTAACATTGCAATAATTTAATCTTATAAGTAAATTTATTTAATTTGAACATACATAGAAATAAAGATGCTACATCCTAGAAATAAAGATGCTACATCTTAGAAATCATGAGCATTTTTGGATGATAGTGAACTATAGAAAAAAATGAATTAGAAACACTTTCCATTTTCTCATGTAAAATCCTTGGTCTTAGACATGTAGTGGTGCACACTTTTAATCCCAGCACTCAGGATGCAGAGGCAGGTAGATCTCTGTGAGTTCAAGGCCAGCCTGGTCTATTGAGCAAGTTCCAGGACAGGCTCCAAAGAGCCACAGAGAAACCCTATCTAAAAAAAAAAAAAAAGAAAGAAAAAATCTTGGCTTTATAACTGTTTCAGTGAGATATGTAGGTGTCAACTAGCAAAACAGTGGGCTTACAATGAAAAACACAATGTTTGTTAGTAATAACAAGACTGATATTCTATATTACAGCATAGCTTACTGAAGACATCCTTTTGTACATAGGTACAACCAATAGCAACCCTATTCTTCTGTATTTAACTCAGGCAAATTGAATAACTTCAACGTTCCTCTAAAATCTTTCAGGTATCTAGGGCAACTTACTGTAACTGGCCTCCAATCTACTAAAACTTACCCATATTATATTTACTCTGCTAACAAAAGAACAAAAATTGAATAATAGCTAGGGAATAACTGAAACTAGATATGAATTCATGTTTTTGGATTCTAGAGTGGAATGGAAAATCTGATGCTCCTTTTTGTATACTACAGTTATGAAATTCAAATGTAACTTTCACAGTTACAATTATTAATATCAGTTAGATAGACTTGACGGCTCTGAATACACATTCAACAAATAGAAAACTTCTATTCACAAGAGAATTATTTTATGTGTGCTCTTATACTCCCTATGTTAATTATGGATTTAGAGTATAGTACTCTTATTTGTGCACATAGTTGTGTATGTATGTTGTATATGTGTACATAAACTTGCATATTCATATGGTTGTGTAACTGTATGCATGTGCCTCTGAACAAATGTGCTTGAGAATGTGAAGGCCAGATGACAAATACCTCAGGTGTCCTTTCTCAGGAGCCCATCATCTAGTTTTAAAGACAAGGTCTCTCATTGAACTGGTACTTGCTGAGTGGGAAAAGTTGGAGGTCTTTGGAGCCTCAAAGATCCATTTGTATCTGCCTGCATAGTACTGGGGTAATAATCACAAGCCCTCACAATCAGCTTTACACTTGCTTTATTTCCATGCAAGGAATCAAACTTAGCTCCTTTCATTTGACTGATGAGCATTTTGCCAATGAAGCTAGAGTTCAAAACCTAGTTTCTGGTTTAAGAAAGAAGTAATTACTTCAAATATTTCCTAAGATAATTCTTCTGCTCTTCTGTTTCATGTGGATGAACTCTTTCATTTAGTAAAAAAATTGTTGTTTGCCACATCAATAAGTAATCTTCTAGAACAACAATGAAGTAAAACCTATCAACAAAGGGTAACCTTATGTGGTAGAGGTTATTTATACACATTTCATAATCTAAACACATTCCTTATAAAGCACATTATTGTGCCACGTTTGTCCCTCCTGTGGCAGAATATCTGGCAAGGACAAATTTTAGGAAGAGATACTTATTCCAACTCGTTTTTGTTGCACACAATACATGATGGCAGCTGTGAGTGGGATGGCATGACTATGGGAAAACTGTTAGTGGTATCAATAGCTTTCACAGTTTGATATATCTCTTTTGATCAAGAAGCAGAGGAAGCTCTTGCTGAATCAGGCTGGGAAAATACTTATGATCCATATTCTCCACCTCCCTTGACTCTATCTACCTAGGTCCTGTCTCAAACATTGCACAACTTTTCAAAACCTCATCACCAACATGAGACAAAGTGTTCAAGCAAATTTTTATGTTTCAATCTCTGGAACAGAATCTCTCACCCACTTTGAATGCCAAAAATGGACCCTAAAACTGGCCAAATTAATTAAAATATCCAGGAAGTTATATTGGTAACTATTGCTTTATAATCTAAGGGACAACTCAGCTATGCTGGCATTGGGATTACATGTAATCATCAATGAGTTGCATGTATGTCCCAATGCAAACCATTAGGTAATGTCTGAACATGTTGCATTGTGTATCTACCAGGGTTCACTGGCACTGTAGCACTCCTCAGTATGCCATGTTTAAGGTACTGTGGGAAGAATCTTTAGAAAGAAGAATGAGGAATATAAAGTTTCCCTTCTGTTTTTACACTTGCCTCACCACAATTACGTATTAAATCCGAAGCTACTTTCACCTCCTTGGCAGTCACAGTGCACTATTATATATCGAAGTTAAAATTCTAAAATTGATTTCCCATGTGAAGTGAGTTTTAGCCCACCATCTGCTCAGGAGAGGAGAAAGACAGACAGAGCTTATTCTTGCCTGCTACCCCTATTCACTGCTGTTAGGTGACTACTGAGAACCTTTAAATAGGACTGCCAGCTTTAACTCTTCAGAAGCTAGAGTAGGCATGTGTATCTTCTAGGAATTTGGGGAAGAAAGGGTTCGAGTTAGGCAAAAGGGAGTGCTGCCATATTAGATATTGTTTTGCTGAGTGCCATAGATGGTCCTGCTTCCTGCCTCAAATACTTCATTCAGCAATAGGAAAGGTGATGATTTGAGCCTTGGTATTACCAAGGAACATGTATATAGATTCACATATTGTTGTGATGGCTATATTTCATAATTCAGTGGATTTTAATTTTGTTATTAAATTTTCAGAATAAATATATTGAAAATAAACTTTTGGTTCCAGTAACGAATTAAAGGACCATCTACCAAGAAAAAGAGAAAGAACTGAGCCAGTGAATTTTGGGGGGAGTGTTCTTATGTCAAAAATAGTGGAAACTTTATCAGGTTATATTATATGATACATAATTGAATGTCACAACCGCCTCGACCAGCAAGGAAGATGCAACAACAAGTTCTTTCAGCAGTTTTCTCAGGAACCTTGAACAATCTTCTGACCCCGGGGAAAGCCCGCCCACGACCTAAATAGTCCCTGGGTGGCCAACCCCAGCCTGCCATGTGGGCACTGCGGATAGGTCCAGGTTCACGGAAGCAAGCCAGATCCTAGTACTAAGCCAAATATGGAGTTGTTTACTCCCGAGAGCACTCACCATCGGGAAGGTGGGGGCGGAAGCCTGCGCCATCTTATGGGTGCAGCTGTGCGCAGCTCTCTACAGTTCCTCCTTTTTTATTATAGCAACAGGTAAGAGTAGAGGCCTGATCTCTGTAAGAACGAATCAGGGACAATGTACTGACTCTCACTTAGGTGTCAGCCACCTAAGGAGCGTCAGACCTGTCTGATATCCTTTTCACAGAGGTGGGATTTGAGGTATCTACCCACATGCAATCAGGCGTGCTCTCCTTAAGATCCAATGTGCAATGGACCCCAAGTGCAGTGCTCAAGCCTTGCATCCTGTGCTAAGGAACTTAGTACTTCATGGTGGCTAGCCATGCCTGAGGGGACTGGCCCGCCTCAACAGCTGTAAAGTCCTGAATGATCATGGCTGCGTTGCGATGCTGGGAAACCTTAATCTGACAAATACACCACAAACTAAAGAGACCAACACCTTGTGCCCATGTCAGCACGGGATCGGGCCCGCGCCAGAGCCCTGTCAACACATCTTTCCATTTTACCATTCCTATAGCTGTACCATGAGACTCATAATGCCTATCCACTGTGGAATGGCCCTGAGCATCCAAATTTAAAAAATTGATGGTAAATAAAGCAAGAGAAAGTCTTTCCTTAGGGGTATGGCCGGGGCCTATTCCCCCTTTTTGTTTTTGCAGGCATTCTTTTAATGTGCAGTGAGCACGTTCCACAATGCCTTGACCTTAGAGATTGTAGGGCAAGCCATGTACAAGTTGCACCTCCATCTGATGACAAAAGGAGGCAAACTGTTGTCCCATGTAAGCAAGTCCATTGTCAGTCTTAAGTTGATGAGGTTTCCCCTAGGCGGCCCAGGCCTCCAAACAATGGGCAGTAACATTGGGAGCCTTTTCATCAGCTCGAGAAATTTGAAACTTTTGTTGTAATGTTTTTGCATTGAAGTGAAAACAGCTTCATTGTATCTCTGGTCTTTTAGGCAGCTTCTCACTAGCTTCCATACTGGTCTGACTCCACTTTTCAATGTTCCTTGCTCAGCGGCAAAATCTAAATCCCTGCCCAACTTCTCCCAAGAGGACACCTAGAGACTCCCAGAGACTTTGAACCAGGGTGCAATGGTATCACATTCCTGCAAAAATCTCTCCAAGGTGCTTTTCTTAACCTTTAGGTCTTTAGATCTAAGCAGGTCATTAAGAGCCAAAAAAAAATTGGGTGTGAAGTGGAAGCGACCATGTCTGAAACTTTTCAACCTTTTAGACAATGTTTCACTTTCACTTTTGGCTCGTCTATCCACTAGCCCTTGGTTCCCACTCTCTCTTTGTCTACAGAGAAGAGCAAAAACCTCCCCGCTTTTGTCGCGGGTTCCCACCTTACCTGGGAACTTACCAGTGCACTGCCCTGACTGCAGAAAGTTCTGAGCCCTTGTTGAAAGTAGTGAAGTTCCCCGTAAGGGCCACCACTTGTCATGACCGCCTCGACCAGCAAGGAAAACGCAACACCGAGCTCTTCTTTCAGCAGTTTACTCAGGAACCTTGAATAATCTTCTGACCCTGGGGAAAGCCCACCCACGACCTAAATAGTCCCTGGGTGGCCAACCCCAGCCTGCCATGTGGGCACTGCGGATAGGTCCAGGTTCACGGGAGCAAGCCAGATCCTAGGACCAAGCCAAATATGGAGTTGTTTACCCCTGAGAGCACTCACCATCGGGAAGGTGGGGGTGGAAGCCGGCGCCATCTTATGGGTGTGGCTGTGCGCAACTCTCTACAATTGATTTTATTTTTCACTACAGAAAATTGTGTAATAATTTAGTAGCCCTTGGTATACTTCTTTAGCTATACTCAATGTAGACTTTATTATGCAAGGAATAGGTAGTTATTCTATGTAACATTTACCAGAGATTTTACTTCTGTAGTCTCTGGCAAGAAAGTTTTCAATGGGATAGATTCTGAACACAACTCACAACAATCTAGAACTTAGCTTTTCTAACCTACAATACTACTTTCTGTTATTAAAGGATCTGTTTTAATTCTGGACTACTGTCACTAGATCTTTGTTGAAAATTTAAGTAATCAATCCCAATCTTCTAATTCACTGTGTTCTATTGGTCCTGACTATAAGATCTTCAACAGTGATGCAAGTTCTGAAATGTGATAGAGTACTTGAAAGTATGTATACCATGAAGAGAGCCCTTGGGAGTTGATTGCTGTTTCAGCAGCAGGAAAAAAAATAAAATGTATTGTTTATAAATGTCTGATATCCAAGAGACAGCCAAAAGAACAGGATGCAGGTCTCCAAAAATAATAAACACATTAAACCTCAGTGTGGCAAGTGATCCATAACTTTAAGTCGCATTCCTTATAGCTTGTAATACCATGGATTAAAAGCAGATTTTCTCTCTTTGAATGCTGTGGGTGTGCTGACATGTTTTAGATGCCATGCATTCAGATGTTCCATACTGAGTGTTACCAACATTGGAATCACAATTAAACAACATTATGAACAAACGTCCCCATGGACAGGATAAGATTCATGCTGACCAAGGTTCAGGCTGCAAGATTGTCACTCTCAACCATAGTGCTTCAGGATAAACCTAGAATAATAGGACAATGGTCTATCAGTGAGTCAAAACCTGAGTCTCTTATTGAGCACATGTTTTAGCATGCAAAAACTATCCCATATTGAATGGAAGGTGGTATAAGTCCCTTTAGAGTCAGATTCTTCTCTTTCAGATATATTTCTGCTTATTGAAGCCTTTTTTCTCCTTTTTTATTTATTATATTTGTGTTTTAATTTTACACATCAGCCATGGGTTCCCCTGTCCTCCTCCCTCCCGCACCTCCCCCCACCTCCCCCCAGACACTCTCCTCCATTCCTATCTCCTCCAGGGCCAAGACTCCCCTGGGGATTCAATTCAACCTGGTGGATTCAGTACAGGCAGGTCCAGTCCCCTCCTTCCAGGCTGAGCAAAGTGTCCCTGTGTGAGCCCAAGATTCCAAACAGCCAGCTCATGCACTAAGGGTATGTCAGTGCTGGAAATCTCATCCAATAACTGATGGAAGTGGATGCAGAGATCCTTGGCCAGACCCCAGGTGGAGCTCCAGGAGTCCAATTGTCAAAAAAGAGGAGGGATTGTAAGAGTGTGAATTGTTGAGACCAAGATTGGAAAAGCACAGGGTCAAATAGCCAAACTAATGGAAACACATGAATTATGAACCAAAAGCTGTGGAGCCCTACAACTGGATCAGGCCCTCTGGATATGTGAGACAATTTAATAGCTCGAACCATTTGGGAGGAACCCAGGCAGTGGGACCTGGACCTATTGTAGCCTTATTTATATTGTATTCTTTCTATTACTAGTACATGAAAACTCTCCCACCTCCAAGGAGAAATGATGAAGTCGTTAAGATAGAGGACATGGCTCCAGTGGAAAGGGTTTACCCTCTAATACTTTCTAAGTGCATCTTTGGGGCTATAAGTGATATCTGCAGCTTGCTTCCCAGAAGGGCAAATAACTAAACTCTATTTTGGTAAGGCATTGCTTTCTTCAGTTGCCTCTTGGGCCTGCCTTTCTAAACCACTGTATACAGTTTTGCTGAATCATTGAAAATGGGAACTTTTCTGTAGCTTGAAATCTCCTCTCTATATATTTGTAACAAAAAATGGATATATTAGTGGAAAACATCATAGGAGAATGTCAGCTTCACACCATGTATATAATAGCTGATCCTCTTCCTGTCACTGAAGTTTTATATCAGTGGTTGCTCTAGTTATTTAGTTTTATTTTGCATTTCCAACTTTCCAGGTATTGAAGATTCAGCAGTGAACAAAATAATTGTGTCCTCTCTTTTCAGGATTTAAGGTCACAGTAGTTCAGTGATTTAAAATATAACTTGGAAATTATACAGACCTAAATTCTGATAATAATGTGCCCTACTGTTAATCAGTGAGAATAGATATATGTGTAAAGCCTCTGAGTTGTGTAGCTTCTGGGCAAATGACATGTAAGGGCCAGTTTTGTTAATGTGTACTATTATTAATAATATAGTAACCACATAATGCATTTCAGTTACTACTATTTGGTGATGAGACTTAACACCTAACAGTAACATGAGCACTTTGTACAGACACCGTGTCTGTCACAAACATCCTCAAATTTCCCAGAGGGGCCACAAAGGTATATGTAGACTTCCTTTCACATCTGAAAAGAAAAAGTCTAATGTAGAAAGTCTTTCTCTGTCCAGCCATCCAACTCCCAAACAGTGACACAGAGACATTATTAATTATGAAAGCCTGGGCTTAGCTTAGGCTTGTCCCACTAGCTCTTATAATGTAAATCCACCCATTTATCTTAATCTACATTCTGTCTCCTGGCTCATTACCTCATCACTTCATACTGTGCATGCTGCTTCTCGTGGATGCAGTTCTCTCTCTGCCTGGAAGTCCCACCTATATCTCCTCCCTAGCAATTGGCTGTCCAGTTTTTTACTACACCAATCACAGCAATATATTTTCACACAAATGTCCCACAACAGTCTGATTAAAACTCACAAGTTTCACAGCTGTCCTTTGTGAGAATAGAGAAGACCTGTGTTCATTCACTGTTCAACACCATGTATTAAAGTGCTAGAAGAAAACTTATTTTTTCCTTCCTTCCTTTTTGAGGGGGTCATAACTTCTCTTGTTCACAGCCTGCATTCTGAAAGCAGACAGTAAACTAACATCCTTCTAAAAACAATACTCTGACAACATAGCCAGAACAGATTTAGGCTGCTTACTAAGGAAACAATCCTCCCATATCATCACCTTCTCCCTAACTCATTCCAATCCAAAAACTGTCCTCTTACACATGAAGTTCCTAAATTGGGGCATTTCAGGGGAGCAAGGTGGGTTATAATTATGTCTCTGGCCTTATAATTGTTACCAGATCCAATCCAGAAAGTATAAGATATATAACCAAGCTATTTTTTAGGACTCAAAGCTTAGATAGTATTACATTAGGAAATACTGACCATAAAAATAGAGAAATATTTTTCCCTATATATGGACACATGGATACTTTCCTCCTAAGGCCGAAGAAAAGTCACCTTTTCATTAATGCATCTCTCACTCCAAGCTCAGTCACC